>NC_071471.1:73659050-74004050 GCF_028500815.1 Rissa tridactyla | reverse complement strand
TAAAATGTAGCTTTATTACAGAGAGTGGAACTAGTCCTGCTCTCACCAAAACCTTATGGAAGTTATTGTTCATAAACTGCACTGTTGGTAAATGCATACCTTGAATCCTGATGACTGCATTTGTGAATCCAGAAACATGTCCCAAAGTCTGTCAGTCACGGACTCCTACCTGCCACTTCCCCCGTGCCTGTTGCTGATGCCATTGTTGTCCTGGGAGCTTGATAGAGAATGCCATGCATTGCAAACATCTCCTTACTTGCCTTGGTATTCTTCCATTATATACATATTTCTTCCCTTACAACAGTGTAGCTTTTTCCCCTGAGCTCTAAAATACCTCTGCCCTATCCCAGAAGATATAGGGCCAGAGAAAGCTTCTCTCCTTCATTTGGCTAGCAAGCCCTGCACAAACCACAATGCAACTCTATTAAGGTGTAGTTTACCTACCAGATCTAGCTCTTGCCCCCATACACAGAATTTCACCACATGTACAGCGGCTCCCCTGCTTTATGGCTTAGTGTGATATTTGCCTCAGAATACAGCCTAAACATATTTCATTTCCCCCTATTACTCATTGCAATCGATGTTCAGGTTCAACAGGAATTCAGTCCTATTACCAGTCTATGCTTCTGTAATTACCTTTGAGTAAGTTTAACACCAATACCTCAGCACACCCAAATCTACCAGCTGACTACTTATTAACAGCAAAAACCCTGACTTTCCTGGAACCTATCCACAGCTACATTTACCTACACCTTGTCCAGGCTCCCTCCTACACCATGATGGAACTTACCTGATCATTTACAGCAATTACTACAAGTACCTGTACACTCCAAATGAGAACTGTTCTTGACACAACTACTTCTACCTTCCCCCCCCCATCCCACCGCTATCAGCTCTGTTTCCACATCAACACTAAAATTATCTGCTAACCTTGTAAATTCTAGTGACATATTACTATAAGCCATCATCTCATCAATAAATATCACACCTTGCTTCTTTTTTTGGTGCAACCAAACCAGAAGCATTCTAGCCTTCACACATTCCAAACACACCGCTCTCTCAACAACCACACAAAACACCCACCGCTCTCGGCTCCTGCCTGCCTCTGACCACCTACTGCCAGATGCTGGCCCCCCCCACGCGCTTCGCTCCCCGGGAGCGCCGCTCGCGAGGGGCTCCTAAACGTCCCTGCCTGACAAAACCCTGCCCGGAGCCCTACCTCCGCCCAAACTTTGGCGACAACTGTCGCCGCGCGGAGGGGCCGGGACCAGGGAAAAAAAACCCCAGCCAGGGGAAAAAAAAAAAAAATCCCCCGGCTGGGGCTTTTTTATTCTTTCATTTGGCTCTGCGCACCTTCGGTAAGCAAGGCTCAACTCCACGTATGACCTGCGAGGCAACAACAAAACCAGAACACAAGCGCCACACACTCCACTCTCTCAACAACCACACAAAACACCCACCGCTCTCGGCTCCTGCCTGCCTCTGACCACCTACTGCCAGATGCTGGCCCCCCCCACGCGCTTCGCTCCCCGGGAGCGCCGCTCACAAGGGGCTCCTAAACGTCCCTGCCTGACAAAACCCTGCCTGGAGCCCTACCTCCGCCCAAACTTTGGCGACGACTGTCACCGCGCGGAGGGGCCGGGACCAGGGAAAAAAAACCCCAGCCAGGGGAAAAAAAAAAAAAATCCCCCGGCTGGGGCTTTTTTATTCTTTCATTTGGCTCTGCGCACCTTCGGTAAGCAAGGCTCAACTCCACGTATGACCTGCGAGGCAACAACAAAACCAAAACACAAGCGCCACGCACTCCACTCTCTCAACAACCACACAAAACACCCACCGCTCTCGGCTCCTGCCTGCCTCTGACCACCTACTGCCAGATGCTGGCCCCCCCCACGCGCTTCGCTCCCCGGGAGCGCCGCTCGCGAGGGGCTCCTAAACATCCCTGCCTGACAAAACCCTGCCCGGAGCCCTACCTCCGCCCAAACTTTGGCGACAACTGTCGCGGCGCGGAGGGGCCGGGACCAGGGAAAAAAAACCCCAGCCAGGGGAAAAAAAGAAAATCCCCCGGCTGGGGCTTTTTTATTCTTTCATTTGGCTCTGCACACCTTCGGTAAGCAAGGCTCAACTCCACGTATGACCTGCGAGGCAACAACAAAACCAAAACACAAGCGCCACGCACTCCGCTCTCTCAACAACCACACAAAACACCCACCGCTCTCAGCTCCTCCCTGCCTCTGACCACCTACTGCCAGATGCTGGCCCCCCCCCACGCGCTTCGCTCCCCGGGAGCGCCGCTCGCGAGGGGCTCCTAAACGTCCCTGCCTGACAAAACCCTGCCCGGAGCCCTACCTCCGCCCAAACTTTGGCGACAACTGTCGCCGCACGGAGGGGCCGGGACCAGGGAAAAAAAAACCCAGCCACGGGAAAAAAAAAAAAATCCCCCAGCTGGGGCTTTTTTATTCTTTCATTTGGCTCTGCGCACCTTCGGTAAGCAAGACTCAACTCCACGTATGACCTGCGAGGCAACAACAAAACCAGAACACAAGCGCCACGCACTCCGCTCTCTCAACAACCACACAAAACACCCACCGCTCTCGGCTCCTGCCTGCCTCTGACCACCTACTGCCAGATGCTGGCCCCCCCCACGCGCTTCGCTCCCCGGGAGCGCCGCTCGCGAGGGGCTCCTAAATGTCCCTGCCTGACAAAACCCTGCCCGGAGCCCTACCTCCGCCCAAACTTTGGCGACAACTGTCACCTCGCGGAGGGGCCGGGACCAGGGAAAAAAAACCCCAGCCAGGGGGAAAAAAAAAAAATCCCCCGGCTGGGGCTTTTTTATTCTTTCATTTGGCTCTGCACACCTTCGGTAAGCAAGGCTCAACTCCACGTATGACCTGCGAGGCAACAACAAAACCAGAACACAAGCGCCACGCACTCCGCTCTCTCAACAACCACACAGAACACCCACCGCTCTCGGCTCCTGCCTGCCTCTGACCGCCTACTGCCAGATGCCATCCCCCCCCTGCGGGCTTCGCTCCCCAGGAGCGCCACTCACAGGGGGCTCCTAAAAGTCCCTGCCTGACAAAACCCCACCTGGAGCCCTACCTCCGCCCAAACTTTGGCGACGACTGTCACCTCGCAGAGGGGCCGGGACCAGGGGAAAAAAAAAAAAACAAACCCAGCCACAGGGAGACTTTTCCATTCTTTCATTTGGCTCTGCGCGCCTTTGGTAAGGCAGGACTCAACTCCACATATGACCTCAATGTCAGAAGTATTAGGGAAAAGGGGACATCACATCACAACAGTGTCAAATAACCAACAACCAACTAACAAATTCACAATATGGTGCAGTACACTCACAGACAGGTTCCGCTGACAAACAAGACAAAGACAGAGCAATGCGATGCAAGATGTAACACTGTACATGACGGGACACTGCTACACACAGTCCAATAAAGAGTGGCCGATGAAAGATTTGACGACATCGGGACGTACGCTGGCAGAAGACATCAGATGTCGGTCAAGACAACGGCAGAGCAATACAATGCTAGGTGTAACATAATACGGGGCAGTACAAGGCAATACATGGTCAAATAAACAACAACGAAGTAAAATAGCCATGATACGGTTCAGTCCTATGACAGTACCTAAAATAACAACCAATACAATGACGGGGCAATACAATGTGAGACGTACCACAATACAGAGCAGTACGAGGCGATAGGCAGCGAAATAAATTAGAGCCGATTAAAATGCCCACAAAACAGTGCAGGACAATGACACAATATTTAAAATTACAGTCAAGACCGTGACACTGCGATACAATGCAAGGCCTACCAGTATACAAGGTAGTAAAAGCCATCACCGGGGCAAACAAAGAACAAATGTTTGCAAAATTAACAGTATGTTACGATACGATCCCAGACACTCTGACAGTCAGGAAAATGACAGGGCAATACAATGCGAGACATAACAGTACACGGGGCAGTAAAAGCCAACATGCAATCAAATAGAGAGTGGCATGCTAACAAATACACAACATGGTAGTGCTATGAGACGAGGTCTAAAAGGATGATCGAGACTGTGACATGGTGATACGATGCAAGACGTCACATTGTACAGGAGAGTACAGCACAATACACAGTCAAAAAAAACAGCCACCAAATAAAATATTACCAATACAGTGCAGTCCTACGATACATTGTCTAAAATAACAAATCCAGACAATGACAAGGCAATAACGATGCAAGATGTAACAGTATATCAGGCAGCACAAGGCAATGTGCGGCCAAAGAACAGACAATTAAAACACACAATACAGTGCAGCGCTATGACACAATCTCTAAATTTACAATCGAGACAATGACAGGACAATACAATGCAAGGCATTACGGTATACCGGGCAGCGCAAAGCAATATGCAGACAAATAAATAACATGGGACTCAAAAATTGACAATAAGCTCCAGTACAATCCCGGGAACTCGGAAATGACGGTGAACAAAATGACAGGGCGATACAACAGAAGACATTACAGCATACAGGGTGGTACAAGCCAATGTGTGGTCAAATAAAGAACAGCCAATTTGAAAATTGACAAGACTGAAGTACAATCCCAGGCGGACTGAAATAAGCCAAGATAATGACAAAGAATTACAATGCAAGACGTGACAGTATACGGGGCGCTGCAAGGCAATACCCAGTCAAATAAAAAACAACCCGCTAAAAAATTCGCAATACATTGCCGTGCTATGACAAAACGTCAAGAATGACCATCAAAACAATGACAGAGCAATGAAAGACAAGTCATAACACAATACAGGGAAGTACAAGACAAGACACGTTCAAATAAATAAGTCCATTACAATACCCACAATACAATTGAGTCCTATGACACAACATCTAAAATGACAAATCAATACAGTGACAGGACAATACTACAATGCAAGACATCGCATTATACAGGGCAACAGAAGGCAATACACAGTCAAATAAATAACAGCCAATTCAAAATTTAACTGTATAGGGCACTACAGTTGCAGACGGTCTGAAATGGCAATCAATACAATGATAGGGCCATATGATACAAGACGTGACATGACACAGGGCAGTACAAGGCAATACGCAGCTCAATGAAAAGCAACCCATTAAAATACCCACAATGCAACACAGTCCTATGACACAACATCTAAAATGACAATCAATACGATGATGGGGCACTGCAATACAAGACATTGCGCTATACACAGTGGTACAAGGCAATATGCGGTCAAAAAACCAAGCACATAAAATAATAACAATATGGTGCAGTCCTATGACAGATTGTCTAAAAAGACAGTCAAGGCAATCACAGAGCAACACGATGCTATACATACCACAATACAGGGCAGCACAAGGCAATACGTGGCCAAATGAATAACAGACGATACCCACAATAGAATGCAGTGCTATGACACCATATCTAAAATGTCAGTCAAGACAATGACAAAATGATAGAATACAAGATATCACAGTATACAGGGCGCTACAAGGCAATACGCAGTCAAATAACTAACAGTCAACGTACTGCACTGTATTATGAATTTTGTTAATCATTGACGGTCTGAATTGACAGTCCACGCAATGACAGTGCGATACAACGCAAGACGTAAGGGTATACAGGGGCAGTACACAGTAATACGCAGTCATTTAAAAAAAACAGGTGATGAAAAAATTTACAATACGGTGCGGTCCTATGACACAATGTCTAAGACAACAGGAAAAACAATACCACAGCAATACAGTGCAAGATGTAATGGTATAGCAGGCAGGACAAGGCAATATGCAGTCAAATCAAGAATGGCCAATTAAAATAACCGCAATACAGTGCAACGCTATGACACAATCTCTAAAATGACAATTGAGACACTGACGGGGCAATACAATGCAAGACATAACAGTATACAGAGCAGTGTGGGGTAATACCAAGTCACATAAAAAACAGACGATGAAAAAATTAACAATACAGTGCGATATAATCCCAGACAGTCTGAAGTGACAGTCAATGAGCAGGCAATACAAAGCTAGACATAATAGCAGGCGTAACACCACAACACAGTCAAATAAATAGACAGCCTGTTAAAATAACCACAATACATTCCAGTCCCAGGACACAATGTCTACAGTGATAGTTAAGACAATGACAGAGCAACGTGATGCAAGACATAACATCATACGGGGCAGTTCAAGGCCAATACGCAATCAAATATGGAATGACCAAACACAAAACTGACATTACAGCACAGTACTATGACAGAATGTCACAAAAGACAGACAAAACCGTGACACACTTATACAAAGGAATACATAACACAATACTGAACAGTACAAGGGAATACACAATACAATACAGCACCAATTAAAGAAAAACCACAATACAGCGCAGTACAATCAAACACAGTCTCGGGTGGCAGGAAAGGCAGTTTCAGAGTAATAACACTCAAGACAGAACATCATACAGGCCAGTCCAAGCCGGTACGCGGGCACATAAAGTACAACTGATTAAGAAGCTCGCGATATGGTGCCTGTCAATGCTAGAATGTATCAGACGGCTCTCAGGACAGTCACAGGGAAATACAATGCAACATATCAGAAAATAAAGGGCAGGACAAAGCAATAAAAAGTTCAATATAGAGCAACGGATCAAATCCGCCCACAATGCAGTGCCGTAAAATCCCAGAGAGTCTCAAATGACAGTCCAGACAATGACAGGGTAATAAAATGCAAGACATGACAGTATACAGGGAGGTACAATGCAATACAGAATAAAGTAAGGAATGACCAATCGAAACCGCACAATAAAGAACAGTACGATTCCAAACAGTCTCGGGTGGCAATCAAGGCAGTTACAGGGTGGCAGAATTGAAGACGGAACATTACAGTGCCATATGATGCTGTATGCAATCAAATAACTACCAACCGAAAAAAAAAAACCCACAACGCCATGGCGGGACAACACAAAAATAAATGAGATGGCAGTCCAGATTATGACAGGGCAATACAATGTGAGACATAACACAATACAGGGCAGTACAGTACAATACACAGTCAAAAATAAACAACCCGTTAAATAACCTGTAATACAGTGCAGGACAATGCCAATATATGCAGGACAGCAGCCAGGAGGATGACAGAGCAGTACAAGACAAAATATAACACAATACAGGGCACTGCAATGACAAAATATATCAGATAGCAGTCAGAACAACGACAGGGCAATGCAATGCAAGACAACACAGCACAAGGCAGTAATGAGGCAATGCACGCTCAAAAAGAGCAACCGATAAAACTCCCCAAATACACATGAGGACAATCCCAGAGTGTCTAAAATGCCAGTGAAGAGAATGACACGGCAATACAGGCCACTGCCATGCAGGGGAGCAGAAAAGGGCTCTTGGGCTGGCCATTATTGATAACGTAAGCTAATTAACTTATAGTCACATTAGCATTGGAAGAAAATATGTAGGTCCCCACTGGAGACAGACTCGGGCCAGTATTGCGAGCCATCCCCCAAAGTAGAAGTACCATTCATAACAGCTTCCACTGATGGTTATAGCTCAAACAGCAAGCTGGGGAAGAAAAAGAAGGGGGAGGTGGGGGAAAAAGAGAAGTAAAAAGCAAAAGGGAGAAAAAAAGAGAAACAGGGTGGTGGGGGGAGGGGGGAGATAGGGGGAAGAAGAGAAAAAAAAAAAAGGGGGCAGGCCATGGAAGAGAAGAAAAAAAAAGGGGCAGCGGAAGAGAAGAAAAAAAAAAAAAGGGGGCAGAGGGAATAAGAGGAAAAAAACAGGGGGGCAGCAGTGGGAAGATAAGAAAAAAAAGGGGGCGGCGGCAGAGGAGGAAAAAAAGGGGGCTGGGCGGGAAGACAAGGAAAAAAGGGGGCTGGGCGGGAAGACAAGGAAAAAAGGGGAGCAGGGGAGGGAAAGAAGCAAAAAAAGGGGACTGGCAGGGAAAGAGAAGAAGAAAAAGAGGGGTCGGGGAGGACGAGGAAAAGAAAAAAGGAGGACAGAGGCAGAAGAGAAGAAAAAAAAAGGGGGCAGCAGGGGGAAGAGAAGGAAGAAGAGGGGGAAGAGGGGGAAGAGGAAAAAAGTGGATGGGACGGGAAGGAGAAGAAGAAAAAGGGGGCGGCAGGGGGAAGAGAAGGAAGAAGAGGGGGAAGAGGGGGAAGAGGAAAAAAAGTGGATGGGACAGGAAGGAGAAGAAGAAAAAGGGGGCGGCAGGGGGGAAGACAAGGAAGAAGAGGGGGCGGCGGGGGAAAGACAAGGAAGAAGAGGGGGCAGCGGGGGGGAAGAGATAAAAACAGAGGGGCAGAGAGGAGGGAAGACAAAAAGGGGGGCAGAAGGGGGGGAAGAGGAAAAAAGTGGACTGAGTGGGATGAAAAGAAGAAAAATGGGGCTGGGGAGGAAGAGAAAAAAGGGGGGAGAAAAAAGAGGGTGGAGAGGAAAAAAGAGAGGTACAGAGGGCGGAAAGGACAAAAAAGGGGGGAAAAGGGGGAGAAGAGGAAAAAAGGGGGTGGCTGTGGGGAGAGAAGAAAAAAAGGGGATGGCTACGGGGACATAAAGAAAAAGGGGGGCGGGTGCGGAAAGGAAGAAAACAGGGACAGTGGGGCAGAAGAGGAAAAAAAGGGGGTGGCCTTGGGGACAGAAGAAAAAGGGGGAGGAAGGGGCGGAAGAGGGAAAAGGGGGGAAAAGGGGCAGAAGAGAAAAAAGGGGGCTGGGGAGGAAGAGGAGAAAAAAAAAAAACAATGGGCGGCTGTGGGAAGAGTAGAAAAAAGGGGGCAGAGAAGCGAAAGAAGAAAAAAGGGGGGAAACGGGGCGGAAGAGGAAAAAAGGGGGGAAAGGGGCGGAAGAGGAAAAAAGGGGGCGGCTGAGGGGAAGGGAAGAAAAAAGGGGGCGGCTGAGGGGAAGGGAAGAAAAAAGGGGGCAGGGGGCAGAAAAGGAAAAAAAAAAGGGGCAGGGGAGCGGAAGAGGAAAAAAGGGAGCGGCCTTGGGAAGAGAAGAAAAAAGGGGGCTGGGGAGGAAGAGGAAGAAAAAAAAACAATGGGCAGCTGTGGCAAGGGGAGAGAAAAACCGGGGGGGCTGTGGCAAGGGGAGAGAAAAACCGGGGGGGCTGTGGGAAGGAAGAAGAAACAAAAGGGGGACAGAAGGGTGGAAGAGGAAAAAAAGGGGACAGAGGGGCGGTAGAGGAAAATACAGTGGGGTAGAGGATGTAAGAGAAGAAAAGGAGGGCAGCAGTGGGAAGAGAAGAAAAAGGGGCTGGGAAGGAAGAGGAAAAAAATAGGGGCGGCCGTTTGGAAGAGAAGAAAAAAAGGGGCTGGACGGGAAAAAAAGAAAAAGGGGAGCAGGGGGGCAAAAATAAGGAAAAAAGGAGGGGGGAAGAGAAAAAAGGGGGGGTGGGAAGAGAAAAAAGGGGGGGAGAGGGATGGAGAGGAAAAAAAGGGGGACAGAGGGGCGGAAGAGGAAAAAAGGGGGCGGCTGTGGGGAGAGAAGAAGAAAAGGGGGCGGTGGGGGAAGGAAAAAAAAGAGAGGCCTGGACGGGAAGAGAAGAAAAAGAGGGGGCTGGACAGGAAGAAAAAAAGGGGAGCACAGGGGCGAAAAGAAGGAAAAAAGGGGGGCAGCGGGGGAAGAGGAAAAAAAGGGGGGCAGCTTTGGGGAAGGGAATAGAAAAAAAAGGGGGACAGAAGGGCGGAAGAGGAAAAAAGTGGGCTAGAGGGGGTAAGAGAAAAAAGGGGGTGGCTGGGAAGGAAGAAGAAAAAATAGGGGGGACAGAGAACCGGAAGAGGAAAATATAGTGGGGTAGAGGGAGTAAGAGAAAAAAGGGGGGCAGCAATGAGAAGAGAAGAAAAAAGGGGGCTGGGAAGGAAGAGGAAAAAATAGGGGGGGCCTTTCGGAAGTGAGGAAAAGAATAGGGGCGGCCATTCGGAACAGAAGAAAAAAAAAGGGGGTGGACGGGAAGAAGAGAAAAAAAAAAAGGGAGCAGGGGGGCGGCCGTGGGGAAGGGAAGAGGAAAAAAAAGGGGGGAGTGGGGCGGAGAGGAAAAAAAGGGGGAAGGGGCAGGACAGGAAAAAAGGGGGCGGCTGAGGGGAACGGGAAAAAAAATAAGGGGGGCAGAGGGGCAGAAGAGGTAAAAAAGGGGGCGGCCTTGGGGAGAGAAGAAAAAAGGGGGGGGAAGGGGCAGAAGAGGAAAAAAGGGGGGCAGCAGTGGGAAGAGAAGAAAAAAGGGGGCTGGGGAGGAAGAGGAGGAAAAAAACAACCAGCAGCTATGGGAAGAGTAGAAAAAAGGAGAGGGCTGTGGGAAGGGGAGAGACAAACCAGGGGGGCTGTGGGAAGGAGGAAGAAACAAAAAGGGGGACAGAAGGGCGGAAGAGGAAAAAAAGGGGTGTAGAGGGGTAAGAGAAAAAAAAGGGGGGCGGCCGTTTGGAAGAGAAGAAAAAGGGGGCTGGGAAGAAAGAAAAAAAAATATGGGCAGCTGTTCGGAAGAGAAGAAAAAAGGGGGGGGCTATGAGGAAGAGAAGAAAAAAAGGGGCTGGACGGGAAGAAGAGAAAAAGGGGAGCAGGGTGGCGAAAAGAAGGAAAGAAGGGGTGCGGCAGGGGAAGAGAAAAAAGGGGGGAGGGGACGGACAGGAAAAAAGAGGGGGGAAGGAGCGGAAGAGGGAAAGGGGGGGAAGGAGCGGAAGAGGAGGAAAAAAATGACAGGTGGCTGTGGGAAGAGAGGAAAAAAAGGAGGGGCAGAGGAGCAGAAGAGGAAAAAAAGGGGGGGCAGACTTGGGGAGATAAGAAAAAAGGGGGGAAACGGGGCGGAAGAGGAAAAAATGATGGGCAGCTGGGGGAAGAGTAGAAAACAGGGGGCGGCTGTGGGAAGGTGAGAGAAAAAAAGGGGGGACTGTGGGAATGAGAAAGAAACAAAAGGGGGACAGAAGGGCGAAAGAGGAAATAAGGGGGGTAGAGGGCGTAAGAGAAAAAAAGGGGGGCAGCAGTGGGAAGAGAAGAAAACGGGGGCTGGGGAGGAAGAGGAAAAAATAGGGGCAGCTGTTCGGAAGAGAAGAAGAAAAGGGAGCAGCAGGGTATCAAAAGAAAAAAGGGGCTGGACGGGAAGAAAAGAAAAAGGGGAGGCAGGGGAGCAAAAAGAAGAAAAAAGGGGGGAGAAGAGCGGAGAGGAAAAAGAGGGGGGACAGAGGGGCGGAGAGGAAAAAGAGGGGCGGCTGTAGGGAGAGAATAAAACAAAGGGGGCGGCTGTGGGGACAGGAAGAAAAAGGGGGGCAGGGGTGCGGAAAGGAAGAAAAAAGGGGCAGGGGTGCGGAAAGGAAGAAAAAAGGGGCAGGGGTGCGGAAGAGGAAAAAAAGGAGGCAGCCTTGGGGAGAGAAGAAAAAAGGGGGGGAACGGGGCAGAAAAGTGAAAAAAGGGGGGGAACGGGGCAGAAAAGTGAAAAAAGGGGGGGAACGGGGCAGAAAAGTGAAAAAAGGGGGGGAACGGGGCAGAAAAGTGAAAAAAGGGGGGGAACGGGGCAGAAAAGTGAAAAAAGGGGGGGAACGGGGCAGAAAAGTGAAAAAAGGGGGGGAACGGGGCAGAAAAGTGAAAAAAGGGGGGGAACGGGGCAGAAAAGTGAAAAAAGGGGGGGAACGGGGCGGAAGAGGGGAAAAAAGGGGGCGGCCTTGGAGAGAGAAGAAAAGAGGGAGCTGGGGAGGAAGAGGAGGAAAAAAAACAATGGGCAGCTGTGGGAAGAGTAGAAAAAAGGGGGCGGCTGTGGGAAGGAAGAAGAAACAAAAGGGGGACAGAAGGGTGGAAGAGGAAAATAAAGTGGGGTGAGGGAGTAAGAAAAAAAGGGGGTGGCCGTTCAGAAGAGAAGAAAAAAGGGGGCGGCTGTGAGGAAGAGAGGAAGAAAAAGGAGGAGCAGGGGGGCAAAAAGAAGGAAAACAAGGGGGGAAAGGGGTGGAAGAGGAGGAAAAAAAAAAACGACGGGCGGCTGTGGGAAGAGGAGGAAAAAAATCGACAGGCGGCTGTGGGAAGAGGAGGAAAGAGGGGGACAGGACATCGGAAGAGGAAAAAAAGCGGGGTAGAGGGGGTAAGAGGAAAAAAAGGAGGGCAGCAGTGAGAAGAGAAGAAAAAGGGGGCTGGGAAGGAAGAGGAAAAAATAGGGGCAGCTGTTCGGAAGAAAAGAAAAAGGGGAGCAGGAGGGCGAAAAGAAGGAAAGAAGGAGGGCAGCGGGGGAAGAGAAAAAAATGGGGGCGATGGGGGAAGAGAAAAAAATGGGGGCGATGGGGGAAGAGGGAAAAAAAGGGGGGCAGAGGAGCGGAAGAGGGAAAAAAAGGGGGGCAGAGGAGCGGAAGAGGAAAAAAAGGGGGGCAGAGGAGCGGAAGAGGAAAAAAAGGGGGGCAGAGGAGCGGAAGAGGAAAAAAAGGGGGGCAGAGGAGCGGAAGAGGAAAAAAAGGGGGAAAGGGGTGGAAGAGGAAAAAAGGGGGTGGCTGTGGGGAAGGGGAGAAAAAAGGGGGCGGCTATAGGGAGAGAAGAAAAAAAAGGGGGCCGCTGTGGGTAAAGGAAGAAAAAGGGGGGCAGGGAGGCAGAGGAGGAGGAAAAAAGGGGCAGGGAGGCAGAGGAGGAGGAAAAAAGGGGCAGGGAGGCAGAGGAGGAGGAAAAAAGGGGCAGGGAGGCAGAGGAGGAGGAAAAAAGGGGCAGGGAGGCACAAGGAGGAGGAAAAAAGGGGCAGGGAGGCAGAGGAAGAGAAAAAAAGGGGCAGGGAGGCAGAGGAAGGAAAAAAAGGGGCAGGGAGGCAGAGGAAGGAAAAAAAGGGGGCGGCCTTGGGGAGAGAAAAAAAAGGCAGGGGAAGGGGCGGAAGAGGAAAAAAGGGAGCAGCAGTGAGAAGAGAAGAAAAAAGGGGGCTGGGGAGGAAGAGGAGGAAAAAAACGACAGGCAGCTGTGGGAATAGTAGAAAAGGGGGGGGGCTGTGGGAAGGAAGAAGAAACAAATGGGGGACAGAAAGGCGGAAAACAAAAAAGGGGGATGGAGGGGTGGAAGAGGAAAATAATGTGGGGAGAGGGGGTAAGAGAGGAAAAGGGGGCTGGGAAGGAAGAGGAAAAAATAGGGGCAGCTGGGCAGAGGAGACGAAAAAAGGGGGCGGCTGTGCAGAGGAGACGAAAAAAGGGGAGCAGGGTGGCCAAAAGAAGGAAAAAAGGGCGACAGTGGGGGAAAAGAAAAAAAATGGGGGCGGTAGAAAGATAAGAAAGAAGGGGGCAGAGGACTGGAAGACAAAAAGAAGGCGGCGGCTGCGGGGAAGGGAAGAAAAAGGGGCAGGATGGCAGTAGAGGGAAAAAAAAAGGGGGCAGAGGAGCAGAAGAGATAAAAAAGGGGTCGGCCCTGGGGAGAGAATAGAAAAGGGGGGGAAAGCAGCGGAAGAGGGGAAAAAGGGGGGGAAGGGGCAGAAGAAAGGAAGAAGGGGGTAGCTGTGAGTAGAGGAAAAAAAAGGGGGGGCAGAGGGGCGGAAGCACAAAAAAGGGGGGAAAAGGGCAGAAGAGGAAAAAACGGGGGGAAGAGGGGCAGCTGTGAGGAAGTGAAGAAAAGAGGGGGCGGCTGTGGGGAGGGAAGAAAAAAAGGGGTTGGCTGTGGGAAAAGGAAGAAAAATGGGCAGGGCGGCAGAAAGGGAAAAAAGGGGGAGGGGGTGGAAGAGGTAAAAAAGGGGTCAGCCTTGGGGAGAGAAGAACAAAGGGGTGGAAAAGGGGCAGAAGAGGAAAAAAAGGGGGGAGCAGTGGGAAGAGAAGAAAAAAGGGGGCTGGGGAGGAAGAAGAGGAAAAAAAACGATGGGCAGCTCTGGGAAGAGTAGAAAAAATGACGGGCAGCTGTGGGAAGAGCAGGAAAAAGAGGGGGGCTGTGGGAAGGAAGAAGAAACAAAAGGGGGACAGAAGGGCGGAAGACGAAAATAAAGTGGGGTAGAGGGGGTAAGAAAAAAAGGGGGGTGGCAGTGGGAAGAGATAAAAAGGGGGCTGGGAAGAAAGAGGAAAAAAATAGGGCCAGCTGATTGAAAGAGAAGAAAAAAGGGGGCGGCTGTGAGGAATAGAAGAAGAAAAGGGGTCGGCAGGGGAAGAAAACAAAAAAGAGGGGGCTGGACGGGAAGAAAAGAAGGAAAAACAGGGGCGGCGGGAAGAGAAAAAAAGGGGGGGGAAGGGCAGAAGAGGAAAGAAAGGGGGAAAAGGAGCGGAAGAGAAAAGAAAGGGGCAGCAAAGGGGCGGAAGAGGAAAAAAAGGGGGCGGCTGTGGGAAAAGGAAAAAAAGGGGGCGGCTGTGGGAAAAGGAAGAAAAAGAGGGCCACAGGGGCGGAAAGGGAAAAAACGGGGAAGGGGAGGAGAAGAGGAAAAAAAAAAGGGGGGCGGCTGTGGGGCAAAGGAGGAAAAAAGGGGGGGAAAGGGTCAGAAAACAGAAAAAAGGGGGGGAAAAGGGGCGGAAGAGAAGAAAAGAGGGGGTTGGGGAGGAAGAGGAGGAAATAAGACAGGTGGCTGTGGGGAAGGGAAGAGAAAAAAAGGCGGGCAGAGGGGCAGAAGAGGAAAAAAAGGGGGAAAAAGGGGCGGAAGAGGAAAAAAAGGGGGAAAAAGGGGCGGAAGAGGAAAAAAAGGGGGGAAAAGGGCGGAAGAGGAAAAAAGGGGGGAAAAAGGGGCAGAAGAGGAAAAAAAGGGGGGAAAAAGGGGCGGAAGAGAAAAAAAGGGGGGAAAGGGGCGGAAGAGAAAAAAAGGGGGGAAAGGGGCGGAAGAGGAAAAAAAGGGGGGAAAAAGGGGGAGAAAGGGGCGGAAGAGGAAAAAGGGGGAGAAAGGGGCAGAAGAGGAAAAAGGGGGAGAAAGGGGCAGAAGAGGAAAAAGGGGGAGAAAGGGGCAGAAGAGGAAAAACAGAGGGGGAAAGGGGAAAAAGGGCAGAAGAGGAAAAAAGGGAGGGTAAAGGGGTGGAAGAGGAAAAAAAGGGGGTGGCTGTTGGGAAGGGAAGAAGAAAAAGGGGGCAGCTATGGGGAAAGGAAGACATTGGGGGCAGGGGGGCGGAAAGGAAAAATACGGGCAGGGGGGCGGAAGAGGTAAAAAAGGGGGCAGCCTTGGGGAGAGAAGTACAAAGTGGGGGCAAAGGGGCAAAAGAGGAAAAAAGGGGGGGCAAAGGGGCAGAAGAGGGAAAAAAAGGGGCGGGTATGGGAAAAGGAAGACAAAGAGGGCCACGGGGGCGGAAAGGGAAAAAACGGGGCAGGGGAGCAGAAGAGGAAAAAAAAAAAAGGGGGCAGAGGAACAGAAGAGGTAAAAAAAAGGGTGCGGCTGTGGGGAGAGAAAAAAAAAGGGGTGCGGCTGTGGGGCAAAAGAGGAAAAAAAGGGGGGTAGAGGGGCGGAAGAGAACAAAAAAGGAGGAAAAGGAGGAAAAAAGACGGGCGGCTGTGGGAAGAGTAGAAAAAAGACAGACAGCTGTGGGTAAGGGAAGAGAAAAAAAGGGGGTTGGGGAGGAAGAGGAGAAAAAAAGACGGGCGGCTGTGGGAAGGGAAGAGGAAAAAAGGGGGCAGCTGGGAAGGAAGAAGAAACAAAAAGGGGACAGAAGGGTGGAAGAGGAAAAAAAACTGGGGTAAAGGGGGTAAGAGAAAAAAAAGAGGAGCAGCTGTAGGAAAAGAAGAAAAAGGGGGCTGGGAAGGAAGAAGAAAAAAAGGGGGTGGCCGTTCGGAAGAGAAGAAAAAATGGGGTGGCGGGGGAAGAAAAGAAGAAAAAGGGGGCTGGATGGGTAGAAAAGAAAAAAATGTGAGCGGGGGGGAAAGAAGGAAAAAAGGGGGGCGGCGGGGCAAGAGAAAAAAATGGGGCGGTGGGGCAAGAGAAGAAAGAAGGGGGCAGAGGAGGAAAAAAAGGGGGGCAGAGAGGCAGAAGAGGAAAAAAGGGGGGGAGAGGAGTGGAAGAGGAAAAAAAGCGGGCGGCTGTGGGGAGAGAAGAAAAAAAGAGGGGGCGGCTGTGGGGAAGGGAAGAGAAAAAAAGGGGGCAGCGAGGAAGGAAGAAGAAAGAAAAGGGGGACAGAAGGGCAGAAGAGGAAAAAAGAGGGGGGTAGAGGGGGTAAGAAAAAAAAGGTGGGGCGGCAGTGGGAAGAGAACAAAAAGGGGGCTGGGAAGGAATAGGAAAAAAAAAAAGGGGCGGGTGTCCGGAAGAGAAGAAAAAAGGGTATGGCTGTGAGAAAGAAAAGAAGAAAAAGGGGGCTGGACGGGTAGAAAAGAAAAAATGGGAGCAGGGAGGCAAAAAAAGGAAAAAAGGGGGGCGGTGGGGCAAGAGAAAAAACGGGGGGCAAAGGGGCGGAAGAGGAAAAAAACGGGGGGCAAAGGGGCGGAAGAGGAAAAAAACGGGGGGCAAAGGGGCGGAAGAGGAAAAAAACGGGGCTGAGGAGGAAGACGAGAAAAAAAATGATGGGCAGCTGTGAGAAGTGTAGAAAAAAGGGGGGGCTGTGGGAAGAGGAGAAGAAACAAATGGGGGACAGAGAGGTGGAAGAGGATAAAAGGGGGGGGAAGGGGCAGAAGAGGAAAAAAGGGGGCTGCTGTGGGGAGAGAGGAATAAAAAGGGGGCGGCTGTGGGAAAAGAAAGAAAAAGAGGGGCATGGGGGCGCAAAGGAAGAAAACGGGGCAGCGGGGCGGAAGAAGAAAAAAAAAGGGGGCAGAGGGGCGGAAGAGTTAAAGAAGGGGGCGGCTGTGGGAAGAGAAGAAAAAAGGGGGTAAAAAGGGGTGGAAGAGGAAAGAACGCGGGGGAAGGGGCGGAAGACGGAAAAAAGGGAGGGGAAAAAGGGGCGGAATGGGAAAAGAAAGGGGCAGCAGTGGGAAGAGTAGAAAAAAGGGGGCTGGGGAGGAAAAGGAGGAAAAAAATTACACTCAGCTGTGGGAATAGTAGAAAAAAGGGGGGGCTGTGGGAAGGAAGAAGAAACAAATGGGGGACAGAAAGGCGGAAGATGAAAAAAAGGGGGACAGAGGGGTGGAAGAGCAACATAAAGTGGGGTAGAGGGGCTAAGAGAAGAAAAAGAGGACTTGGAAGGAAGAGGAAAAAAATAGGGGCAGCCGTTTGGAAGAGAAGAGAAAAAAGGGGTGGCTGTGCAGAAGAGAAGAAAAGGGGGCGGCGGGGGAAGAAAAGAAACAAGGGGAGCAGGGGGTGAAAAGAAGGAAAAAATGGGGGCGGTGTGAAGAGAAGAAAGAACGGGGCGGCTGTGGGGCGGAAGACGAAAAGAAGGGGGCGGCTGTGGGGCGGAAGAGAAGAAAAAAGGGGTGGGGGAGGAAGAGGAGGAAAAAAGATGTGGGAAGAGTAGAAAAAAGACAGGCGGCTGCGGGGAAGGTAAGAGAAAAAAGGGGGTTGGGGAGGAAGAGGAGGAAAAAGAGACGAGCAGATGTGGGAAGAGGAGGAAAAAAAGACGGGCAGTTGTGGGAAGAGCAGAAAAAAGACAGACGGCTGTGAGGAAGGGAAGAGAAAAAAAGGGGGTTGGGGAGGAAGAGGAGAAAAAAAGATGGGCGGATGTGGGAAGGGAAGAGAAAAAAAGGGGGCAGCTGGGAAGGAAGAAAAGGGGGGCAAAGGGGCAGAAGAGGAAAAAGAGGGGGCAAAGGGGCGGAAGAGGAAAAAGAGGGGGCGGCTGTGGGTGAAGGAGGAAAAAGGGGGGCAGGGGGGCAGAAGAGGTAAAAAAGGGGCAGCCCTGGGGAGAGAAGAAAAAAGGGGGGGGAAGGGGCGGAAGAGGGGAAAAAGGGGGCAGCTGTGAGGAAGGGAAGAAAAAAGGGGGCTGGGGAGGAAGAGAAGGAAAAAAACGACGGGCAGCTGTGGTAATAGTAGAAAAAGGGGGCGGCTGTGGGAAGGGGAGAGAAAAAAGGGGGGCTGTGGGAAGGGGAGAGAAAAAAGGGGGGCTGTGGGAAGGGGAGAGAAAAAGGGGGGGCTGTGGGAAGGAAGAAGAAACAAAATGGGGACAGAAAGGCAGAAGAGGAAAAAAGGGGGACAGAGGGGTGGAAGAGGAACATAAAGTGGGGTAGAGGGGGTAAGAGAAGAAAAAGGAGGCTTGGAAGGAGGAGGAAAAAAAATAGGGGCAGCCGTTTGGAAGAGAAGAAGAAAAGGGGGCGGTGGGGGAAGAAAAACAAGGGGAGCAGGGGGGCGAAAAGAAGGAAAAAATGGGGGCGGTGGGAAGAGAAGAAAGAAGGGAGCAGAGGAGCGGAAGAGGAAAAAAAGGGGGAAACAAGGGCGGAAGATTAGAAAAGAGACGGGCGGCTGTGGGGAAGGGAAGAGAAAAGAGACAGGCGGCTGTGGGGAAGGGAAGAGAAAAGAGACGGGCGGCTGTGGGGAAGGGAAGAGAAAAGAGACGGGCGGCTCGGAAGAAAGAATATACAAAAGGGGGACCGAAGGGCGGAAGAGGAAAAAGACTGGGGTAAAGGGAGTAAGAGAAAAAAGGGGGGCAGCTGCAGGAAAAGAAGAAAAAGGGGGCTGGGAAGGAAGAGCAAAAAAAAAGGGGCAGCAGTTCGGAAGAGAACAAAAAAGGGGGTGGCTGTGAGGAAGAGAAGAGGAAAAGGGGGTGGTGGGGGAAGAAAAGAAGGAAAAGGTGGCTGGACAGGTAGAAAAGAAAAAAATGGGAGCAGGGGGGCGAAAAGAAAGAAAAAAGGGGGGCAAAGGGGCAGAAGAGGAAAAAATGGGCGGCTGTGAGAAGAAAAAAAGGGGGGCAGAGGGGCGGAAGACAAAAAAGGGGGGGAAAGGGGCAGAATTGGAAAAAAAGGGGGCAGCAATGGAAAGAGTAGAAAAAAGGTGGCAGCTGTGAGAAGAGTAGAAAAAAAAGGGGAGCAGAGGAGCAAAAGAGGAAAAAAGAGGGTGGCTGTGGGGAGAGAAAAAAGGGGTTGGCTGTAGGGAAAGGAAGAAAAAGGGGGAAAGGGGGGAAAGGGAAAAAAGGGGCAAGGAGGCAGAAGAGGTAAGAAAGGGGGGCGGTCTTTGGGAGAGAAGAAAAAAACGGGGGGAAAGGGGCGGAAGAGGGGGAAAAAGGGGGGGGAAAGGGGGCAGCTGTGGGGAGAGAAGAAAAAAGGTGGGCACAGGGGCGGAAGAGGAAAAAAAGCAGCTGTAGGGAAGGGAAGACAAAAAAAGGGGGCGCCCTTGGGGAGAAAAAAAGACGGGCGGCTGTGGGGAAGGGAAGAGAAAAACAGACGGGCGGCTGTGGGGAAGGGAAGAGAAAAACAGACGGGCGGCTGTGGGGAAGGGAAGAGAAAAACAGACGGGCGGCTGTGGGGAAGGGAAGAGAAAAACAGACGGGCGGCTGTGGGGAAGGGAAGAGAAAAACAGACGGGCGGCTGTGGGGACAGGCAGAGATAAAAAGGGGGCAGCTGGGAAGGAAGAAGAAACAAAAGGGGGACAGAAGGGCGGAAGAGAAGAAAAAAGGGGCAGCCATTTGGAAGAGAAAAAACAGGGGGGCGGGGGGCAAGAGAAAAAACAGGGGGGCAGTGGAGGAAAAAATGGGGGGGGAGAGGGGCAGAAGAGGAAAAAAAGGGGGCAGGGGGGCGGAAAGAGAAAAAAAGTGGCGGCCTTGGGGAGAGAAGAAAAAAGGGGGCAGGGGAGGAAGAGGAGGAAAAAAATGACGAGCGGCCTTGGGGAGAGAAGAAAAAAGGGGGCAGGGGAGGAAGAGGAGGAAAAAAACGACGAGCGGCCTTGGGGAGAGAAGAAAAAAGGGGGCAGGGGAGGAAGAGGAGGAAAAAAACGACGAGCGGCCTTGGGGAGAGAAGAAAAAAGGGGGGGGCTGTGGGACGAGTGGAAAAAAAGGGGGGGGCTGTGGGACGAGTAGAAAAAAAGGGGGGGGCTGTGGGACGAGTAGAAAAAAAGGGGGGAAGGGGCAAAAGACGGAAAAGGGGGGGAAGGGGCAGAAGAGAAGAAAAAAGGGTTGGGGAGGAAGAGGAGGAAAAAAAGACAGGCGGCTGTGGGGAAGGTAAGAGAAAAAAAGGGGGCTGGGGAGGAGAGGAGGAAAAAGAGACGGGCGGCTGTGGGGAAAGGAAGAGGAGGAAAAAGAGGCGGGCGGCTGGGAAGGAAGAAGAAACAAAGGGGGGACAGAAGGGTGGAAGAGGAAAAAAATATGGGGTACAGGGGGTAAGAGAAAAAAGGGGGGCAGCTGTTGGAAAAGAAGAAAAAGGGGGCTGGGAAGGAAGAGGAAAAAAAGGGGGCGGCCATCCGGAAGAGAAGAAAAAAGGGGGTGGCGGGGGAAGAAAAGAAGAAAAAGGGGGCTGGATGGGTAGAAAAGAAAGAAAGAGGGGGGCAGGGCGGCGGGAAGAGAAGAAAGAAAAAGGGGGGCAGGGCGGCGGGAAGAGAAGAAAGAAAAACAGGGGGGCAGGGTGGCGGGAAGGGAAGAAAAGGCGCAGGGGGGCGGAAGAGGAAAACAGGGGGGCAGGGCGGCGGGAAGGGAAGAAAAGGCGCGGGGGGGCGGAAGAGGAAAACAGGGGGGCAGGGCAGCGGGAAGGGAAGAAAAGGCGCAGGGGGCAGAAGAGGAAAAAAAGGGGGTGGCCTTAGGGAGAGGGGAAAAAAGGGGGGGAAGAAAAGGGGCGGGAGAGGGAAAAAAGGGGGGGAGAAAAGGGGGGGAGAAAAGGGGCAGGAGAGGGGAAAAAGGGGGCAGCAGTGGGAAGAGAAAAAAAAAGGGGGTTGGGGAGGAAGAGGAGGAAAAAAACAACGAGCAGCTGTGGGCTGAGTAGTAAAAAGGGGGTGGCTGGGGGGAGAGAACAAAAAAAGGGGGGAAAAGGGGGGAAAGGGGGGAGAAAAGAAAAATGGGGAGAAAAGGAGCGGAAGAGGAAAAAATGGGGGGAGAAAAGGGGGCAGCAGTGGGAAGAGAAGAAACCAGGGGGCTGGGGAGGAAGAGGAGGAAAAAAACAACAAGCAGCTGTGGGACGAGTAGAAAAAAGGGGGTGGCTAGGCGGAGAGAAGAAAAAAAAGGGGGAAGGGGGGAAAAGGGGGGAGAAGAAAAAAAAGGGGGGGAAAGGGGGGAAAAGTGGGGAGAAGAAAAAAAAGGGGGGGAAGGGGGAAAAGGGGGGAGAAGAAAAAAAAGGGGGCGGCTGTGGGGAGAGAAGAAAAAAAGGGAGCAGAGGATCGGAAGAGGAAAAAAAAGAGGGGAAAGGATCGGAAGAGAAAAAAGGGGGAAAAAGGGGGGGAAAGGGGTGGAAAAGGAAACAAGGGCTGAGGACAAAGAGGAAGAAAAAAAACCATGGGCGGCTGTGAGAAAAGTAGAAAAAAGGGGGGGCTGTGAGAAGAGTAGAAGAAACAAATGCGGGACAGAGGGGCGGAAGAGGAAAAAAGGGGGGAAAGGGGTGGAAGAGAAAAAGGGGGCAGCTGTGGGAGAGAGAAAAAAATGGGGCGGCTGTGGGAAAAGAAAGAAAACGAGCGGCATGGGGGCGGAAAGGGAAAAAACGGGGCAAAGGGGTGGAAGAGAAAAAAAGGGGGCGGCTGTGGGGAGAGAAGAACAAAAAGGGGGCTGCTGTGGGTAAAGGAAGAAAAAGGGGGGCAGGGGGGCAGAAAGCAAGAAAAAGGGGGCAGAGGAGCAGAAGAGGTAAAGAAGGGGGCAGGCCTGGGGATAGAAGAAAAAGGGGGGGGAAAGGGGCGGAAGAGGGGAAAAAGGGGGGGGAAAGGGGCGGAAGAGGAAAAAAGGGGGGGGGGAAGGGGCGGAAGAGGGGAGAAAGGGGGCAGCTGTGAGGAAGGGAAGAAAAAAGGGGGCTGGGGAGGAAGAGGAGGAAAAAAACAACGGGCAGCTGTGGTAATAGTAAAAAAAGGGGGCGGCTGTGGGTAGGAGAGAGAAAAAGGGGGGGCTGTGGGAAGGAAGAAGAAACAAAATGGGGACAGAAAGGCAGAAGAGGAAAAAAGGGGGACAGAGGGGTGGAAGAGGAACATAAAGTGGGGTAGAGGGGGTAAGAGAAGAAAAAGGAGGCTTGGAAGGAGGAGGCAAAAAAATAGGGGCAGCCGTTTGGAAGAGAAGAAAAGAGGGGGTGGCTGTGCAGAAGAGAAGAAGAAAAGGGGGCGGTGGGGGAAGAAAAGAAACAAGGGGAGCAGGGGGGCGAAAAGAAGGAAAAAACGGGGGTGGTGGGGGAAGAGAAAAGAAAATGGGGGCGGGGGGAAGAGAAGAAAGAAGGGAGCAGAGGGGCGGGAGAGAAGAAAAAAAGGGGGCGGCTGTGGGGGGAGAAGAAAAAAAGGGGGCAGAGGAGCGGAAGAAGAAAAAAAGGGGGAAAATGGGTGGAAAGGGGTGGAAAAGGAAACAAGGGCTGAGGACAAAGAGGAAGAAAAAAACGATGGGCGGCTGTGAGAAGAGTAGAAAAAAGGGGGGGGCCGTGAGAAGAGTAGAAGAAACAAATGGGGGACAGAGGGGTGGAAGAGGAAAAAAGGGGGGGAAAGGGGCGGAAGAGGAAAAAGGGGGCGGCTGTGGGGAGAGAGGAAAAAAGGAGGCGGCTGTGGGAAAAGAAAGAAAACGAGCGGCATGGGGGCGGAAAGGAAAAAAACGGCGCAGGGGGGTGGAAGAGGAAAAAAGGGGCGGCTGTGGGGAGAGAAGAAAAAAGGGGGGAAAAAGGAGTGGAAGAGGAAAGAAGGGGGGAAGGGGCGAAAAAGGAAAAAGAGGGGGGAAGGGGCGGAAGACGGAAAAAACGGAGGGGAAAGAGGGGCGGAATGGGAAAAGAAAGGGACCGGCCTTGGGAAGAGTAGAAAAAAAACAGGGGCAGAGGAGCAAAAGAGGAAAACAGGGGGCAGCTGTGGGGAAGGGAAGAAAAAAAGGGGTCGGATGTAGGGAAAGGAAGAAAAAAAGGGGAAGAGGTGCAGAAGAGGTAAAAAAGGGGGCGTCCTTAGGGATAGAAGATAAAAGGGGGGGAAAAGGGGCGGAAGAGGAAAAAGGGGGGGTAAAGGGGCGGAAGAGAAAAAAGGGGGCGGCTGTGGGGAAGGGAAGAAAAAAGGGGGGCAGGAAGGCGGAAAGGGAAAAAAAGGGGCAGTGTGGCAAAAGAGGAAAAAAAGGGGGCAGAGGAGCGGAAGAGGTAAAAAAGGGGGCGGCCTTGGGGAGAGGAAAAAAAATGGGGGGGAAAGGGGCGGAAGAGGGGAAAAAGGGGGCAACTGTGGGGAGAGAAGAAAAAAACAGGGGGAAAAGGGGCGGAAGAGAAGAAAAAAGGGGGCTGAGGAGGAAGAGGAGATAAAAAAATGATGGGCAGCTGCGAGAAGTGTAGAAAAGAGGGGGGGTTGTGGGAAGAGGAGAAGAAACAAATGGGGGACAGAGAGGCAGAAGACGAAAAAAGGGGGTAAAAAGGGGCGGAAGACGAAAAAGAGGGGGGGAAAAAGGGCGGAAGACGAAAAAGAGGGGGGGGAAAAAGGGCGGAAGACGAAAAAGAGGGGGGGGAGGGGCAAAAGACGAAAAAGGGGGGGGAGGGGCAAAAGACGAAAAAGAGGGGGGGGAAAGGGGCAAAAGACGAAAAAGAGGGGGGGAAAGGGGCGAAAGACGAAAAAGAGGGGGGGAAAGGGGCGAAAGACGAAAAAGAGGGGGGGAAAGGGGCGAAAGACGAAAAAGAGGGGGGGAAAGGGGCGAAAGACGAAAAAGAGGGGGGGAAAGGGGCGAAAGACGAAAAAGAGGGGGGGAAAAGGGGCAGAATGGGAAAAGAAAGGGGCAGCAGTGGGAAGAGTAGAAAAAAGGGGGCTGGGGAGGAAAAGGAGGAAAAAGTTACACTCAGCTGTGGGAATAGTAGGAAAAAGGGGGGGCTGTGGGAAGGAAGAAGAAACAAATGGGGGACAGAAAGGCGGAATATGAAAAAAGGGGGACAGAGCGGTGGAAGAGGAACATAAAGTGGGGTAGAGGGGCTAAGAGAAGAAAAAGAGGGCTTGGAAGGAAGAGGAAAAAAATAGGGGCAGCCGTTTGGAAGAGAAGAGAAAAAAGGGGTGGCTGTGCGGAAGAGAAGAGAAAAAAGGGGCAGCCGTTCGGAAGAGAAAAAACAGGGGGGCGGTGGAGGAAAAAATGGGGGGGAGAGGGGCGGAAGAGGAAAAAAAGGGGGCAGCTGTGGGGAGACCAGAAAAAGGGGGGCAGGGGGGCGGAAAGAGAAAAAAGTGGCGGCCTTGGGGAGAGAAGAAAAAAGGGGGCAGGGGAGGAAGAGGAGGAAAAAAACGACGAGCAGCTGTGGGACGAGTAGAAAAAAAGGTGGGGGCTGTGGGATGAGTAGAAAAAAGGGGGGGGCTGTGGGACGAGTAGAAAAAAGAGGGGGGCTGTGGGACGAGTAGAAAAAAGAGTGGAAGGGGCAAAAGACGGAAAGGGGGGGAAGGGGCAGAAGAGAAGAAAAAAGGGGGTTGGGGAGGAAGAGGAGGAAAAAAAGACAGGCGGCTGTAGGGAAGGTAAAAGAAAAAAAGGCGGTGGTTGTGGGGAAAGGAAGAGAAAAGAAGGGGGCTGGGGAGGAAGAGGAGGAAAAAGAGACGGGCGGCTGTGGGGAAGGGAAGAGGAGGAAAAAGAGACGGGCGGCTGGGAAGGAAGAAGAAACAAAGGGGGGACAGATGGGTGGAAGAGGAAAAAAATATGGGGTAAAGAGGGTAAGAGAAAAAAAGGGGGGCAGCTGTTGGAAAAGAAAAAGGGGGCTGGGAAGGAAGAGGAAAAAAAGGGGGTGGCCGTTCGGAAGAGAAGAAAAAAAGGGAGTGGCGGGGGAAGAAAAGAAGAAAAAGGGGGCTGGATGGGTAGAAAAGAAAAAAAAAGGGAGCAGGGGGGTGAAAAGAAGGAAAAAAATGGGGCGGTGGGGCAAGAGAAGAAAGAAAGGGGCAGAGGAGGGAAAAAAGGGGGGAGAGAGGCAGAAGAGGAAAAAAGGGGGCGGCTGTGGGGAGAAAAGACAGAAAAAGGGGGGCAGGGCAGCGGGGAGGGAAGAAAAGGCACAGGGGGGCGGAAGAGGAAAAAAGGGGGGGGAGAAAAGGGGTGGAAGAGGGGAAAAAAGGGGGGGAGAAAAGGGGCGGAAGAGGGGAAAAAGGGGGCAGCAGTGGGAAGAGAAGAAAAAAGGGGGCTGGGGAGGAAGAGGAGGAAAAAAACAACGAGCAGCTGTGGGATGAGTAGTAAAAAGGGGGAAGGGGGCGGCTGTGGGGGGAGAAGAAAAAAAGGGAGCAGAGGAGCGGAAGAGGAAAAAAAGGGGGGAAAAGGATCGGAAGAGAAAAAAAGGGGGGAAAAGGATCGGAAGAGAAAAAAAGGGGGGAAAAGGGGGGGAAAGGGGTGGAAAAGGAAACAAGGGCTGAGGACGAAGAGGAAGAAAAAAACGATGGGCGGCTGTGAGAAGAGCAGAAAGAAGGGGGGGCTGTGAGAAGAGTAGAAGAAACAAATGGGGGACAGAGGGGCGGAAGAGGAAAAAAGGGGGGAAAGGGGCGGAAGAGCAAAAAGGGGGCGGCTGTGGGGAGAGAGAAAAAGGGGGCGGCTGTGGGAAAAGAAGGAAAACGAGCGGCATGGGGGCGGAAAGGGAAAAAATGGGGCAAAGGGGTGGAAGAGAAAAAAAGGGGGCAGCTGTGGGGAGAGAAGAACAAAAAGGGGGCAGCTGTGGGGAGAGAAGAACAAAAAGGGGGCTGCTGTGGGTAAAGGAAGAAAAAGGGGGGCAGGGGGGCAGAAAGGAAGGAAAAGGGGGGCAGGGGGGCAGAAGAGGTAAAGAAGGGGGCAGCCCTGGGGAGAGAAGAAAAAGGGGGGGGGAAAGGGGCAGAAGAGGGGAAAAAGGGGGGGGGGGGAAGGGGCGGAAGAGGGGAAAAAGGGGGGGGGGAAAGGGGCGGAAGAGGGGAAAAAGGTGGGGGGGAAAGGGGCGGAAGAGGGGAAAAAGGGGGTAGCTGTGAGGAAGGGAAGAAAAAAGGGGGCTGGGGAGGAAGAGGAGGAAAAAAACAACGGGCAGCTGTGTCAATAGTAGAAAAAGGGGGCAGCTGTGGGAAGGGGAGAGAAAAAGGGGGGGCTGTGGGAAGGGGAGAGAAACAAAATGGGGACAGAAAGGCAGAAGAGGAAAAAAGGGGGACAGAGGGGTGGAAGAGGAACATAAAGTGGGGTAGAGGGGGTAAGAGAAGAAAAAGGAGGCTTGGAAGGAGGAGGAAAAAAAATAGGGGCAGCCGTTTGGAAGAAAAGAAGAAAAGGGGGCGGCTGTGGGGAGAGAAGAAGGAAAAAACGGGGGCGGCTGTGGGGAGAGAAGAAGGAAAAAACGGGGGCGGCTGTGGGGAGAGAAGAAGGAAAAAAGGGGGGAAAAAGGAGTGGAAGAGGAAAGAAGGGGGGGAAGGGGCGAAAAAGGAAAAAGAGGGGGGGAAGGGGCGGAAGACGGAAAAAACGGAGGGGAAAAAGGGGCGGAATGGGAAAAGAAAGGGGCAGCAGTGGGAAGAGTAGAAAAAAGGGACCGGCCTTGGGAAGAGTAGAAAAAAAAAACGGGGGCAGAGGAGCAAAAGAGGAAAACAGGGGGCAGCTGTGGGGAAGGGAAGAAAAAAAGGGGTCGGATGTAGGGAAAGGAAGAAAAAAGGGGGAAGAGGTGCAGAAGAGGTAAAAAAGGGGGCGTCCTTAGGGATAGAAGATAAAAGGGGGGGGAAAAGGGTCGGAAGAGGAAAAAGGGGGAGAAAAGGGTCAGAAGAGGAAAGAAAGGGGGAAAAGGGGCGGAAGAGGAAAAAAAAAGGGGCGGCAAAGGGGCGGAAGAGGAAAAAAAAGGGGCGGCAAAGGGGCGGAAGAGGAAAAAAAGGGGGCGGCTGTGGGAAAAGGAAGAAAAAGAGGGCCACGGGGGCGGAAAGGGAAAAAACGGGGAAGGGGAGCAGAAGAGGAAAAAAAAAAGGGGGGCGGCTGTGGGGCAAAGGAGGAAAAAAGGGGGGCGGCTGTGGAGCAAAGGAGGAAAAAAGGGGGGCGGCTGTGGAGCAAAGGAGGAAAAAAGGGGGGCAGAGGGGCGAAAGAGGAAAAAAGGGGGGCAGAGGGACGAAAGAGGAAAAAAGGGGGGGAAAGGGGCGGAAGAAAAGAAAAGAGGGGGTTGGGGAGGAAGAGGAGGCAATAAGACAGGCGGCTGTGGGGAAGGGAAGAGAAAAAAAGGTGAAAAAGGGGCGGAAGAGGAAAAAAAGGGGGAAAAAGGGGCGGAAGAGGAAAAAAAGGGGGAAAAAGGGGCAGAAGAGGAAAAAAAGGGCGGAAAAGGGCGGAAGAGGAAAAAAAGGGCGGAAAAGGGCGGAAGAGGAAAAAAAGGGCGGAAAAGGGCGGAAGAGGAAAAAAAGGGCGGAAAAGGGCGGAAGAGGAAAAAAGGGGGGAAAAAGGGCGGAAGAGGGAAAAAAGGGGGGAAAAAGGGCGGAAGAGGAAAAAAAGGGGGGAAAAAGGGGCGGAAGAGGAAAAAAAGGGGGGAAAAAGGGGCGGAAGAGGAAAAAAAGGGGGGAAAAAGGGGCGGAAGAGGAAAAAAAGGGGGGAAAAAGGGGCGGAAGAGGAAAAAAAGGGGGGAAAAAGGGGCGGAAGAGGAAAAAAAGGGGGGAAAAAGGGGCGGAAGAGGAAAAAGGGGGAGAAAGGGGCAGAAGAGGAAAAACAGAGGGGGAAAGGGGAAAAAGGGCAGAAGAGGAAAAAAGGGAGGGTAAAGGGGTGGAAGAGGAAAAAAAGGGGGTGGCTGTTGGGAAGGGAAGAAGAAAAAGGGGGCAGCTATGGGGAAAGGAAGACATTGGGGGCAGGGGGGCGGAAAGGAAAAATACGGGCAGGGGGGCGGAAGAGGTAAAAAAGGGGGCAGCCTTGGGGAGAGAAGTACAAAGTGGGGGCAAAGGGGCAAAAGAGGAAAAAAGGGGGGGCAAAGGGGCAGAAGAGGGAAAAAAAGGGGCGGGTATGGGAAAAGGAAGACAAAGAGGGCCACGGGGGCGGAAAGGGAAAAAACGGGGCAGGGGAGCAGAAGAGGAAAAAAAAAAAAGGGGGCAGAGGAACAGAAGAGGTAAAAAAAAAGGGTGCGGCTGTGGGGAGAGAAAAAAAAAGGGGTGCGGCTGTGGGGCAAAAGAGGAAAAAAAGGGGGGCAGAGGGGCGGAAGATGGAAAAAAGGGGGGCAGAGGGGCGGAAGAGAACAAAAAAGGAGGAAAAGGAGGAAAAAAGACGGGCGGCTGTGGGAAGAGTAGAAAAAAGACAGACAGCTGTGGGTAAGGGAAGAGAAAAAAAGGGGGTTGGGGAGGAAGAGGAGAAAAAAAGACGGGTGGCTGTGGGAAGGGAAGAGGAAAAAAGGGGGCAGCTGGGAAGGAAGAAGAAACAAAAAGGGGACAGAAGGGTGGAAGAGGAAAAAAAACTGGGGTAAAGGGGGTAAGAGAAAAAAAGAGGGGCAGCTGTAGGAAAAGAAGAAAAAGGGGGCTGGGAAGGAAGAAGAAAAAAAGGGGGTGGCCGTTCGGAAGAGAAGAAAAAATGGGGTGGCGGGGGAAGAAAAGAAGAAAAAGGGGGCTGGATGGGTAGAAAAGAAAAAAATGTGAGCGGGGGGGAAAGAAGGAAAAAAGGGGGGCGGCGGGGCAAGAGAAAAAAATGGGGCGGTGGGGCAAGAGAAGAAAGAAGGGGGCAGAGGAGGAAAAAAAGGGGGGCAGAGAGGCAGAAGAGGAAAAAAGGGGGGGAGAGGAGTGGAAGAGGAAAAAAAGCGGGCGGCTGTGGGGAGAGAAGAAAAAAAGAGGGGGCGGCTGTGGGGAAGGGAAGAGAAAAAAAGGGGGCAGCGAGGAAGGAAGAAGAAAGAAAAGGGGGACAGAAGGGCAGAAGAGGAAAAAAGAGGGGGGTAGAGGGGGTAAGAAAAAAAAGGTGGGGCGGCAGTGGGAAGAGAACAAAAAGGGGGCTGGGAAGGAATAGGAAAAAAAAAAGGGGCGGGTGTCCGGAAGAGAAGAAAAAAGGGTATGGCTGTGAGGAAGAGAAGAAGAAAGGGGGTGGTGGGGGAAGAAAAGAAGAAAAAGGGGGCTGGACGGGTAGAAAAGAAAAAATGGGAGCAGGGAGGCAAAAAAAGGAAAAAAGGGGGGCGGTGGGGCAAGAGAAAAAAAGGGGTGCGGTGAGAAGAGAAGAAAGAAGGGGGCAAAGGGGCGGAAGAGGAAAAAAACGGGGGGCAAAGGGGCGGAAGAGGAAAAAAACGGGGGGCAAAGGGGCGGAAGAGGAAAAAAACGGGGGGCAAAGGGGCGGAAGAGGAAAAAAACGGGGCTGAGGAGGAAGACGAGAAAAAAAATGATGGGCAGCTGTGAGAAGTGTAGAAAAAAGGGGGGGCTGTGGGAAGAGGAGAAGAAACAAATGGGGGACAGAGAGGTGGAAGAGGATAAAAGGGGGGGGAAGGGGCAGAAGAGGAAAAAAGGGGGCTGCTGTGGGGAGAGAGGAATAAAAAGGGGGCGGCTGTGGGAAAAGAAAGAAAAAGAGGGGCATGGGGGCGCAAAGGAAGAAAACGGGGCAGCGGGGCGGAAGAAGAAAAAAAAAAAGGGGGCAGAGGGGCGGAAGGGTTAAAGAAGGGGGCGGCTGTGGGAAGAGAAGAAAAAAGGGGGTAAAAAGGGGTGGAAGACGGAAAAAAGGGAGGGGAAAAAGGGGCGGAATGGGAAAAGAAAGGGGCAGCAGTGGGAAGAGTAGAAAAAAGGGGGCTGGGGAGGAAAAGGAGGAAAAAAATTACACTCAGCTGTGGGAATAGTAGAAAAAAGGGGGGGCTGTGGGAAGGAAGAAGAAACAAATGGGGGACAGAAAGGCGGAAGATGAAAAAAAGGGGGACAGAGGGGTGGAAGAGGAACATAAAGTGGGGTAGAGGGGCTAAGAGAAGAAAAAGAGGACTTGGAAGGAAGAGGAAAAAAATAGGGGCAGCCGTTTGGAAGAGAAGAGAAAAAAGGGGTGGCTGTGCAGAAGAGAAGAAAAGGGGGCGGCGGGGGAAGAAAAGAAACAAGGGGAGCAGGGGGTGAAAAGAAGGAAAAAATGGGGGCGGTGTGAAGAGAAGAAAGAACGGGGCGGCTGTGGGGCGGAAGACGAAAAGAAGGGGCGGCTGTGGGGCGGAAGACGAAAAGAAGGGGCGGCTGTGGGGCGGAAGAGAAGAAAAAAGGGGTGGGGGAGGAAGAGGAGGAAAAAAGATGTGGGAAGAGTAGAAAAAAGACAGGCGGCTGCGGGGAAGGTAAGAGAAAAAAGGGGGTTGGGGAGGAAGAGGAGGAAAAAGAGACGAGCAGATGTGGGAAGAGGAGGAAAAAAAGACGGGCAGTTGTGGGAAGAGCAGAAGAAAGACAGACGGCTGTGAGGAAGGGAAGAGAAAAAAAGGGGGTTGGGGAGGAAGAGGAGAAAAAAAGATGGGCGGATGTGGGAAGGGAAGAGAAAAAAAGGGGGCAGCTGGGAAGGAAGAAAAGGGGGGCAAAGGGGCAGAAGAGGAAAAAGAGGGGGCAAAGGGGCGGAAGAGGAAAAAGAGGGGGCGGCTGTGGGGAGAGAAGAACAAAAAGGGGGCTGCTGTGGGTGAAGGAGGAAAAAGGGGGGCAGGGGGCAGAAGAGGTAAAAAAGGGGCAGCCCTGGGGAGAGAAGAAAAAAGGGGGGGGAAGGGGCGGAAGAGGGGAAAAAGGGGGCAGCTGTGAGGAAGGGAAGAAAAAAGGGGGCTGGGGAGGAAGAGGAGGAAAAAAACGACGGGCAGCTGTGGTAATAGTAGAAAAAGGGGGCGGCTGTGGGAAGGGGAGAGAAAAAAGGGGGGCTGTGGGAAGGGGAGAGAAAAAGGGGGGGCTGTGGGAAGGAAGAAGAAACAAAATGGGGACAGAAAGGCAGAAGAGGAAAAAAGGGGGACAGAGGAGTGGAAGAGGAACATAAAGTGGGGTAGAGGGGGTAAGACAAGAAAAAGGAGGCTTGGAAGGAGGAGGAAAAAAAATAGGGGCAGCCGTTTGGAAGAGAAGAAGAAAAGGGGGCGGTGGGGGAAGAAAAACAAGGGGAGCAGGGGGGCGAAAAGAAGGAAAAAATGGGGGCGGTGGGAAGAGAAGAAAGAAGGGAGCAGAGGGGCGGAAGAGGAAAAAAAGGGGGAAACAAGGGCGGAAGATTAGAAAAGAGACGGGCGGCTGTGGGGAAGGGAAGAGAAAAGAGACGGGCGGCTGTGGGGAAGGGAAGAGAAAAGAGACGGGCGGCTGTGGGGAAGGGAAGAGAAAAGAGACGGGCGGCTCGGAAGAAAGAATATACAAAAGGGGGACCGAAGGGCGGAAGAGGAAAAAGACTGGGGTAAAGGGAGTAAGAGAAAAAAGGGGGGCAGCTGCGGGAAAAGAAGAAAAAGGGGGCTGGGAAGGAAGAGCAAAAAAAAGGGGCGGCAGTTCGGAAGAGAACAAAAAAGGGGGTGGCTGTGAGGAAGAGAAGAGGAAAAGGGGGTGGTGGGGGAAGAAAAGAAGGAAAAGGTGGCTGGACAGGTAGAAAAGAAAAAAATGGGAGCAGGGGGGCGAAAAGAAAGAAAAAAGGGGGGCAAAGGGGCAGAAGAGGAAAAAATGGGCGGCTGTGAGAAGAAAAAAAGGGGGGCAGAGGGGCGGAAGACAAAAAAGGGGGGGAAAGGGGCAGAATTGGAAAAAAAGGGGGCAGCAATGGAAAGAGTAGAAAAAAGGTGGCAGCTGTGAGAAGAGTAGAAAAAAAAGGGGAGCAGAGGAGCAAAAGAGGAAAAAAGAGGGTGGCTGTGGGGAGAGAAAAAAGGGGTTGGCTGTAGGGAAAGGAAGAAAAAGGGGGAAAGGGGGGAAAGGGAAAAAAGGGGCAAGGAGGCAGAAGAGGTAAGAAAGGGGGGCGGTCTTTGGGAGAGAAGAAAAAAACGGGGGGAAAGGGGCGGAAGAGGGGGAAAAAGGGGGGGGAAAGGGGGCAGTTGTGGGGAGAGAAGAAAAAAAGGTGGGCACAGGGGCGGAAGAGGAAAAAAAGGGGGGAAAGGGGCGGAAGAGGAGGAAAAAAAAGCAGCTGTAGGGAAGGGAAGACAAAAAAAGGGGGCGCCCTTGGGGAGAAAAACAGAGGGGCGGCTGTGGGGATGGGAAGAGAAAAACAGAGGGGCGGCTGTGGGGATGGGAAGAGAAAAACAGACGGGCGGCTGTGGGGAAGGGAAGAGAAAAACAGACGGGCGGCTGTGGGGAAGGGAAGAGAAAAACAGACGGGCGGCTGTGGGGAAGGGAAGAGAAAAACAGACGGGCGGCTGTGGGGAAGGGAAGAGAAAACAGACAGGCGGCTGTGGGGACGGGAAGAGATAAACAGACGGGCGGCTGTGGGGAAGGGAAGAGAAAAACAGACGGGCGGCTGTGGGGAAGGGAAGAGAAAACAGACAGGCGGCTGTGGGGACGGGAAGAGATAAAAAGGGGGCAGCTGGGAAGGAAGAAGAAACAAAAGGGGGACAGAAGGGCGGAAGAGAAGAAAAAAGGGGCAGCCATTTGGAAGAGAAAAAACAGGGGGGCGGGGGGCAAGAGAAAAAACAGGGGGGCGGTGGAGGAAAAAATGGGGGGGAGACGGGCAGAAGAGGAAAAAAAGGGGGCAGGGGGGCGGAAAGAGAAAAAAAGTGGCGGCCTTGGGGAGAGAAGAAAAAAGGGGGCAGGGGAGGAAGAGGAGGAAAAACACGACGAGCGGCCTTGGGGAGAGAAGAAAAAAGGGGGCAGGGGAGGAAGAGGAGAAAAAAACGACGAGCGGCCTTGGGGAGAGAAGAAAAAAGGGGGCAGGGGAGGAAGAGGAGGAAAAAAACGACGAGCAGCTGTGGGACGAGTAGAAAAAAGGGGGGGGCTGTGGGACGAGTAGAAAAAAAGGGGGGAAGGGGCAAAAGACGGAAAAGGGGGGGAAGGGGCAGAAGAGAAGAAAAAAGGGTTGGGGAGGAAGAGGAGGAAAAAAAGACAGGCGGCTGTGGGGAAGGTAAGAGAAAAAAAGGGGGCTGGGGAGGAGAGGAGGAAAAAGAGACGGGCGGCTGTGGGGAAAGGAAGAGGAGGAAAAAGAGGCGGGCGGCTGGGAAGGAAGAAGAAACAAAGGGGGGACAGAAGGGTGGAAGAGGAAAAAAATATGGGGTACAGGGGGTAAGAGAAAAAAGGGGGGCAGCTGTTGGAAAAGAAGAAAAAGGGGGCTGGGAAGGAAGAGGAAAAAAAAGGGGGCGGCCATCCGGAAGAGAAGAAAAAAGGGGGTGGCGGGGGAAGAAAAGAAGAAAAAGGGGGCTGGATGGGTAGAAAAGAAAGAAAGAGGGGGGCAGGGCGGCGGGAAGAGAAGAAAGAAAAAGGGGGGCAGGGCGGCGGGAAGAGAAGAAAGAAAAACAGGGGGGCAGGGCGGCGGGAAGGGAAGAAAAGGCGCGGGGGGGCGGAAGAGGAAAACAGGGGGGCAGGGCGGCGGGAAGGGAAGAAAAGGCGCGGGGGGCAGAAGAGGAAAAAAAGGGGGTGGCCTTAGGGAGAGGGGAAAAAAGGGGGGGAAGAAAAGGGGCGGGAGAGGGTAAAAAAGGGGGGGAGAAAAGGGGGGGAGAAAAGGGGCAGGAGAGAGGAAAAAGGGGGCAGCAGTGGGAAGAGAAGAAAAAAGGGGGTTGGGGAGGAAGAGGAGGAAAAAAACAACGAGCAGCTGTGGGCTGAGTAGTAAAAAGGGGGTGGCTGGGGGGAGAGAACAAAAAAAGGGGGGAAAAGGGGGGAAAGGGGGGAGAAAAGAAAAATGGGGAGAAAAGGAGCGGAAGAGGAAAAAATGGGGGGAGAAAAGGGGGCAGCAGTGGGAAGAGAAGAAACCAGGGGGCTGGGGAGGAAGAGGAGGAAAAAAACAACAAGCAGCTGTGGGACGAGTAGAAAAAAGGGGGTGGCTAGGCGGAGAGAAGAAAAAAGAGGGGGAAGGGGGGAAAAGGGGGGGAAAGGGGGGAAAAGTGGGGAGAAGAAAAAAAAGGGGGGGAAGGGGGAAAAGGGGGGAGAAGAAAAAAAAGGGGGCGGCTGTGGGGAGAGAAGAAAAAAAGGGAGCAGAGGATCGGAAGAGGAAAAAAAAGAGGGGAAAGGATCGGAAGAGAAAAAAGGGGGAAAAAGGGGGGGAAAGGGGTGGAAAAGGAAACAAGGGCTGAGGACAAAGAGGAAGAAAAAAAACCATGGGCGGCTGTGAGAAAAGTAGAAAAAAGGGGGGGCTGTGAGAAGAGTAGAAGAAACAAATGCGGGACAGAGGGGCGGAAGAGGAAAAAAGGGGGGAAAGGGGTGGAAGAGAAAAAGGGGGCAGCTGTGGGAGAGAGAAAAAAATGGGGCAGCTGTGGGAAAAGAAAGAAAACGAGCGGCATGGGGGCGGAAAGGGAAAAAACGGGGCAAAGGGGTGGAAGAGGAAAAAAGGGGGCTGCTGTGGGGAGAGAAGAACAAAAAGGGGGCTGCTGTGGGTAAAGGAAGAAAAAGGGGGGCAGGGGGGCAGAAAGGAAGAAAAAGGGGGCAGAGGAGCAGAAGAGGTAAAGAAGGGGGCAGGCCTGGGGAGAGAAGAAAAAGGGGGGGGAAAGGGGCGGAAGAGGAAAAAAGGGGGGGGGGAAGGGGCGGAAGAGGGGAAAAAGGGGGCAGCTGTGAGGAAGGGAAGAAAAAAGGGGGCTGGGGAGGAAGAGGAGGAAAAAAACAACGGGCAGCTGTGGTAATAGTAAAAAAAGGGGGCGGCTGTGGGTAGGAGAGAGAAAAAGGGGGGGCTGTGGGAAGGAAGAAGAAACAAAATGGGGACAGAAAGGCAGAAGAGGAAAAAAGGGGGACAGAGGGGTGGAAGAGGAACATAAAGTGGGGTAGAGGGGGTAAGAGAAGAAAAAGGAGGCAAAAAAATAGGGGCAGCCGTTTGGAAGAGAAGAAAAGAGGGGGTGGCTGTGCAGAAGAGAAGAAGAAAAGGGGGCGGTGGGGGAAGAAAAGAAACAAGGGGAGCAGGGGGGCGAAAAGAAGGAAAAAACGGGGGTGGTGGGGAAAGAGAAAAGAAAATGGGGGCGGGGGGAAGAGAAGAAAGAAGGGAGCAGAGGGGCGGGAGAGAAGAAAAAAAGGGGGCGGCTGTGGGGGGAGAAGAAAAAAAGGGAGCAGAGGATCGGAAGAGGAAAAAAAGGGGGGAAAAGGGGGGGGAAGGGGTGGAAAAGGAAACAAGGGCTGAGGACAAAGAGGAAGAAAAAAACTATGGGTGGCTGTGAGAAGAGTAGAAAAAAGGGGGGGCCGTGAGAAGAGTAGAAGAAACAAATGGGGGACAGAGGGGTGGAAGAGGAAAAAAGGGGGGGAAGAGGAAAAAGGGGGCGGCTGTGGGGAGAGAGGAAAAAAGGAGGCGGCTGTGGGAAAAGAAAGAAAACGAGCGGCATGGGGGCGGAAAGGAAAAACACGGCGCAGGGGGGTGGAAGAGGAAAAAAGGGGCGGCTGTGGGGAGAGAAGAAAAAAGGGGGGAAAAAGGAGTGGAAGAGGAAAGAAGGGGGGAAGGGGCGAAAAAGGAAAAAGAGGGGGGAAGGGGCGGAAGACGGAAAAAACGGAGGGGAAAGAGGGGCGGAATGGGAAAAGAAAGGGGCAGCAGTGGGAAGAGTAGAAAAAAAACAGGGGCAGAGGAGCAAAAGAGGAAAACAGGGGGCAGCTGTGGGGAAGGGAAGAAAAAAAGGGGTCGGATGTAGGGAAAGGAAGAAAAAAGGGGGAAGAGGTGCAGAAGAGGTAAAAAAGGGGGCGTCCTTAGGGATAGAAGATAAAAGGGGGGGAAAAGGGGCGGAAGAGGAAAAAGGGGGGGTAAAGGGGCGGAAGAGAAAAAAGGGGGCGGCTGTGGGGAAGGGAAGAAAAAAGGGGGGCAGGAAGGCGGAAAGGGAAAAAAAGGGGCAGTGTGGCAAAAGAGGAAAAAAAGGGGGCAGAGGAGCGGAAGAGGTAAAAAAGGGGGCGGCCTTGGGGAGAGGAAAAAAAATGGGGGGGAAAGGGGCGGAAGAGGGGAAAAAGGGGGCAACTGTGGGGAGAGAAGAAAAAAACAGGGGGAAAAGGGGCGGAAGAGAAGAAAAAAGGGGGCTGAGGAGGAAGAGGAGATAAAAAAATGATGGGCAGCTGCGAGAAGTGTAGAAAAGAGGGGGGGTTGTGGGAAGAGGAGAAGAAACAAATGGGGGACAGAGAGGCAGAAGACGAAAAAAGGGGGTAAAAAGGGGCGGAAGACGAAAAAGAGGGGGGGAAAAAGGGCGGAAGACGAAAAAGAGGGGGGGGAAAAAGGGCGGAAGACGAAAAAGAGGGGGGGGAGGGGCAAAAGACGAAAAAGGGGGGGGAGGGGCAAAAGACGAAAAAGAGGGGGGGAAAGGGGCAAAAGACGAAAAAGAGGGGGGGAAAGGGGCGAAAGACGAAAAAGAGGGGGGGAAAGGGGCGAAAGACGAAAAAGAGGGGGGGAAAGGGGCGAAAGACGAAAAAGAGGGGGGGAAAGGGGCGAAAGACGAAAAAGAGGGGGGGAAAGGGGCGAAAGACGAAAAAGAGGGGGGGAAAAGGGGCAGAATGGGAAAAGAAAGGGGCAGCAGTGGGAAGAGTAGAAAAAAGGGGGCTGGGGAGGAAAAGGAGGAAAAAGTTACACTCAGCTGTGGGAATAGTAGGAAAAAGGGGGGGCTGTGGGAAGGAAGAAGAAACAAATGGGGGACAGAAAGGCGGAATATGAAAAAAGGGGGACAGAGGGGTGGAAGAGGAACATAAAGTGGGGTAGAGGGGCTAAGAGAAGAAAAAGAGGGCTTGGAAGGAAGAGGAAAAAAATAGGGGCAGCCGTTTGGAAGAGAAGAGAAAAAAGGGGTGGCTGTGCGGAAGAGAAGAGAAAAAAGGGGCAGCCGTTCGGAAGAGAAAAAACAGGGGGGCGGTGGAGGAAAAAATGGGGGGGAGAGGGGCGGAAGAGGAAAAAAAGGGGGCAGCTGTGGGGAGACCAGAAAAAGGGGGGCAGGGGGGCGGAAAGAGAAAAAAGTGGCGGCCTTGGGGAGAGAAGAAAAAAGGGGGCAGGGGAGGAAGAGGAGGAAAAAAACGACGAGCAGCTGTGGGACGAGTAGAAAAAAAGGTGGGGGCTGTGGGACGAGTAGAAAAAAGGGGGGGGCTGTGGGACGAGTAGAAAAAAGAGGGGGGCTGTGGGACGAGTAGAAAAAAGAGTGGAAGGGGCAAAAGACGGAAAGGGGGGGAAGGGGCAGAAGAGAAGAAAAAAGGGGGTTGGGGAGGAAGAGGAGGAAAAAAAGACAGGCGGCTGTAGGGAAGGTAAAAGAAAAAAAGGCGGTGGCTGTGGGGAAAGGAAGAGAAAAGAAGGGGGCTGGGGAGGAAGAGGAGGAAAAAGAGACGGGCGGCTGTGGGGAAAGGAAGAGGAGGAAAAAGAGACGGGCGGCTGGGAAGGAAGAAGAAACAAAGGGGGGACAGATGGGTGGAAGAGGAAAAAAATATGGGGTAAAGAGGGTAAGAGAAAAAAAGGGGGGCAGCTGTTGGAAAAGAAAAAGGGGGCTGGGAAGGAAGAGGAAAAAAAGGGGGTGGCCGTTCGGAAGAGAAGAAAAAAAGGGAGTGGCGGGGGAAGAAAAGAAGAAAAAGGGGGCTGGATGGGTAGAAAAGAAAAAAAAAGGGAGCAGGGGGGTGAAAAGAAGGAAAAAAATGGGGCGGTGGGGCAAGAGAAGAAAGAAAGGGGCAGAGGAGGGAAAAAAGGGGGGAGAGAGGCAGAAGAGGAAAAAAGGGGGCGGCTGTGGGGAGAAAAGACAGAAAAAGGGGGGCAGGGCAGCGGGGAGGGAAGAAAAGGCACAGGGGGGCAGAAGAGGAAAAAAGGGGGGGGAGAAAAGGGGCGGAAGAGGGGAAAAAAGGGGGGGAGAAAAGGGGCGGAAGAGGGAAAAAAAGGGGGCAGCAGTGGGAAGAGAAGAAAAAAGGGGGCTGGGGAGGAAAAGGAGGAAAAAAACAACGAGCAGCTGCGGGATGAGTAGTAAAAAGGGGGAAGGGGGCGGCTGTGGGGGGAGAAGAAAAAAAGGGGGCGGCTGTGGGGGGAGAAGAAAAAAAGGGAGCAGAGGATCGGAAGAGGAAAAAAAGGGGGGAAAAGGATCGGAAGAGAAAAAAAGGGGGGAAAAGGGGGGGAAAGGGGTGGAAAAGGAAACAAGGGCTGAGGACGAAGAGGAAGAAAAAAACGATGGGCGGCTGTGAGAAGAGCAGAAAGAAGGGGGGGCTGTGAGAAGAGTAGAAGAAACAAATGGGGGACAGAGGGGCGGAAGAGGAAAAAAGGGGGGAAAGGGGCGGAAGAGCAAAAAGGGGGCGGCTGTGGGGAGAGAGAAAAAGGGGGCGGCTGTGGGAAAAGAAGGAAAACGAGCGGCATGGGGGCGGAAAGGGAAAAAATGGGGCAAAGGGGTGGAAGAGAAAAAAAGGGGGCAGCTGTGGGGAGAGAAGAACAAAAAGGGGGCAGCTGTGGGGAGAGAAGAACAAAAAGGGGGCTGCTGTGGGTAAAGGAAGAAAAAGGGGGGCAGGGGGGCAGAAAGGAAGGAAAAGGGGGGCAGGGGGGCAGAAGAGGTAAAGAAGGGGGCAGCCCTGGGGAGAGAAGAAAAAGGGGGGGGGAAAGGGGCAGAAGAGGGGAAAAAGGGGGGGGGGAAGGGGCGGAAGAGGGGAAAAAGGGGGGGGGGGAAGGGGCGGAAGAGGGGAAAAAGGGGGGGGGGGAAGGGGCGGAAGAGGGGAAAAAGGGGGGGGGGAAGGGGCGGAAGAGGGGAAAAAGGGGGTAGCTGTGAGGAAGGGAAGAAAAAAGGGGGCTGGGGAGGAAGAGGAGGAAAAAAACAACGGGCAGCTGTGTCAATAGTAGAAAAAGGGGGCAGCTGTGGGAAGGGGAGAGAAAAAGGGGGGGCTGTGGGAAGGAAGAAGAAACAAAATGGGGACAGAAAGGCAGAAGAGGAAAAAAGGGGGACAGAGGGGTGGAAGAGGAACATAAAGTGGGGTAGAGGGGGTAAGAGAAGAAAAAGGAGGCTTGGAAGGAGGAGGAAAAAAAATAGGGGCAGCCGTTTGGAAGAAAAGAAGAAAAGGGGGCGGCTGTGGGGAGAGAAGAAGGAAAAAACGGGGGCGGCTGTGGGGAGAGAAGAAGGAAAAAAAGGGGGGAAAAAGGAGTGGAAGAGGAAAGAAGGGGGGGAAGGGGCGAAAAAGGAAAAAGAGGGGGGGAAGGGGCGGAAGACGGAAAAAACGGAGGGGAAAAAGGGGCGGAAGACGGAAAAAACGGAGGGGAAAAAGGGGCGGAATGGGAAAAGAAAGGGGCAGCAGTGGGAAGAGTAGAAAAAAGGGACCGGCCTTGGGAAGAGTAGAAAAAAAAAAACGGGGGCAGAGGAGCAAAAGAGGAAAACAGGGGGCAGCTGTGGGGAAGGGAAGAAAAAACGGGGTCGGATGTAGGGAAAGGAAGAAAAAAGGGGGAAGAGGTGCAGAAGAGGTAAAAAAGGGGGCGTCCTTAGGGATAGAAGATAAAAGGGGGGGGAAAAGGGTCGGAAGAGGAAAAAGGGGGAGAAAAGGGTCAGAAGAGGAAAGAAAGGGGGAAAAGGGGCGGAAGAGGAAAAAAAAAGGGGCGGCAAAGGGGCGGAAGAGGAAAAAAAAGGGGCGGCAAAGGGGCGGAAGAGGAAAAAAAGGGGGCGGCTGTGGGAAAAGGAAGAAAAAGAGGGCCACGGGGGCGGAAAGGGAAAAAACGGGGAAGGAGAGCAGAAGAGGAAAAAAAAAAGGGGGGCGGCTGTGGGGCAAAGGAGGAAAAAAGGGGGGCGGCTGTGGGGCAAAGGAGGAAAAAAGGGGGGCAGAGGGGCGAAAGAGGAAAAAAGGGGGGCAGAGGGACGAAAGAGGAAAAAAGGGGGGGAAAGGGGCGGAAGAAAAGAAAAGAGGGGGTTGGGGAGGAAGAGGAGGCAATAAGACAGGCGGCTGTGGGGAAGGGAAGAGAAAAAAAGGTGAAAAAGGGGCGGAAGAGGAAAAAAAGGGGGAAAAAGGGGCGGAAGAGGAAAAAAAGGGGGAAAAAGGGGCAGAAGAGGAAAAAAAGGGGGGAAAAGGGCGGAAGAGGAAAAAAAGGGGGGAAAAGGGCGGAAGAGGAAAAAAAGGGGGGAAAAGGGCAGAAGAGGAAAAAAGGGCGGAAAAAGGGCGGAAGAGGGAAAAAAGGGGGGAAAAAGGGCGGAAGAGGAAAAAAAGGGGGGAAAAAGGGGCGGAAGAGGAAAAAAAGGGGGGAAAAAGGGGCGGAAGAGGAAAAAAAGGGGGGAAAAAGGGGCGGAAGAGGAAAAAAAGGGCGGAAAAAGGGGCGGAAGAGGAAAAAAAGGGCGGAAAAAGGGGCGGAAGAGGAAAAAGGGGGAGAAAGGGGCAGAAGAGGAAAAACAGAGGGGGAAAGGGGAAAAAGGGCAGAAGAGGAAAAAAGGGAGGGTAAAGGGGTGGAAGAGGAAAAAAAGGGGGTGGCTGTTGGGAAGGGAAGAAGAAAAAGGGGGCAGCTATGGGGAAAGGAAGACATTGGGGGCAGGGGGGCGGAAAGGAAAAATACGGGCAGGGGGGCGGAAGAGGTAAAAAAGGGGGCAGCCTTGGGGAGAGAAGTACAAAGTGGGGGCAAAGGGGCAAAAGAGGAAAAAAGGGGGGGCAAAGGGGCAGAAGAGGGAAAAAAAGGGGCGGGTATGGGAAAAGGAAGACAAAGAGGGCCACGGGGGCGGAAAGGGAAAAAACGGGGCAGGGGAGCAGAAGAGGAAAAAAAAAAAAGGGGGCAGAGGAACAGAAGAGGTAAAAAAAAAGGGTGCGGCTGTGGGGAGAGAAAAAAAAAGGGGTGCGGCTGTGGGGCAAAAGAGGAAAAAAAGGGGGGCAGAGGGGCGGAAGATGGAAAAAAGGGGGGCAGAGGGGCGGAAGAGAACAAAAAAGGAGGAAAAGGAGGAAAAAAGACGGGCGGCTGTGGGAAGAGTAGAAAAAAGACAGACAGCTGTGGGTAAGGGAAGAGAAAAAAAGGGGGTTGGGGAGGAAGAGGAGAAAAAAAGACGGGCGGCTGTGGGAAGGGAAGAGGAAAAAAGGGGGCAGCTGGGAAGGAAGAAGAAACAAAAAGGGGACAGAAGGGTGGAAGAGGAAAAAAAACTGGGGTAAAGGGGGTAAGAGAAAAAAAGAGGGGCAGCTGTAGGAAAAGAAGAAAAAGGGGGCTGGGAAGGAAGAAGAAAAAAAGGGGGTGGCCGTTCGGAAGAGAAGAAAAAATGGGGTGGCGGGGGAAGAAAAGAAGAAAAAGGGGGCTGGATGGGTAGAAAAGAAAAAAATGTGAGCGGGGGGGAAAGAAGGAAAAAAGGGGGGCGGCGGGGCAAGAGAAAAAAATGGGGCGGTGGGGCAAGAGAAGAAAGAAGGGGGCAGAGGAGGAAAAAAAGGGGGGCAGAGAGGCAGAAGAGGAAAAAAGGGGGGGAGAGGAGTGGAAGAGGAAAAAAAGCGGGCGGCTGTGGGGAGAGAAGAAAAAAAGAGGGGGCGGCTGTGGGGAAGGGAAGAGAAAAAAAGGGGGCAGCGAGGAAGGAAGAAGAAAGAAAAGGGGGACAGAAGGGCAGAAGAGGAAAAAAGAGGGGGGTAGAGGGGGTAAGAAAAAAAAGGTGGGGCGGCAGTGGGAAGAGAACAAAAAGGGGGCTGGGAAGGAATAGGAAAAAAAAAAGGGGCGGGTGTCCGGAAGAGAAGAAAAAAGGGTATGGCTGTGAGGAAGAGAAGAAGAAAGGGGGTGGTGGGGGAAGAAAAGAAGAAAAAGGGGGCTGGACGGGTAGAAAAGAAAAAATGGGAGCAGGGAGGCAAAAAAAGGAAAAAAGGGGGGCGGTGGGGCAAGAGAAAAAAAGGGGTGCGGTGAGAAGAGAAGAAAGAAGGGGGCAAAGGGGCGGAAGAGGAAAAAAACGGGGGGCAAAGGGGCGGAAGAGGAAAAAAACGGGGGGCAAAGGGGCGGAAGAGGAAAAAAACGGGGGGCAAAGGGGCGGAAGAGGAAAAAAACGGGGCTGAGGAGGAAGACGAGAAAAAAAATGATGGGCAGCTGTGAGAAGTGTAGAAAAAAGGGGGGGCTGTGGGAAGAGGAGAAGAAACAAATGGGGGACAGAGAGGTGGAAGAGGATAAAAGGGGGGGGAAGGGGCAGAAGAGGAAAAAAGGGGGCTGCTGTGGGGAGAGAGGAATAAAAAGGGGGCGGCTGTGGGAAAAGAAAGAAAAAGAGGGGCATGGGGGCGCAAAGGAAGAAAACGGGGCAGCGGGGCGGAAGAAGAAAAAAAAAAAGGGGGCAGAGGGGCGGAAGGGTTAAAGAAGGGGGCGGCTGTGGGAAGAGAAGAAAAAAGGGGGTAAAAAGGGGTGGAAGACGGAAAAAAGGGAGGGGAAAAAGGGGCGGAATGGGAAAAGAAAGGGGCAGCAGTGGGAAGAGTAGAAAAAAGGGGGCTGGGGAGGAAAAGGAGGAAAAAAATTACACTCAGCTGTGGGAATAGTAGAAAAAAGGGGGGGCTGTGGGAAGGAAGAAGAAACAAATGGGGGACAGAAAGGCGGAAGATGAAAAAAAGGGGGACAGAGGGGTGGAAGAGGAACATAAAGTGGGGTAGAGGGGCTAAGAGAAGAAAAAGAGGACTTGGAAGGAAGAGGAAAAAAATAGGGGCAGCCGTTTGGAAGAGAAGAGAAAAAAGGGGTGGCTGTGCAGAAGAGAAGAAAAGGGGGCGGCGGGGGAAGAAAAGAAACAAGGGGAGCAGGGGGTGAAAAGAAGGAAAAAATGGGGGCGGTGTGAAGAGAAGAAAGAACGGGGCGGCTGTGGGGCGGAAGACGAAAAGAAGGGGCGGCTGTGGGGCGGAAGACGAAAAGAAGGGGCGGCTGTGGGGCGGAAGAGAAGAAAAAAGGGGTGGGGGAGGAAGAGGAGGAAAAAAGATGTGGGAAGAGTAGAAAAAAGACAGGCGGCTGCGGGGAAGGTAAGAGAAAAAAGGGGGTTGGGGAGGAAGAGGAGGAAAAAGAGACGAGCAGATGTGGGAAGAGGAGGAAAAAAAGACGGGCAGTTGTGGGAAGAGCAGAAGAAAGACAGACGGCTGTGAGGAAGGGAAGAGAAAAAAAGGGGGTTGGGGAGGAAGAGGAGAAAAAAAGATGGGCGGATGTGGGAAGGGAAGAGAAAAAAAGGGGGCAGCTGGGAAGGAAGAAAAGGGGGGCAAAGGGGCAGAAGAGGAAAAAGAGGGGGCAAAGGGGCGGAAGAGGAAAAAGAGGGGGCGGCTGTGGGGAGAGAAGAACAAAAAGGGGGCTGCTGTGGGTGAAGGAGGAAAAAGGGGGGCAGGGGGCAGAAGAGGTAAAAAAGGGGCAGCCCTGGGGAGAGAAGAAAAAAGGGGGGGGAAGGGGCGGAAGAGGGGAAAAAGGGGGCAGCTGTGAGGAAGGGAAGAAAAAAGGGGGCTGGGGAGGAAGAGGAGGAAAAAAACGACGGGCAGCTGTGGTAATAGTAGAAAAAGGGGGCGGCTGTGGGAAGGGGAGAGAAAAAAGGGGGGCTGTGGGAAGGGGAGAGAAAAAGGGGGGGCTGTGGGAAGGAAGAAGAAACAAAATGGGGACAGAAAGGCAGAAGAGGAAAAAAGGGGGACAGAGGAGTGGAAGAGGAACATAAAGTGGGGTAGAGGGGGTAAGACAAGAAAAAGGAGGCTTGGAAGGAGGAGGAAAAAAAATAGGGGCAGCCGTTTGGAAGAGAAGAAGAAAAGGGGGCGGTGGGGGAAGAAAAACAAGGGGAGCAGGGGGGCGAAAAGAAGGAAAAAATGGGGGCGGTGGGAAGAGAAGAAAGAAGGGAGCAGAGGGGCGGAAGAGGAAAAAAAGGGGGAAACAAGGGCGGAAGATTAGAAAAGAGACGGGCGGCTGTGGGGAAGGGAAGAGAAAAGAGACAGGCGGCTGTGGGGAAGGGAAGAGAAAAGAGACGGGCGGCTGTGGGGAAGGGAAGAGAAAAGAGACGGGCGGCTCGGAAGAAAGAATATACAAAAGGGGGACCGAAGGGCGGAAGAGGAAAAAGACTGGGGTAAAGGGAGTAAGAGAAAAAAGGGGGGCAGCTGCGGGAAAAGAAGAAAAAGGGGGCTGGGAAGGAAGAGCAAAAAAAAAGGGGCAGCAGTTCGGAAGAGAACAAAAAAGGGGGTGGCTGTGAGGAAGAGAAGAGGAAAAGGGGGTGGTGGGGGAAGAAAAGAAGGAAAAGGTGGCTGGACAGGTAGAAAAGAAAAAAATGGGAGCAGGGGGGCGAAAAGAAAGAAAAAAGGGGGGCAAAGGGGCAGAAGAGGAAAAAATGGGCGGCTGTGAGAAGAAAAAAAGGGGGGCAGAGGGGCGGAAGACAAAAAAGGGGGGGAAAGGGGCAGAATTGGAAAAAAAGGGGGCAGCGATGGAAAGAGTAGAAAAAAGGTGGCAGCTGTGAGAAGAGTAGAAAAAAAAGGGGAGCAGAGGAGCAAAAGAGGAAAAAAGAGGGTGGCTGTGGGGAGAGAAAAAAGGGGTTGGCTGTAGGGAAAGGAAGAAAAAGGGGGAAAGGGGGGAAAGGGAAAAAAGGGGCAAGGAGGCAGAAGAGGTAAGAAAGGGGGGCGGTCTTTGGGAGAGAAGAAAAAAACGGGGGGAAAGGGGCGGAAGAGGGGGAAAAAGGGGGGGGAAAGGGGGCAGCTGTGGGGAGAGAAGAAAAAAGGTGGGCACAGGGGCGGAAGAGGAAAAAAAGCAGCTGTAGGGAAGGGAAGACAAAAAAAGGGGGCGCCCTTGGGGAGAAAAAAAGACGGGCGGCTGTGGGGAAGGGAAGAGAAAAAAAGACGGGCGGCTGTGGGGAAGGGAAGAGAAAAAAAGACGGGCGGCTGTGGGGAAGGGAAGAGAAAAACAGACGGGCGGCTGTGGGGAAGGGAAGAGAAAAACAGACGGGCGGCTGTGGGGAAGGGAAGAGAAAAACAGACGGGCGGCTGTGGGGAAGGGAAGAGAAAAACAGACGGGCGGCTGTGGGGAAGGGAAGAGAAAACAGACAGGCGGCTGTGGGGACGGGCAGAGATAAAAAGGGGGCAGCTGGGAAGGAAGAAGAAACAAAAGGGGGACAGAAGGGCGGAAGAGAAGAAAAAAGGGGCAGCCATTTGGAAGAGAAAAAACAGGGGGGCAGTGGAGGAAAAAATGGGGAGGAGAGGGGCAGAAGAGGAAAAAAAGGGGGCAGGGGGCGGAAAGAGAAAAAAAGTGGCGGCCTTGGGGAGAGAAGAAAAAAGGGGGCAGGGGAGGAAGAGGAGGAAAAAAATGACGAGCGGCCTTGGGGAGAGAAGAAAAAAGGGGGCAGGGGAGGAAGAGGAGGAAAAAAACGACGAGCGGCCTTGGGGAGAGAAGAAAAAAGGGGGCAGGGGAGGAAGAGGAGGAAAAAAACGACGAACGGCCTTGGGGAGAGAAGAAAAAAGGGGGCAGGGGAGGAAGAGGAGGAAAAAAACGACGAGCAGCTGTGGGACGAGTAGAAAAAAAGGGGGGGGCTGTGGGACGAGTAGAAAACAAGGGGGGGGCTGTGGGACGAGTAGAAAAAAAGGGGGGGGCTGTGGGACAAGTAGAAAAAAAGGGGGGAAGGGGCAAAAGACGGAAAAGGGGGGGAAGGGGCAGAAGAGAAGAAAAAAGGGTTGGGGAGGAAGAGGAGGAAAAAAAGACAGGTGGCTGTGGGGAAGGTAAGAGAAAAAAAGGGGGCTGGGGAGGAGAGGAGGAAAAAGAGACGGGCGGCTGTGGGGAAAGGAAGAGGAGGAAAAAGAGGCGGGCGGCTGGGAAGGAAGAAGAAACAAAGGGGGGACAGAAGGGTGGAAGAGGAAAAAAATATGGGGTACAGGGGGTAAGAGAAAAAAGGGGGGCAGCTGTTGGAAAAGAAGAAAAAGGGGGCTGGGAAGGAAGAGGAAAAAAAAGGGGGCGGCCATCCGGAAGAGAAGAAAAAAGGGGGTGGCGGGGGAAGAAAAGAAGAAAAAGGGGGCTGGATGGGTAGAAAAGAAAGAAAGAGGGGGGCAGGGCGGTGGGAAGAGAAGAAAGAAAAAGGGGGGCAGGGCGGCGGGAAGAGAAGAAAGAAAAACAGGGGGGCAGGGTGGCGGGAAGGGAAGAAAAGGCGCAGGGGGGCGGAAGAGGAAAACAGGGGGGCAGGGCGGCGGGAAGGGAAGAAAAGGCGCGGGGGGGCGGAAGAGGAAAACAGGGGGGCAGGGCAGCGGGAAGGGAAGAAAAGGCGCAGGGGGCAGAAGAGGAAAAAAGGGGGTGGCCTTAGGGAGAGGGGAAAAAAGGGGGGGAAGAAAAGGGGCGGGAGAGGGAAAAAAGGGGGGGAGAAAAGGGGGGGAGAAAAGGGGCAGGAGAGGGGAAAAAGGGGGCAGCAGTGGGAAGAGAAGAAAAAAGGGGGTTGGGGAGGAAGAGGAGGAAAAAAACAACGAGCAGCTGTGGGCTGAGTAGTAAAAAGGGGGTGGCTGGGGGGAGAGAACAAAAAAAGGGGGGAAAAGGGGGGAAAGGGGGGAGAAAAGAAAAATGGGGAGAAAAGGAGCGGAAGAGGAAAAAATGGGGGGAGAAAAGGGGGCAGCAGTGGGAAGAGAAGAAACCAGGGGGCTGGGGAGGAAGAGGAGGAAAAAAACAACAAGCAGCTGTGGGACGAGTAGAAAAAAGGGGGTGGCTAGGCGGAGAGAAGAAAAAAGAGGGGGAAGGGGGGAAAAGTGGGGAGAAGAAAAAAAAGGGGGGGAAAGGGGGGAAAAGTGGGGAGAAGAAAAAAAAGGGGGGGAAGGGGGAAAAGGGGGGAGAAGAAAAAAAAGGGGGCGGCTGTGGGGAGAGAAGAAAAAAAGAGGGGGCGGCTGTGGGGAAGGGAAGAGAAAAAAAGGGGGCAGCGAGGAAGGAAGAAGAAAGAAAAGGGGGACAGAAGGGCAGAAGAGGAAAAAAGAGGGGGGTAGCGGGGGTAAGAAAAAAAAGGTGGGGCAGCAGTGGGAAGAGAACAAAAAGGGGGCTGGGAAGGAATAGGAAAAAAAAAAGGGGCGGGTGTCCGGAAGAGAAGAAAAAAGGGTATGGCTGTGAGAAAGAGAAGAAGAAAAAGGGGGCTGGACGGGTAGAAAAGAAAAAATGGGAGCAGGGAGGCAAAAAAAGGAAAAAAGGGGGGCGGTGGGGCAAGAGAAAAAACGGGGGGCAAAGGGGCGGAAGAGGAAAAAAACGGGGGGCAAAGGGGCGGAAGAGGAAAAAAACGGGGGGCAAAGGGGCGGAAGAGGAAAAAAACGGGGCTGAGGAGGAAGACGAGAAAAAAAATGATGGGCAGCTGTGAGAAGTGTAGAAAAAAGGGGGGGCTGTGGGAAGAGGAGAAGAAACAAATGGGGGACAGAGAGGTGGAAGAGGATAAAAGGGGGGGGAAGGGGCAGAAGAGGAAAAAAGGGGGCTGCTGTGGGGAGAGAGGAATAAAAAGGGGGCGGCTGTGGGAAAAGAAAGAAAAAGAGGGGCATGGGGGCGCAAAGGAAGAAAACGGGGCAGCGGGGCGGAAGAAGAAAAAAAAAAAGGGGGCAGAGGGGCGGAAGAGTTAAAGAAGGGGGCGGCTGTGGGAAGAGAAGAAAAAAGGGGGTAAAAAGGGGTGGAAGAGGAAAGAACGCGGGGGAAGGGGCGGAAGACGGAAAAAAGGGAGGGGAAAAAGGGGCGGAATGGGAAAAGAAAGGGGCAGCAGTGGGAAGAGTAGAAAAAAGGGGGCTGGGGAGGAAAAGGAGGAAAAAAATTACACTCAGCTGTGGGAATAGTAGAAAAAAGGGGGGGCTGTGGGAAGGAAGAAGAAACAAATGGGGGACAGAAAGGCGGAAGATGAAAAAAAGGGGGACAGAGGGGTGGAAGAGGAACATAAAGTGGGGTAGAGGGGCTAAGAGAAGAAAAAGAGGACTTGGAAGGAAGAGGAAAAAATAGGGGCAGCCGTTTGGAAGAGAAGAGAAAAAAGGGGTGGCTGTGCAGAAGAGAAGAAAAGGGGGCGGCGGGTGAAGAAAAGAAACAAGGGGAGCAGGGGGTGAAAAGAAGGAAAAAATGGGGGCGGTGTGAAGAGAAGAAAGAACGGGGCGGCTGTGGGGCGGAAGACGAAAAGAAGGGGGCGGCTGTGGGGCGGAAGAGAAGAAAAAAGGGGTGGGGGAGGAAGAGGAGGAAAAAAGATGTGGGAAGAGTAGAAAAAAGACAGGCGGCTGCGGGGAAGGTAAGAGAAAAAAGGGGGTTGGGGAGGAAGAGGAGGAAAAAGAGACGAGCAGATGTGGGAAGAGGAGGAAAAAAAGACGGGCAGTTGTGGGAAGAGCAGAAAAAAGACAGACGGCTGTGAGGAAGGGAAGAGAAAAAAAGGGGGTTGGGGAGGAAGAGGAGAAAAAAAGATGGGCGGATGTGGGAAGGGAAGAGAAAAAAAGGGGGCAGCTGGGAAGGAAGAAAAGGGGGGCAAAGGGGCAGAAGAGGAAAAAGAGGGGGCAAAGGGGCGGAAGAGGAAAAAGAGGGGGCGGCTGTGGGGAGAGAAGAACAAAAAGGGGGCTGCTGTGGGTGAAGGAGGAAAAAGGGGGGCAGGGGGGCAGAAGAGGTGAAAAAGGGGCAGCCCTGGGGAGAGAAAAAAAAAGGGGGGGGAAGGGGCGGAAGAGGGGAAAAAGGGGGCAGCTGTGAGGAAGGGAAGAAAAAAGGGGGCTGGGGAGGAAGAGGAGGAAAAAAACGACGGGCAGCTGTGGTAATAGTAGAAAAAGGGGGCGGCTGTGGGAAGGGGAGAGAAAAAAGGGGGGCTGTGGGAAGGGGAGAGAAAAAGGGGGGGCTGTGGGAAGGAAGAAGAAACAAAATGGGGACAGAAAGGCAGAAGAGGAAAAAAGGGGGACAGAGGAGTGGAAGAGGAACATAAAGTGGGGTAGAGGGGGTAAGAGAAGAAAAAGGAGGCTTGGAAGGAGGAGGAAAAAAATAGGGGCAGCCGTTTGGAAGAGAAGAAGAAAAGGGGGCGGTGGGGGAAGAAAAAACAAGGGGAGCAGGGGGGCGAAAAGAAGGAAAAAATGGGGGCGGTGGGAAGAGAAGAAAGAAGGGAGCAGAGGGGCGGAAGAGGAAAAAAAGGGGGAAACAAGGGCGGAAGATTAGAAAAGAGACGGGCGGCTGTGGGGAAGGGAAGAGAAAAGAGACGGGCGGCTGTGGGGAAGGGAAGAGAAAAGAGACGGGCGGCTCGGAAGAAAGAATATACAAAAGGGGGACCGAAGGGCGGAAGAGGAAAAAGACTGGGGTAAAGGGAGTAAGAGAAAAAAGGGGGGCAGCTGCAGGAAAAGAAGAAAAAGGGGGCTGGGAAGGAAGAGCAAAAAAAAGGGGCGGCAGTTCGGAAGAGAACAAAAAAGGGGGTGGCTGTGAGGAAGAGAAGAGGAAAAGGGGGTGGTGGGGGAAGAAAAGAAGGAAAAGGTGGCTGGACAGGTAGAAAAGAAAAAAATGGGAGCAGGGGGGCGAAAAGAAAGAAAAAAGGGGGGCAAAGGGGCAGAAGAGGAAAAAATGGGCGGCTGTGAGAAGAAAAAAAGGGGGGCAGAGGGGCGGAAGACAAAAAAGGGGGGGAAAGGGGCAGAATTGGAAAAAAAGGGGGCAGCAATGGAAAGAGTAGAAAAAAGGTGGCAGCTGTGAGAAGAGTAGAAAAAAAAGGGGAGCAGAGGAGCAAAAGAGGAAAAAAGAGGGTGGCTGTGGGGAGAGAAAAAAGGGGTTGGCTGTAGGGAAAGGAAGAAAAAGGGGGAAAGGGGGGAAAGGGAAAAAAGGGGCAAGGAGGCAGAAGAGGTAAGAAAGGGGGGCGGTCTTTGGGAGAGAAGAAAAAAACGGGGGGAAAGGGGCGGAAGAGGGGGAAAAAGGGGGGGGAAAGGGGGCAGTTGTGGGGAGAGAAGAAAAAAAGGTGGGCACAGGGGCGGAAGAGGAAAAAAAGGGGGGAAAGGGGCGGAAGAGGAGGAAAAAAAAGCAGCTGTAGGGAAGGGAAGACAAAAAAAGGGGGCGCCCTTGGGGAGAAAAACAGAGGGGCGGCTGTGGGGATGGGAAGAGAAAAACAGAGGGGCGGCTGTGGGGATGGGAAGAGAAAAACAGACGGGCGGCTGTGGGGAAGGGAAGAGAAAAACAGACGGGCGGCTGTGGGGAAGGGAAGAGAAAAACAGACGGGCGGCTGTGGGGAAGGGAAGAGAAAAACAGACGGGCGGCTGTGGGGAAGGGAAGAGAAAACAGACAGGCGGCTGTGGGGACGGGAAGAGATAAACAGACGGGCGGCTGTGGGGAAGGGAAGAGAAAAACAGACGGGCGGCTGTGGGGAAGGGAAGAGAAAAACAGACGGGCGGCTGTGGGGAAGGGAAGAGATAAAAAGGGGGCAGCTGGGAAGGAAGAAGAAACAAAAGGGGGACAGAAGGGCGGAAGAGAAGAAAAAAGGGGCAGCCATTTGGAAGAGAAAAAACAGGGGGGCGGGGGGCAAGAGAAAAAACAGGGGGGCGGTGGAGGAAAAAATGGGGGGGAGACGGGCAGAAGAGGAAAAAAAGGGGGCAGGGGGGCGGAAAGAGAAAAAAAGTGGCGGCCTTGGGGAGAGAAGAAAAAAGGGGGCAGGGGAGGAAGAGGAGGAAAAACACGACGAGCGGCCTTGGGGAGAGAAGAAAAAAGGGGGCAGGGGAGGAAGAGGAGAAAAAAACGACGAGCGGCCTTGGGGAGAGAAGAAAAAAGGGGGCAGGGGAGGAAGAGGAGGAAAAAAACGACGAGCAGCTGTGGGACGAGTAGAAAAAAGGGGGGGGCTGTGGGACGAGTAGAAAAAAAGGGGGGAAGGGGCAAAAGACGGAAAAGGGGGGGAAGGGGCAGAAGAGAAGAAAAAAGGGTTGGGGAGGAAGAGGAGGAAAAAAAGACAGGCGGCTGTGGGGAAGGTAAGAGAAAAAAAGGGGGCTGGGGAGGAGAGGAGGAAAAAGAGACGGGCGGCTGTGGGGAAAGGAAGAGGAGGAAAAAGAGGCGGGCGGCTGGGAAGGAAGAAGAAACAAAGGGGGGACAGAAGGGTGGAAGAGGAAAAAAATATGGGGTACAGGGGGTAAGAGAAAAAAGGGGGGCAGCTGTTGGAAAAGAAGAAAAAGGGGGCTGGGAAGGAAGAGGAAAAAAAAGGGGGCGGCCATCCGGAAGAGAAGAAAAAAGGGGGTGGCGGGGGAAGAAAAGAAGAAAAAGGGGGCTGGATGGGTAGAAAAGAAAGAAAGAGGGGGGCAGGGCGGCGGGAAGAGAAGAAAGAAAAAGGGGGGCAGGGCGGCGGGAAGAGAAGAAAGAAAAACAGGGGGGCAGGGCGGCGGGAAGGGAAGAAAAGGCGCGGGGGGGCGGAAGAGGAAAACAGGGGGGCAGGGCGGCGGGAAGGGAAGAAAAGGCGCGGGGGGCAGAAGAGGAAAAAAAGGGGGTGGCCTTAGGGAGAGGGGAAAAAAGGGGGGGAAGAAAAGGGGCGGGAGAGGGTAAAAAAGGGGGGGAGAAAAGGGGGGGAGAAAAGGGGCAGGAGAGGGGAAAAAGGGGGCAGCAGTGGGAAGAGAAGAAAAAAGGGGGTTGGGGAGGAAGAGGAGGAAAAAAACAACGAGCAGCTGTGGGCTGAGTAGTAAAAAGGGGGTGGCTGGGGGGAGAGAACAAAAAAAGGGGGGAAAAGGGGGGAAAGGGGGGAGAAAAGAAAAATGGGGAGAAAAGGAGCGGAAGAGGAAAAAATGGGGGGAGAAAAGGGGGCAGCAGTGGGAAGAGAAGAAACCAGGGGGCTGGGGAGGAAGAGGAGGAAAAAAACAACAAGCAGCTGTGGGACGAGTAGAAAAAAGGGGGTGGCTAGGCGGAGAGAAGAAAAAAGAGGGGGAAGGGGGGAAAAGGGGGGGAAAGGGGGGAAAAGTGGGGAGAAGAAAAAAAAGGGGGGGAAGGGGGAAAAGGGGGGAGAAGAAAAAAAAGGGGGCGGCTGTGGGGAGAGAAGAAAAAAAGGGAGCAGAGGATCGGAAGAGGAAAAAAAAGAGGGGAAAGGATCGGAAGAGAAAAAAGGGGGAAAAAGGGGGGGAAAGGGGTGGAAAAGGAAACAAGGGCTGAGGACAAAGAGGAAGAAAAAAAACCATGGGCGGCTGTGAGAAAAGTAGAAAAAAGGGGGGGCTGTGAGAAGAGTAGAAGAAACAAATGCGGGACAGAGGGGCGGAAGAGGAAAAAAGGGGGGAAAGGGGTGGAAGAGAAAAAGGGGGCAGCTGTGGGAGAGAGAAAAAAATGGGGCAGCTGTGGGAAAAGAAAGAAAACGAGCGGCATGGGGGCGGAAAGGGAAAAAACGGGGCAAAGGGGTGGAAGAGGAAAAAAGGGGGCTGCTGTGGGGAGAGAAGAACAAAAAGGGGGCTGCTGTGGGTAAAGGAAGAAAAAGGGGGGCAGGGGGGCAGAAAGGAAGAAAAAGGGGGCAGAGGAGCAGAAGAGGTAAAGAAGGGGGCAGGCCTGGGGAGAGAAGAAAAAGGGGGGGGAAAGGGGCGGAAGAGGAAAAAAGGGGGGGGGGAAGGGGCGGAAGAGGGGAAAAAGGGGGCAGCTGTGAGGAAGGGAAGAAAAAAGGGGGCTGGGGAGGAAGAGGAGGAAAAAAACAACGGGCAGCTGTGGTAATAGTAAAAAAAGGGGGCGGCTGTGGGTAGGAGAGAGAAAAAGGGGGGGCTGTGGGAAGGAAGAAGAAACAAAATGGGGACAGAAAGGCAGAAGAGGAAAAAAGGGGGACAGAGGGGTGGAAGAGGAACATAAAGTGGGGTAGAGGGGGTAAGAGAAGAAAAAGGAGGCAAAAAAATAGGGGCAGCCGTTTGGAAGAGAAGAAAAGAGGGGGTGGCTGTGCAGAAGAGAAGAAGAAAAGGGGGCGGTGGGGGAAGAAAAGAAACAAGGGGAGCAGGGGGGCGAAAAGAAGGAAAAAACGGGGGTGGTGGGGAAAGAGAAAAGAAAATGGGGGCGGGGGGAAGAGAAGAAAGAAGGGAGCAGAGGGGCGGGAGAGAAGAAAAAAAGGGGGCGGCTGTGGGGGGAGAAGAAAAAAAGGGAGCAGAGGATCGGAAGAGGAAAAAAAGGGGGGAAAAGGGGGGGGAAGGGGTGGAAAAGGAAACAAGGGCTGAGGACAAAGAGGAAGAAAAAAACTATGGGTGGCTGTGAGAAGAGTAGAAAAAAGGGGGGGCCGTGAGAAGAGTAGAAGAAACAAATGGGGGACAGAGGGGTGGAAGAGGAAAAAAGGGGGGGAAGAGGAAAAAGGGGGCGGCTGTGGGGAGAGAGGAAAAAAGGAGGCGGCTGTGGGAAAAGAAAGAAAACGAGCGGCATGGGGGCGGAAAGGAAAAACACGGCGCAGGGGGGTGGAAGAGGAAAAAAGGGGCGGCTGTGGGGAGAGAAGAAAAAAGGGGGGAAAAAGGAGTGGAAGAGGAAAGAAGGGGGGAAGGGGCGAAAAAGGAAAAAGAGGGGGGAAGGGGCGGAAGACGGAAAAAACGGAGGGGAAAGAGGGGCGGAATGGGAAAAGAAAGGGGCAGCAGTGGGAAGAGTAGAAAAAAAACAGGGGCAGAGGAGCAAAAGAGGAAAACAGGGGGCAGCTGTGGGGAAGGGAAGAAAAAAAGGGGTCGGATGTAGGGAAAGGAAGAAAAAAGGGGGAAGAGGTGCAGAAGAGGTAAAAAAGGGGGCGTCCTTAGGGATAGAAGATAAAAGGGGGGGAAAAGGGGCGGAAGAGGAAAAAGGGGGGGTAAAGGGGCGGAAGAGAAAAAAGGGGGCGGCTGTGGGGAAGGGAAGAAAAAAGGGGGGCAGGAAGGCGGAAAGGGAAAAAAAGGGGCAGTGTGGCAAAAGAGGAAAAAAAGGGGGCAGAGGAGCGGAAGAGGTAAAAAAGGGGGCGGCCTTGGGGAGAGGAAAAAAAATGGGGGGGAAAGGGGCGGAAGAGGGGAAAAAGGGGGCAACTGTGGGGAGAGAAGAAAAAAACAGGGGGAAAAGGGGCGGAAGAGAAGAAAAAAGGGGGCTGAGGAGGAAGAGGAGATAAAAAAATGATGGGCAGCTGCGAGAAGTGTAGAAAAGAGGGGGGGTTGTGGGAAGAGGAGAAGAAACAAATGGGGGACAGAGAGGCAGAAGACGAAAAAAGGGGGTAAAAAGGGGCGGAAGACGAAAAAGAGGGGGGGGAAAAAGGGCGGAAGACGAAAAAGAGGGGGGGGAAAAAGGGCGGAAGACGAAAAAGAGGGGGGGGAGGGGCAAAAGACGAAAAAGGGGGGGGAGGGGCAAAAGACGAAAAAGAGGGGGGGAAAGGGGCAAAAGACGAAAAAGAGGGGGGGAAAGGGGCGAAAGACGAAAAAGAGGGGGGGAAAGGGGCGAAAGACGAAAAAGAGGGGGGGAAAGGGGCGAAAGACGAAAAAGAGGGGGGGAAAGGGGCGAAAGACGAAAAAGAGGGGGGGAAAGGGGCGAAAGACGAAAAAGAGGGGGGGAAAAGGGGCAGAATGGGAAAAGAAAGGGGCAGCAGTGGGAAGAGTAGAAAAAAGGGGGCTGGGGAGGAAAAGGAGGAAAAAGTTACACTCAGCTGTGGGAATAGTAGGAAAAAGGGGGGGCTGTGGGAAGGAAGAAGAAACAAATGGGGGACAGAAAGGCGGAATATGAAAAAAGGGGGACAGAGGGGTGGAAGAGGAACATAAAGTGGGGTAGAGGGGCTAAGAGAAGAAAAAGAGGGCTTGGAAGGAAGAGGAAAAAAATAGGGGCAGCCGTTTGGAAGAGAAGAGAAAAAAGGGGTGGCTGTGCGGAAGAGAAGAGAAAAAAGGGGCAGCCGTTCGGAAGAGAAAAAACAGGGGGGCGGTGGAGGAAAAAATGGGGGGGAGAGGGGCGGAAGAGGAAAAAAAGGGGGCAGCTGTGGGGAGACCAGAAAAAGGGGGGCAGGGGGGCGGAAAGAGAAAAAAGTGGCGGCCTTGGGGAGAGAAGAAAAAAGGGGGCAGGGGAGGAAGAGGAGGAAAAAAACGACGAGCAGCTGTGGGACGAGTAGAAAAAAAGGTGGGGGCTGTGGGACGAGTAGAAAAAAGGGGGGGGCTGTGGGACGAGTAGAAAAAAGAGGGGGGCTGTGGGACGAGTAGAAAAAAGAGTGGAAGGGGCAAAAGACGGAAAGGGGGGGAAGGGGCAGAAGAGAAGAAAAAAGGGGGTTGGGGAGGAAGAGGAGGAAAAAAAGACAGGCGGCTGTAGGGAAGGTAAAAGAAAAAAAGGCGGTGGCTGTGGGGAAAGGAAGAGAAAAGAAGGGGGCTGGGGAGGAAGAGGAGGAAAAAGAGACGGGCGGCTGTGGGGAAAGGAAGAGGAGGAAAAAGAGACGGGCGGCTGGGAAGGAAGAAGAAACAAAGGGGGGACAGATGGGTGGAAGAGGAAAAAAATATGGGGTAAAGAGGGTAAGAGAAAAAAAGGGGGGCAGCTGTTGGAAAAGAAAAAGGGGGCTGGGAAGGAAGAGGAAAAAAAGGGGGTGGCCGTTCGGAAGAGAAGAAAAAAAGGGAGTGGCGGGGGAAGAAAAGAAGAAAAAGGGGGCTGGATGGGTAGAAAAGAAAAAAAAAGGGAGCAGGGGGGTGAAAAGAAGGAAAAAAATGGGGCGGTGGGGCAAGAGAAGAAAGAAAGGGGCAGAGGAGGGAAAAAAGGGGGGAGAGAGGCAGAAGAGGAAAAAAGGGGGCGGCTGTGGGGAGAAAAGACAGAAAAAGGGGGGCAGGGCAGCGGGGAGGGAAGAAAAGGCACAGGGGGGCAGAAGAGGAAAAAAGGGGGGGGAGAAAAGGGGCGGAAGAGGGGAAAAAAGGGGGGGAGAAAAGGGGCGGAAGAGGGAAAAAAAGGGGGCAGCAGTGGGAAGAGAAGAAAAAAGGGGGCTGGGGAGGAAAAGGAGGAAAAAAACAACGAGCAGCTGCGGGATGAGTAGTAAAAAGGGGGAAGGGGGCGGCTGTGGGGGGAGAAGAAAAAAAGGGGGCGGCTGTGGGGGGAGAAGAAAAAAAGGGAGCAGAGGATCGGAAGAGGAAAAAAAGGGGGGAAAAGGATCGGAAGAGAAAAAAAGGGGGGAAAAGGGGGGGAAAGGGGTGGAAAAGGAAACAAGGGCTGAGGACGAAGAGGAAGAAAAAAACGATGGGCGGCTGTGAGAAGAGCAGAAAGAAGGGGGGGCTGTGAGAAGAGTAGAAGAAACAAATGGGGGACAGAGGGGCGGAAGAGGAAAAAAGGGGGGAAAGGGGCGGAAGAGCAAAAAGGGGGCGGCTGTGGGGAGAGAGAAAAAGGGGGCGGCTGTGGGAAAAGAAGGAAAACGAGCGGCATGGGGGCGGAAAGGGAAAAAATGGGGCAAAGGGGTGGAAGAGAAAAAAAGGGGGCAGCTGTGGGGAGAGAAGAACAAAAAGGGGGCAGCTGTGGGGAGAGAAGAACAAAAAGGGGGCTGCTGTGGGTAAAGGAAGAAAAAGGGGGGCAGGGGGGCAGAAAGGAAGGAAAAGGGGGGCAGGGGGGCAGAAGAGGTAAAGAAGGGGGCAGCCCTGGGGAGAGAAGAAAAAGGGGGGGGGAAAGGGGCAGAAGAGGGGAAAAAGGGGGGGGGGGAAGGGGCGGAAGAGGGGAAAAAGGGGGGGGGGGAAGGGGCGGAAGAGGGGAAAAAGGGGGGGGGGGAAGGGGCGGAAGAGGGGAAAAAGGGGGGGGGGAAGGGGCGGAAGAGGGGAAAAAGGGGGTAGCTGTGAGGAAGGGAAGAAAAAAGGGGGCTGGGGAGGAAGAGGAGGAAAAAAACAACGGGCAGCTGTGTCAATAGTAGAAAAAGGGGGCAGCTGTGGGAAGGGGAGAGAAAAAGGGGGGGCTGTGGGAAGGAAGAAGAAACAAAATGGGGACAGAAAGGCAGAAGAGGAAAAAAGGGGGACAGAGGGGTGGAAGAGGAACATAAAGTGGGGTAGAGGGGGTAAGAGAAGAAAAAGGAGGCTTGGAAGGAGGAGGAAAAAAAATAGGGGCAGCCGTTTGGAAGAAAAGAAGAAAAGGGGGCGGCTGTGGGGAGAGAAGAAGGAAAAAACGGGGGCGGCTGTGGGGAGAGAAGAAGGAAAAAAAGGGGGGAAAAAGGAGTGGAAGAGGAAAGAAGGGGGGGAAGGGGCGAAAAAGGAAAAAGAGGGGGGGAAGGGGCGGAAGACGGAAAAAACGGAGGGGAAAAAGGGGCGGAAGACGGAAAAAACGGAGGGGAAAAAGGGGCGGAATGGGAAAAGAAAGGGGCAGCAGTGGGAAGAGTAGAAAAAAGGGACCGGCCTTGGGAAGAGTAGAAAAAAAAAAACGGGGGCAGAGGAGCAAAAGAGGAAAACAGGGGGCAGCTGTGGGGAAGGGAAGAAAAAACGGGGTCGGATGTAGGGAAAGGAAGAAAAAAGGGGGAAGAGGTGCAGAAGAGGTAAAAAAGGGGGCGTCCTTAGGGATAGAAGATAAAAGGGGGGGGAAAAGGGTCGGAAGAGGAAAAAGGGGGAGAAAAGGGTCAGAAGAGGAAAGAAAGGGGGAAAAGGGGCGGAAGAGGAAAAAAAAAGGGGCGGCAAAGGGGCGGAAGAGGAAAAAAAAGGGGCGGCAAAGGGGCGGAAGAGGAAAAAAAGGGGGCGGCTGTGGGAAAAGGAAGAAAAAGAGGGCCACGGGGGCGGAAAGGGAAAAAACGGGGAAGGAGAGCAGAAGAGGAAAAAAAAAAGGGGGGCGGCTGTGGGGCAAAGGAGGAAAAAAGGGGGGCGGCTGTGGGGCAAAGGAGGAAAAAAGGGGGGCAGAGGGGCGAAAGAGGAAAAAAGGGGGGCAGAGGGACGAAAGAGGAAAAAAGGGGGGGAAAGGGGCGGAAGAAAAGAAAAGAGGGGGTTGGGGAGGAAGAGGAGGCAATAAGACAGGCGGCTGTGGGGAAGGGAAGAGAAAAAAAGGTGAAAAAGGGGCGGAAGAGGAAAAAAAGGGGGAAAAAGGGGCGGAAGAGGAAAAAAAGGGGGAAAAAGGGGCAGAAGAGGAAAAAAAGGGGGGAAAAGGGCGGAAGAGGAAAAAAAGGGGGGAAAAGGGCGGAAGAGGAAAAAAAGGGGGGAAAAGGGCAGAAGAGGAAAAAAGGGCGGAAAAAGGGCGGAAGAGGGAAAAAAGGGGGGAAAAAGGGCGGAAGAGGAAAAAAAGGGGGGAAAAAGGGGCGGAAGAGGAAAAAAAGGGGGGAAAAAGGGGCGGAAGAGGAAAAAAAGGGGGGAAAAAGGGGCGGAAGAGGAAAAAAAGGGCGGAAAAAGGGGCGGAAGAGGAAAAAAAGGGCGGAAAAAGGGGCGGAAGAGGAAAAAGGGGGAGAAAGGGGCAGAAGAGGAAAAACAGAGGGGGAAAGGGGAAAAAGGGCAGAAGAGGAAAAAAGGGAGGGTAAAGGGGTGGAAGAGGAAAAAAAGGGGGTGGCTGTTGGGAAGGGAAGAAGAAAAAGGGGGCAGCTATGGGGAAAGGAAGACATTGGGGGCAGGGGGGCGGAAAGGAAAAATACGGGCAGGGGGGCGGAAGAGGTAAAAAAGGGGGCAGCCTTGGGGAGAGAAGTACAAAGTGGGGGCAAAGGGGCAAAAGAGGAAAAAAGGGGGGGCAAAGGGGCAGAAGAGGGAAAAAAAGGGGCGGGTATGGGAAAAGGAAGACAAAGAGGGCCACGGGGGCGGAAAGGGAAAAAACGGGGCAGGGGAGCAGAAGAGGAAAAAAAAAAAAGGGGGCAGAGGAACAGAAGAGGTAAAAAAAAAGGGTGCGGCTGTGGGGAGAGAAAAAAAAAGGGGTGCGGCTGTGGGGCAAAAGAGGAAAAAAAGGGGGGCAGAGGGGCGGAAGATGGAAAAAAGGGGGGCAGAGGGGCGGAAGAGAACAAAAAAGGAGGAAAAGGAGGAAAAAAGACGGGCGGCTGTGGGAAGAGTAGAAAAAAGACAGACAGCTGTGGGTAAGGGAAGAGAAAAAAAGGGGGTTGGGGAGGAAGAGGAGAAAAAAAGACGGGCGGCTGTGGGAAGGGAAGAGGAAAAAAGGGGGCAGCTGGGAAGGAAGAAGAAACAAAAAGGGGACAGAAGGGTGGAAGAGGAAAAAAAACTGGGGTAAAGGGGGTAAGAGAAAAAAAGAGGGGCAGCTGTAGGAAAAGAAGAAAAAGGGGGCTGGGAAGGAAGAAGAAAAAAAGGGGGTGGCCGTTCGGAAGAGAAGAAAAAATGGGGTGGCGGGGGAAGAAAAGAAGAAAAAGGGGGCTGGATGGGTAGAAAAGAAAAAAATGTGAGCGGGGGGGAAAGAAGGAAAAAGGGGGGGCGGCGGGGCAAGAGAAAAAAATGGGGCGGTGGGGCAAGAGAAGAAAGAAGGGGGCAGAGGAGGAAAAAAAGGGGGGCAGAGAGGCAGAAGAGGAAAAAAGGGGGGGAGAGGAGTGGAAGAGGAAAAAAAGCGGGCGGCTGTGGGGAGAGAAGAAAAAAAGAGGGGGCGGCTGTGGGGAAGGGAAGAGAAAAAAAGGGGGCAGCGAGGAAGGAAGAAGAAAGAAAAGGGGGACAGAAGGGCAGAAGAGGAAAAAAGAGGGGGGTAGAGGGGGTAAGAAAAAAAAGGTGGGGCGGCAGTGGGAAGAGAACAAAAAGGGGGCTGGGAAGGAATAGGAAAAAAAAAAGGGGCGGGTGTCCGGAAGAGAAGAAAAAAGGGTATGGCTGTGAGGAAGAGAAGAAGAAAGGGGGTGGTGGGGGAAGAAAAGAAGAAAAAGGGGGCTGGACGGGTAGAAAAGAAAAAATGGGAGCAGGGAGGCAAAAAAAGGAAAAAAGGGGGGCGGTGGGGCAAGAGAAAAAAAGGGGTGCGGTGAGAAGAGAAGAAAGAAGGGGGCAAAGGGGCGGAAGAGGAAAAAAACGGGGGGCAAAGGGGCGGAAGAGGAAAAAAACGGGGGGCAAAGGGGCGGAAGAGGAAAAAAACGGGGGGCAAAGGGGCGGAAGAGGAAAAAAACGGGGCTGAGGAGGAAGACGAGAAAAAAAATGATGGGCAGCTGTGAGAAGTGTAGAAAAAAGGGGGGGTTGTGGGAAGAGGAGAAGAAACAAATGGGGGACAGAGACGTGGAAGAGGATAAAAAGGGGGGGAAGGGGCAGAAGAGGAAAAAAGGGGGCTGCTGTGGGGAGAGAGGAATAAAAAGGGGGCGGCTGTGGGAAAAGAAAGAAAAAGAGGGGCATGGGGGCGCAAAGGAAGAAAACGGGGCAGCGGGGCGGAAGAAGAAAAAAAAAAGGGGGCAGAGGGGCGGAAGGGTTAAAGAAGGGGGCGGCTGTGGGAAGAGAAGAAAAAAGGGGGTAAAAAGGGGCGGAAGACGGAAAAAAGGGAGGGGAAAAAGGGGCGGAATGGGAAAAGAAAGGGGCAGCAGTGGGAAGAGTAGAAAAAAGGGGGCTGGGGAGGAAAAGGAGGAAAAAAATTACACTCAGCTGTGGGAATAGTAGAAAAAAGGGGGGGCTGTGGGAAGGAAGAAGAAACAAATGGGGGACAGAAAGGCGGAAGATGAAAAAAAGGGGGACAGAGGGGTGGAAGAGGAACATAAAGTGGGGTAGAGGGGCTAAGAGAAGAAAAAGAGGACTTGGAAGGAAGAGGAAAAAAATAGGGGCAGCCGTTTGGAAGAGAAGAGAAAAAAGGGGTGGCTGTGCAGAAGAGAAGAAAAGGGGGCGGCGGGGGAAGAAAAGAAACAAGGGGAGCAGGGGGTGAAAAGAAGGAAAAAATGGGGGCGGTGTGAAGAGAAGAAAGAACGGGGCGGCTGTGGGGCGGAAGACGAAAAGAAGGGGCGGCTGTGGGGCGGAAGACGAAAAGAAGGGGCGGCTGTGGGGCGGAAGACGAAAAGAAGGGGCGGCTGTGGGGCGGAAGACGAAAAGAAGGGGCGGCTGTGGGGCGGAAGACGAAAAGAAGGGGCGGCTGTGGGGCGGAAGACGAAAAGAAGGGGCGGCTGTGGGGCGGAAGACGAAAAGAAGGGGCGGCTGTGGGGCGGAAGACGAAAAGAAGGGGCGGCTGTGGGGCGGAAGACGAAAAGAAGGGGCGGCTGTGGGGCGGAAGACGAAAAGAAGGGGCGGCTGTGGGGCGGAAGAGAAGAAAAAAGGGGTGGGGGAGGAAGAGGAGGAAAAAAGATGTGGGAAGAGTAGAAAAAAGACAGGCGGCTGCGGGGAAGGTAAGAGAAAAAAGGGGGTTGGGGAGGAAGAGGAGGAAAAAGAGACGAGCAGATGTGGGAAGAGGAGGAAAAAAAGACGGGCAGTTGTGGGAAGAGCAGAAGAAAGACAGACGGCTGTGAGGAAGGGAAGAGAAAAAAAGGGGGTTGGGGAGGAAGAGGAGAAAAAAAGATGGGCGGATGTGGGAAGGGAAGAGAAAAAAAGGGGGCAGCTGGGAAGGAAGAAAAGGGGGGCAAAGGGGCAGAAGAGGAAAAAGAGGGGGCAAAGGGGCGGAAGAGGAAAAAGAGGGGGCGGCTGTGGGGAGAGAAGAACAAAAAGGGGGCTGCTGTGGGTGAAGGAGGAAAAAGGGGGGCAGGGGGCAGAAGAGGTAAAAAAGGGGCAGCCCTGGGGAGAGAAGAAAAAAGGGGGGGGAAGGGGCGGAAGAGGGGAAAAAGGGGGCAGCTGTGAGGAAGGGAAGAAAAAAGGGGGCTGGGGAGGAAGAGGAGGAAAAAAACGACGGGCAGCTGTGGTAATAGTAGAAAAAGGGGGCGGCTGTGGGAAGGGGAGAGAAAAAAGGGGGGCTGTGGGAAGGGGAGAGAAAAAGGGGGGGCTGTGGGAAGGAAGAAGAAACAAAATGGGGACAGAAAGGCAGAAGAGGAAAAAAGGGGGACAGAGGAGTGGAAGAGGAACATAAAGTGGGGTAGAGGGGGTAAGAGAAGAAAAAGGAGGCTTGGAAGGAGGAGGAAAAAAAATAGGGGCAGCCGTTTGGAAGAGAAGAAGAAAAGGGGGCGGTGGGGGAAGAAAAACAAGGGGAGCAGGGGGGCGAAAAGAAGGAAAAAATGGGGGCGGTGGGAAGAGAAGAAAGAAGGGAGCAGAGGGGCGGAAGAGGAAAAAAAAGGGGGAAACAAGGGCGGAAGATTAGAAAAGAGACGGGCGGCTGTGGGGAAGGGAAGAGAAAAGAGACGGGCGGCTGTGGGGAAGGGAAGAGAAAAGAGACGGGCGGCTCGGAAGAAAGAATATACAAAAGGGGGACCGAAGGGCGGAAGAGGAAAAAGACTGGGGTAAAGGGAGTAAGAGAAAAAAGGGGGGCAGCTGCAGGAAAAGAAGAAAAAGGGGGCTGGGAAGGAAGAGCAAAAAAAAAGGGGCAGCAGTTCGGAAGAGAACAAAAAAGGGGGTGGCTGTGAGGAAGAGAAGAGGAAAAGGGGGTGGTGGGGGAAGAAAAGAAGGAAAAGGTGGCTGGACAGGTAGAAAAGAAAAAAATGGGAGCAGGGGGGCGAAAAGAAAGAAAAAAGGGGGGCAAAGGGGCAGAAGAGGAAAAAATGGGCGGCTGTGAGAAGAAAAAAAGGGGGGCAGAGGGGCGGAAGACAAAAAAGGGGGGGAAAGGGGCAGAATTGGAAAAAAAGGGGGCAGCGATGGAAAGAGTAGAAAAAAGGTGGCAGCTGTGAGAAGAGTAGAAAAAAAAGGGGAGCAGAGGAGCAAAAGAGGAAAAAAGAGGGTGGCTGTGGGGAGAGAAAAAAGGGGTTGGCTGTAGGGAAAGGAAGAAAAAGGGGGAAAGGGGGGAAAGGGAAAAAAGGGGCAAGGAGGCAGAAGAGGTAAGAAAGGGGGGCGGTCTTTGGGAGAGAAGAAAAAAACGGGGGGAAAGGGGCGGAAGAGGGGGAAAAAGGGGGGGGAAAGGGGGCAGCTGTGGGGAGAGAAGAAAAAAGGTGGGCACAGGGGCGGAAGAGGAAAAAAAGCAGCTGTAGGGAAGGGAAGACAAAAAAAGGGGGCGCCCTTGGGGAGAAAAACAGACGGGCGGCTGTGGGGAAGGGAAGAGAAAAACAGACGGGCGGCTGTGGGGAAGGGAAGAGAAAAACAGACGGGCGGCTGTGGGGAAGGGAAGAGAAAAACAGACGGGCGGCTGTGGGGAAGGGAAGAGAAAAACAGACGGGCGGCTGTGGGGAAGGGAAGAGAAAAACAGACGGGCGGCTGTGGGGAAGGGAAGAGAAAACAGACAGGCGGCTGTGGGGACGGGCAGAGATAAAAAGGGGGCAGCTGGGAAGGAAGAAGAAACAAAAGGGGGACAGAAGGGCGGAAGAGAAGAAAAAAGGGGCAGCCATTTGGAAGAGAAAAAACAGGGGGGCAGTGGAGGAAAAAATGGGGAGGAGAGGGGCAGAAGAGGAAAAAAAGGGGGCAGGGGGCGGAAAGAGAAAAAAAGTGGCGGCCTTGGGGAGAGAAGAAAAAAGGGGGCAGGGGAGGAAGAGGAGGAAAAAAATGACGAGCGGCCTTGGGGAGAGAAGAAAAAAGGGGGCAGGGGAGGAAGAGGAGGAAAAAAACGACGAGCGGCCTTGGGGAGAGAAGAAAAAAGGGGGCAGGGGAGGAAGAGGAGGAAAAAAACGACGAGCAGCTGTGGGACGAGTAGAAAAAAAGGGGGGGGCTGTGGGACGAGTAGAAAACAAGGGGGGGGCTGTGGGACGAGTAGAAAAAAAGGGGGGGCTGTGGGACGAGTAGAAAAAAAGGGGGGGCTGTGGGACGAGTAGAAAAAAAGGGGGGAAGGGGCAAAAGACGGAAAAGGGGGGGAAGGGGCAGAAGAGAAGAAAAAAGGGTTGGGGAGGAAGAGGAGGAAAAAAAGACAGGTGGCTGTGGGGAAGGTAAGAGAAAAAAAGGGGGCTGGGGAGGAGAGGAGGAAAAAGAGACGGGCGGCTGTGGGGAAAGGAAGAGGAGGAAAAAGAGGCGGGCGGCTGGGAAGGAAGAAGAAACAAAGGGGGGACAGAAGGGTGGAAGAGGAAAAAAATATGGGGTACAGGGGGTAAGAGAAAAAAGGGGGGCAGCTGTTGGAAAAGAAGAAAAAGGGGGCTGGGAAGGAAGAGGAAAAAAAAGGGGGCGGCCATCCGGAAGAGAAGAAAAAAGGGGGTGGCGGGGGAAGAAAAGAAGAAAAAGGGGGCTGGATGGGTAGAAAAGAAAGAAAGAGGGGGGCAGGGCGGTGGGAAGAGAAGAAAGAAAAACAGGGGGGCAGGGCGGCGGGAAGGGAAGAAAAGGCGCAGGGGGGCGGAAGAGGAAAACAGGGGGGCAGGGCGGCGGGAAGGGAAGAAAAGGCGCGGGGGGGGCGGAAGAGGAAAACAGGGGGGCAGGGCGGCGGGAAGGGAAGAAAAGGCGCGGGGGGGCGGAAGAGGAAAACAGGGGGGCAGGGCAGCGGGAAGGGAAGAAAAGGCGCAGGGGGCAGAAGAGGAAAAAAGGGGGTGGCCTTAGGGAGAGGGGAAAAAAGGGGGGGAAGAAAAGGGGCGGGAGAGGGTAAAAAAGGGGGGGAGAAAAGGGGGGGAGAAAAGGGGCAGGAGAGGGGAAAAAGGGGGCAGCAGTGGGAAGAGAAGAAAAAAGGGGGTTGGGGAGGAAGAGGAGGAAAAAAACAACGAGCAGCTGTGGGCTGAGTAGTAAAAAGGGGGTGGCTGGGGGGAGAGAACAAAAAAAGGGGGGAAAAGGGGGGAAAGGGGGGAGAAAAGAAAAATGGGGAGAAAAGGAGCGGAAGAGGAAAAAATGGGGGGAGAAAAGGGGGCAGCAGTGGGAAGAGAAGAAACCAGGGGGCTGGGGAGGAAGAGGAGGAAAAAAACAACAAGCAGCTGTGGGACGAGTAGAAAAAAGGGGGCGGCTAGGCGGAGAGAAGAAAAAAGAGGGGGAAGGGGGGAAACGTGGGGAGAAGAAAAAAAAGGGGGGGAAAGGGGGGAAAAGTGGGGAGAAGAAAAAAAAGGGGGGGAAGGGGGAAAAGGGGGGAGAAGAAAAAAAAGGGGGCGGCTGTGGGGAGAGAAGAAAAAAAGAGGGGGCGGCTGTGGGGAAGGGAAGAGAAAAAAAGGGGGCAGCGAGGAAGGAAGAAGAAAGAAAAGGGGGACAGAAGGGCAGAAGAGGAAAAAAGAGGGGGGTAGCGGGGGTAAGAAAAAAAAAGGTGGGGCGGCAGTGGGAAGAGAACAAAAAGGGGGCTGGGAAGGAATAGGAAAAAAAAAAGGGGCGGGTGTCCGGAAGAGAAGAAAAAAGGGTATGGCTGTGAGAAAGAGAAGAAGAAAAAGGGGGCTGGACGGGTAGAAAAGAAAAAATGGGAGCAGGGAGGCAAAAAAAGGAAAAAAGGGGGGCGGTGGGGCAAGAGAAAAAACGGGGGCAAAGGGGCGGAAGAGGAAAAAAACGGGGGGCAAAGGGGCGGAAGAGGAAAAAAACGGGGGGCAAAGGGGCGGAAGAGGAAAAAAACGGGGGGCAAAGGGGCGGAAGAGGAAAAAAACGGGGCTGAGGAGGAAGACGAGAAAAAAAATGATGGGCAGCTGTGAGAAGTGTAGAAAAAAGGGGGGGCTGTGGGAAGAGGAGAAGAAACAAATGGGGGACAGAGACGTGGAAGAGGATAAAAGGGGGGGGAAGGGGCAGAAGAGGAAAAAAGGGGGCTGCTGTGGGGAGAGAGGAATAAAAAGGGGGCGGCTGTGGGAAAAGAAAGAAAAAGAGGGGCATGGGGGCGCAAAGGAAGAAAACGGGGCAGCGGGGCGGAAGAAGAAAAAAAAAAAGGGGGCAGAGGGGCGGAAGAGTTAAAGAAGGGGGCGGCTGTGGGAAGAGAAGAAAAAAGGGGGTAAAAAGGGGTGGAAGAGGAAAGAACGCGGGGGAAGGGGCGGAAGACGGAAAAAAGGGAGGGGAAAAAGGGGCGGAATGGGAAAAGAAAGGGGCAGCAGTGGGAAGAGTAGAAAAAAGGGGGCTGGGGAGGAAAAGGAGGAAAAAAATTACACTCAGCTGTGGGAATAGTAGAAAAAAGGGGGGGCTGTGGGAAGGAAGAAGAAACAAATGGGGGACAGAAAGGCGGAAGATGAAAAAAAGGGGGACAGAGGGGTGGAAGAGGAACATAAAGTGGGGTAGAGGGGCTAAGAGAAGAAAAAGAGGACTTGGAAGGAAGAGGAAAAAATAGGGGCAGCCGTTTGGAAGAGAAGAGAAAAAAGGGGTGGCTGTGCAGAAGAGAAGAAAAGGGGGCGGCGGGTGAAGAAAAGAAACAAGGGGAGCAGGGGGTGAAAAGAAGGAAAAAATGGGGGCGGTGTGAAGAGAAGAAAGAACGGGGCGGCTGTGGGGCGGAAGACGAAAAGAAGGGGGCGGCTGTGGGGCGGAAGAGAAGAAAAAAGGGGTGGGGGAGGAAGAGGAGGAAAAAAGATGTGGGAAGAGTAGAAAAAAGACAGGCGGCTGCGGGGAAGGTAAGAGAAAAAAGGGGGTTGGGGAGGAAGAGGAGGAAAAAGAGACGAGCAGATGTGGGAAGAGGAGGAAAAAAAGACGGGCAGTTGTGGGAAGAGCAGAAAAAAGACAGACGGCTGTGAGGAAGGGAAGAGAAAAAAAGGGGGTTGGGGAGGAAGAGGAGAAACAAAGATGGGCGGATGTGGGAAGGGAAGAGAAAAAAAGGGGGCAGCTGGGAAGGAAGAAAAGGGGGGCAAAGGGGCAGAAGAGGAAAAAGAGGGGGCAAAGGGGCGGAAGAGGAAAAAGAGGGGGCGGCTGTGGGGAGAGAAGAACAAAAAGGGGGCTGCTGTGGGTGAAGGAGGAAAAAGGGGGGCAGGGGGGCAGAAGAGGTAAAAAAGGGGCAGCCCTGGGGAGAGAAGAAAAAAGGGGGGGGAAGGGGCGGAAGAGGGGAAAAAGGGGGCAGCTGTGAGGAAGGGAAGAAAAAAGGGGGCTGGGGAGGAAGAGGAGGAAAAAAACGACGGGCAGCTGTGGTAATAGTAGAAAAAGGGGGCGGCTGTGGGAAGGGGAGAGAAAAAAGGGGGGCTGTGGGAAGGGGAGAGAAAAAGGGGGGGCTGTGGGAAGGAAGAAGAAACAAAATGGGGACAGAAAGGCAGAAGAGGAAAAAAGGGGGACAGAGGAGTGGAAGAGGAACATAAAGTGGGGTAGAGGGGGTAAGAGAAGAAAAAGGAGGCTTGGAAGGAGGAGGAAAAAAATAGGGGCAGCCGTTTGGAAGAGAAGAAGAAAAGGGGGCGGTGGGGGAAGAAAAACAAGGGGAGCAGGGGGGCGAAAAGAAGGAAAAAATGGGGGCGGTGGGAAGAGAAGAAAGAAGGGAGCAGAGGGGCGGAAGAGGAAAAAAAAGGGGGAAACAAGGGCGGAAGATTAGAAAAGAGACGGGCGGCTGTGGGGAAGGGAAGAGAAAAGAGACGGGCGGCTGTGGGGAAGGGAAGAGAAAAGAGACGGGCGGCTCGGAAGAAAGAATATACAAAAGGGGGACCGAAGGGCGGAAGAGGAAAAAGACTGGGGTAAAGGGAGTAAGAGAAAAAAGGGGGGCAGCTGCAGGAAAAGAAGAAAAAGGGGGCTGGGAAGGAAGAGCAAAAAAAAGGGGCGGCAGTTCGGAAGAGAACAAAAAAGGGGGTGGCTGTGAGGAAGAGAAGAGGAAAAGGGGGTGGTGGGGGAAGAAAAGAAGGAAAAGGTGGCTGGACAGGTAGAAAAGAAAAAAATGGGAGCAGGGGGGCGAAAAGAAAGAAAAAAGGGGGGCAAAGGGGCAGAAGAGGAAAAAATGGGCGGCTGTGAGAAGAAAAAAAGGGGGGCAGAGGGGCGGAAGACAAAAAAGGGGGGGAAAGGGGCAGAATTGGAAAAAAAGGGGGCAGCAATGGAAAGAGTAGAAAAAAGGTGGCAGCTGTGAGAAGAGTAGAAAAAAAAGGGGAGCAGAGGAGCAAAAGAGGAAAAAAGAGGGTGGCTGTGGGGAGAGAAAAAAGGGGTTGGCTGTAGGGAAAGGAAGAAAAAGGGGGAAAGGGGGGAAAGGGAAAAAAGGGGCAAGGAGGCAGAAGAGGTAAGAAAGGGGGGCGGTCTTTGGGAGAGAAGAAAAAAACGGGGGGAAAGGGGCGGAAGAGGGGGAAAAAGGGGGGGGAAAGGGGGCAGCTGTGGGGAGAGAAGAAAAAAAGGTGGGCACAGGGGCGGAAGAGGAAAAAAAAGCAGCTGTAGGGAAGGGAAGACGAAAAAAGGGGGCGCCCTTGGGGAGAAAAAAAGACGGGCGGCTGTGGGGAAGGGAAGAGAAAAACAGACGGGCGGCTGTGGGGAAGGGAAGAGAAAAACAGACGGGCGGCTGTGGGGAAGGGAAGAGAAAAACAGACGGGCGGCTGTGGGGAAGGGAAGAGAAAAACAGACGGGCGGCTGTGGGGACGGGCAGAGATAAAAAGGGGGCAGCTGGGAAGGAAGAAGAAACAAAAGGGGGACAGAAGGGCGGAAGAGAAGAAAAAAGGGGCAGCCATTTGGAAGAGAAAAAACAGGGGGGCGGGGGGCAAGAGAAAAAACAGGGGGGCAGTGGAGGAAAAAATGGGGGGGAGACGGGCAGAAGAGGAAAAAAAGGGGGCAGGGGGGCGGAAAGAGAAAAAAAGTGGCGGCCTTGGGGAGAGAAGAAAAAAGGGGGCAGGGGAGGAAGAGGAGGAAAAAAATGACGAGCGGCCTTGGGGAGAGAAGAAAAAAGGGGGCAGGGGAGGAAGAGGAGGAAAAACACGACGAGCGGCCTTGGGGAGAGAAGAAAAAAGGGGGCAGGGGAGGAAGAGGAGAAAAAAACGACGAGCGGCCTTGGGGCGAGAAGAAAAAAGGGGGCAGGGGAGGAAGAGGAGGAAAAAAACGACGAGCAGCTGTGGGACGAGTAGAAAAAAGGGGGGGGCTGTGGGACGAGTAGAAAAAAAGGGGGGAAGGGGCAAAAGACGGAAAAGGGGGGGAAGGGGCAGAAGAGAAGAAAAAAGGGTTGGGGAGGAAGAGGAGGAAAAAAAGACAGGCGGCTGTGGGGAAGGTAAGAGAAAAAAAGGGGGCTGGGGAGGAGAGGAGGAAAAAGAGACGGGCGGCTGTGGGGAAAGGAAGAGGAGGAAAAAGAGGCGGGCGGCTGGGAAGGAAGAAGAAACAAAGGGGGGACAGAAGGGTGGAAGAGGAAAAAAATATGGGGTACAGGGGGTAAGAGAAAAAAGGGGGGCAGCTGTTGGAAAAGAAGAAAAAGGGGGCTGGGAAGGAAGAGGAAAAAAAGGGGGCGGCCATCCGGAAGAGAAGAAAAAAGGGGGTGGCGGGGGAAGAAAAGAAGAAAAAGGGGGCTGGATGGGTAGAAAAGAAAGAAAGAGGGGGGCAGGGCGGCGGGAAGAGAAGAAAGAAAAAGGGGGGCAGGGCGGCGGGAAGAGAAGAAAGAAAAACAGGGGGGCAGGGTGGCGGGAAGGGAAGAAAAGGCGCAGGGGGGCGGAAGAGGAAAACAGGGGGGCAGGGCGGCGGGAAGGGAAGAAAAGGCGCGGGGGGGCGGAAGAGGAAAACAGGGGGGCAGGGCGGCGGGAAGGGAAGAAAAGGCGCGGGGGGGCGGAAGAGGAAAACAGGGGGGCAGGGCGGCGGGAAGGGAAGAAAAGGCGCAGGGGGCAGAAGAGGAAAAAAAGGGGGTGGCCTTAGGGAGAGGGGAAAAAAGGGGGGGAAGAAAAGGGGCGGGAGAGGGTAAAAAAGGGGGGGAGAAAAGGGGGGGAGAAAAGGGGCAGGAGAGGGGAAAAAGGGGGCAGCAGTGGGAAGAGAAGAAAAAAGGGGGTTGGGGAGGAAGAGGAGGAAAAAAACAACGAGCAGCTGTGGGCTGAGTAGTAAAAAGGGGGTGGCTGGGGGGAGAGAACAAAAAAAGGGGGGAAAAGGGGGGAAAGGGGGGAGAAAAGAAAAATGGGGAGAAAAGGAGCGGAAGAGGAAAAAATGGGGGGAGAAAAGGGGGCAGCAGTGGGAAGAGAAGAAACCAGGGGGCTGGGGAGGAAGAGGAGGAAAAAAACAACAAGCAGCTGTGGGACGAGTAGAAAAAAGGGGGTGGCTAGGCGGAGAGAAGAAAAAAAAGGGGGAAGGGGGGAAAAGGGGGGGAAAGGGGGGAAAAGTGGGGAGAAGAAAAAAAAGGGGGGGAAGGGGGAAAAGGGGGGAGAAGAAAAAAAAGGGGGCGGCTGTGGGGAGAGAAGAAAAAAAGGGAGCAGAGGATCGGAAGAGGAAAAAAAAGAGGGGAAAGGATCGGAAGAGAAAAAAGGGGGAAAAAGGGGGGGAAAGGGGTGGAAAAGGAAACAAGGGCTGAGGACAAAGAGGAAGAAAAAAAACCATGGGCGGCTGTGAGAAAAGTAGAAAAAAGGGGGGGCTGTGAGAAGAGTAGAAGAAACAAATGCGGGACAGAGGGGCGGAAGAGGAAAAAAGGGGGGAAAGGGGTGGAAGAGAAAAAGGGGGCAGCTGTGGGAGAGAGAAAAAAATGGGGCAGCTGTGGGAAAAGAAAGAAAACGAGCGGCATGGGGGCGGAAAGGGAAAAAACGGGGCAAAGGGGTGGAAGAGGAAAAAATGGGGCTGCTGTGGGGAGAGAAGAACAAAAAGGGGGCTGCTGTGGGTAAAGGAAGAAAAAGGGGGGCAGGGGGGCAGAAAGGAAGAAAAAGGGGGCAGAGGAGCAGAAGAGGTAAAGAAGGGGGCAGGCCTGGGGAGAGAAGAAAAAGGGGGGGGAAAGGGGCGGAAGAGGGGAAAAAGGGGGGGGAAAGGGGCGGAAGAGGGGAAAAAGGGGGCAGCAGTGGGAAGAGAAGAAAAAAGGGGGCTGGGGAGGAAGAGGAGGAAAAAAACAACGGGCAGCTGTGGTAATAGCAAAAAAAGGGGGCGGCTGTGGGTAGGAGAGAGAAAAAGGGGGGGCTGTGGGAAGGAAGAAGAAACAAAATGGGGACAGAAAGGCAGAAGAGGAAAAAAGGGGGACAGAGGGGTGGAAGAGGAACATAAAGTGGGGTAGAGGGGGTAAGAGAAGAAAAAGGAGGCAAAAAAATAGGGGCAGCCGTTTGTAAGAGAAGAAAAGAGGGGGTGGCTGTGCAGAAGAGAAGAAGAAAAGGGGGCGGTGGGGGAAGAAAAGAAACAAGGGGAGCAGGGGGGCGAAAAGAAGGAAAAAACGGGGGTGGTGGGGAAAGAGAAAAGAAAATGGGGGCGGGGGGAAGAGAAGAAAGAAGGGAGCAGAGGGGCGGGAGAGAAGAAAAAAAGGGGGCGGCTGTGGGGGGAGAAGAAAAAAAGGGAGCAGAGGATCGGAAGAGGAAAAAAAGGGGGGAAAAGGGGGGGGAAGGGGTGGAAAAGGAAACAAGGGCTGAGGACAAAGAGGAAGAAAAAAACGATGGGCGGCTGTGAGAAGAGTAGAAAAAAGGGGGGGCCGTGAGAAGAGTAGAAGAAACAAATGGGGGACAGAGGGGTGGAAGAGGAAAAAAGGGGGGGAAGAGGAAAAAGGGGGCGGCTGTGGGGAGAGAGGAAAAAAGGAGGCGGCTGTGGGAAAAGAAAGAAAACGAGCGGCATGGGGGCGGAAAGGAAAAACACGGCGCAGGGGGGTGGAAGAGGAAAAAAGGGGCGGCTGTGGGGAGAGAAGAAAAAAGGGGGGAAAAAGGAGTGGAAGAGGAAAGAAGGGGGGAAGGGGCGAAAAAGGAAAAAGAGGGGGGAAGGGGCGGAAGACGGAAAAAACGGAGGGGAAAGAGGGGCGGAATGGGAAAAGAAAGGGGCAGCAGTGGGAAGAGTAGAAAAAAAACAGGGGCAGAGGAGCAAAAGAGGAAAACAGGGGGCAGCTGTGGGGAAGGGAAGAAAAAAAGGGGTCGGATGTAGGGAAAGGAAGAAAAAAGGGGGAAGAGGTGCAGAAGAGGTAAAAAAGGGGGCGTCCTTAGGGATAGAAGATAAAAGGGGGGGAAAAGGGGCGGAAGAGAAAAAAGGGGGCGGCTGTGGGGAAGGGAAGAAAAAAGGGGGGCAGGAAGGCGGAAAGGGAAAAAAAGGGGCAGTGTGGCAAAAGAGGAAAAAAAGGGGGCAGAGGAGCGGAAGAGGTAAAAAAGGGGGCGGCCTTGGGGAGAGGAAAAAAAATGGGGGGGAAAGGGGCGGAAGAGGGGAAAAAGGGGGCAACTGTGGGGAGAGAAGAAAAAAACAGGGGGAAAAGGGGCGGAAGAGAAGAAAAAAGGGGGCTGAGGAGGAAGAGGAGATAAAAAAATGATGGGCAGCTGCGAGAAGTGTAGAAAAGAGGGGGGGGTTGTGGGAAGAGGAGAAGAAACAAATGGGGGACAGAGAGGCAGAAGACGAAAAAAGGGGGTAAAAAGGGGTGGAAGACGAAAAAGAGGGGGGGAAAAAGGGCGGAAGACGAAAAAGAGGGGGGGGAAAAAGGGCGGAAGACGAAAAAGAGGGGGGGGAGGGGCAAAAGACGAAAAAGAGGGGGGGAAAGGGGCGAAAGACGAAAAAGAGGGGGGGAAAGGGGCGAAAGACGAAAAAGAGGGGGGGAAAGGGGCGAAAGACGAAAAAGAGGGGGGGAAAGGGGCGAAAGACGAAAAAGAGGGGGGGAAAGGGGCGAAAGACGAAAAAGAGGGGGGGGAAAGGGGCGAAAGACGAAAAAGAGGGGGGGAAAAGGGGCAGAATGGGAAAAGAAAGGGGCAGCAGTGGGAAGAGTAGAAAAAAGGGGGCTGGGGAGGAAAAGGAGGAAAAAGTTACACTCAGCTGTGGGAATAGTAGGAAAAAGGGGGGGCTGTGGGAAGGAAGAAGAAACAAATGGGGGACAGAAAGGCGGAATATGAAAAAAGGGGGACAGAGGGGTGGAAGAGGAACATAAAGTGGGGTAGAGGGGCTAAGAGAAGAAAAAGAGGGCTTGGAAGGAAGAGGAAAAAAATAGGGGCAGCCGTTTGGAAGAGAAGAGAAAAAAGGGGTGGCTGTGCGGAAGAGAAGAGAAAAAAGGGGCGGCCGTTCGGAAGAGAAAAAACAGGGGGGCGGTGGAGGGAAAAATGGGGGGAGAGGGGCGGAAGAGGAAAAAAAGGGGGCAGCTGTGGGGAGACCAGAAAAAGGGGGGCAGGGGGGCGCAAAGAGAAAAAAGTGGCGGCCTTGGGGAGAGAAGAAAAAAGGGGGCAGGGGAGGAAGAGGAGGAAAAAAACGACGAGCAGCTGTGGGACGAGTAGAAAAAAAGGTGGGGGCTGTGGGACGAGTAGAAAAAAGGGGGGGGCTGTGGGACGAGTAGAAAAAAGAGTGGAAGGGGCAAAAGACGGAAAGGGGGGAAGGGGCAGAAGAGAAGAAAAAAGGGGGTTGGGGAGGAAGAGGAGGAAAAAAAGACAGGCGGCTGTAGGGAAGGTAAAAGAAAAAAAGGCGGTGGCTGTGGGGAAAGGAAGAGAAAAGAAGGGGGCTGGGGAGGAAGAGGAGGAAAAAGAGACGGGCGGCTGTGGGGAAAGGAAGAGGAGGAAAAAGAGACGGGCGGCTGGGAAGGAAGAAGAAACAAAGGGGGGACAGATGGGTGGAAGAGGAAAAAAATATGGGGTAAAGAGGGTAAGAGAAAAAAAGGGGGGCAGCTGTTGGAAAAGAAAAAGGGGGCTGGGAAGGAAGAGGAAAAAAAGGGGGTGGCCGTTCGGAAGAGAAGAAAAAAAGGGAGTGGCGGGGGAAGAAAAGAAGAAAAAGGGGGCTGGATGGGTAGAAAAGAAAAAAAAAGGGAGCAGGGGGCTGAAAAGAAGGAAAAAAATGGGGCGGTGGGGCAAGAGAAGAAAGAAAGGGGCAGAGGAGGGAAAAAAGGGGGGAGAGAGGCAGAAGAGGAAAAAAGGGGGCGGCTGTGGGGAGAAAAGACAGAAAAAGGGGGGCAGGGCAGCGGGGAGGGAAGAAAAGGCACAGGGGGGCAGAAGAGGAAAAAAGGGGGGGGAGAAAAGGGGCGGAAGAGGGGAAAAAAGGGGGGGAGAAAAGGGGCGGAAGAGGGAAAAAAAGGGGGCAGCAGTGGGAAGAGAAGAAAAAAGGGGGCTGGGGAGGAAGAGGAGGAAAAAAACAACGAGCAGCTGCGGGATGAGTAGTAAAAAGGGGGAAGGGGGCGGCTGTGGGGGGAGAAGAAAAAAAGGGGGCGGCTGTGGGGGGAGAAGAAAAAAAGGGAGCAGAGGATCGGAAGAGGAAAAAAAGGGGGGAAAAGGATCGGAAGAGAAAAAAAGGGGGGAAAAGGGGGGGAAAGGGGTGGAAAAGGAAACAAGGGCTGAGGACGAAGAGGAAGAAAAAAACGATGGGCGGCTGTGAGAAGAGCAGAAAGAAGGGGGGGCTGTGAGAAGAGTAGAAGAAACAAATGGGGGACAGAGGGGCGGAAGAGGAAAAAAGGGGGGAAAGGGGCGGAAGAGCAAAAAGGGGGCGGCTGTGGGGAGAGAGAAAAAGGGGGCGGCTGTGGGAAAAGAAGGAAAACGAGTGGCATGGGGGCGGAAAGGGAAAAAATGGGGCAAAGGGGTGGAAGAGAAAAAAAGGGGGCAGCTGTGGGGAGAGAAGAACAAAAAGGGGGCTGCTGTGGGTAAAGGAAGAAAAAGGGGGGCAGGGGGGCAGAAAGGAAGGAAAAGGGGGGCAGGGGGGCAGAAGAGGTAAAGAAGGGGGCAGCCCTGGGGAGAGAAGAAAAAGGGGGGGGGAAAGGGGCAGAAGAGGGGAAAAAGGGGGGGGGGAAAGGGGCGGAAGAGGGGAAAAAGGGGGGGGGAAAGGGGCGGAAGAGGGGAAAAGGGGGGGGGAAGGGGCGGAAGAGGGGAAAAGGGGGGGGGGGAGGGGGGGGGGGGGGGGGGGGGGGGGTGGGGGGGGGGGGGGAGGGGGGGGGGGAGGAGGGGGGGGGGGGGGGAGGGGCGGAAGAGGGGAAAAAGGGGGTAGCTGTGAGGAAGGGAAGAAAAAAGGGGGCTGGGGAGGAAGAGGAGGAAAAAAACAACGGGCAGCTGTGGTAATAGTAGAAAAAGGGGGCAGCTGTGGGAAGGGGAGAGAAAAAGGGGGGGCTGTGGGAAGGAAGAAGAAACAAAATGGGGACAGAAAGGCAGAAGAGGAAAAAAGGGGGACAGAGGGGTGGAAGAGGAACATAAAGTGGGGTAGAGGGGGTAAGAGAAGAAAAAGGAGGCTTGGAAGGAGGAGGAAAAAAAATAGGGGCAGCCGTTTGGAAGAAAAGAAGAAAAGGGGGCGGCTGTGGGGAGAGAAGAAGGAAAAAACGGGGGCGGCTGTGGGGAGAGAAGAAGGAAAAAACGGGGGCGGCTGTGGGGAGAGAAGAAGGAAAAAAGGGGGGAAAAAGGAGTGGAAGAGGAAAGAAGGGGGGGAAGGGGCGAAAAAGGAAAAAGAGGGGGGGAAGGGGCGGAAGACGGAAAAAACGGAGGGGAAAAAGGGGCGGAATGGGAAAAGAAAGGGGCAGCAGTGGGAAGAGTAGAAAAAAGGGACCGGCCTTGGGAAGAGTAGAAAAAAAAAACGGGGGCAGAGGAGCAAAAGAGGAAAACAGGGGGCAGCTGTGGGGAAGGGAAGAAAAAAAGGGGTCGGATGTAGGGAAAGGAAGAAAAAAGGGGGAAGAGGTGCAGAAGAGGTAAAAAAGGGGGCGTCCTTAGGGATAGAAGATAAAAGGGGGGGGAAAAGGGTCGGAAGAGGAAAAAGGGGGAGAAAAGGGTCAGAAGAGGAAAGAAAGGGGGAAAAGGGGCGGAAGAGGAAAAAAAAAGGGGCGGCAAAGGGGCGGAAGAGGAAAAAAAAGGGGCGGCAAAGGGGCGGAAGAGGAAAAAAAGGGGGCGGCTGTGGGAAAAGGAAGAAAAAGAGGGCCACGGGGGCGGAAAGGGAAAAAACGGGGAAGGGGAGCAGAAGAGGAAAAAAAAAAGGGGGGCGGCTGTGGAGCAAAGGAGGAAAAAAGGGGGGCGGCTGTGGGCAAAGGAGGAAAAAAGGGGGGCAGAGGGGCGAAAGAGGAAAAAAGGGGGGCAGAGGGACGAAAGAGGAAAAAAGGGGGGCAGAGGGACGAAAGAAAAGAAAAGAGGGGGTTGGGGAGGAAGAGGAGGCAATAAGACAGGCGGCTGTGGGGAAGGGAAGAGAAAAAAAGGTGAAAAAGGGGCGGAAGAGGAAAAAAAGGGGGAAAAAGGGGCGGAAGAGGAAAAAAAGGGCGAAAAAGGGGCGGAAGAGGAAAAAAAGGGCGGAAAAGGGGCGGAAGAGGAAAAAAAGGGCGGAAAAGGGGCGGAAGAGGAAAAAAAGGGCGGAAAAAGGGGCGGAAGAGGAAAAAAAGGGCGGAAAAAGGGGCGGAAGAGGAAAAAAAGGGCGGAAAAAGGGGCGGAAGAGGAAAAAAAGGGCGGAAAAAGGGGCGGAAGAGGAAAAAAAGGGCGGAAAAAGGGGCGGAAGAGGAAAAAAAGGGCGGAAAAAGGGGCGGAAGAGGAAAAACAGAGGGGGAAAGGGGAAAAAGGGCAGAAGAGGAAAAAAGGGAGGGTAAAGGGGTGGAAGAGGAAAAAAAGGGGGTGGCTGTTGGGAAGGGAAGAAGAAAAAGGGGGCAGCTATGGGGAAAGGAAGACATTGGGGGCAGGGGGGCGGAAAGGAAAAATACGGGCAGGGGGGCGGAAGAGGTAAAAAAGGGGGCAGCCTTGGGGAGAGAAGTACAAAGTGGGGGCAAAGGGGCAAAAGAGGAAAAAAGGGGGGGCAAAGGGGCAGAAGAGGGAAAAAAAGGGGGCGGGTATGGGAAAAGGAAGACAAAGAGGGCCACGGGGGCGGAAAGGGAAAAAACGGGGCAGGGGAGCAGAAGAGGAAAAAAAAAAAAGGGGGCAGAGGAACAGAAGAGGTAAAAAAAAAGGGTGCGGCTGTGGGGAGAGAAAAAAAAAGGGGTGCGGCTGTGGGGCAAAAGAGGAAAAAAAGGGGGGCAGAGGGGCGGAAGATGGAAAAAAGGGGGGCAGAGGGGCGGAAGAGAACAAAAAAGGAGGAAAAGGAGGAAAAAAGACGGGCGGCTGTGGGAAGAGTAGAAAAAAGACAGACAGCTGTGGGTAAGGGAAGAGAAAAAAAGGGGGTTGGGGAGGAAGAGGAGAAAAAAAGACGGGCGGCTGTGGGAAGGGAAGAGGAAAAAAGGGGGCAGCTGGGAAGGAAGAAGAAACAAAAAGGGGACAGAAGGGTGGAAGAGGAAAAAAAACTGGGGTAAAGGGGGTAAGAGAAAAAAAGAGGGGCAGCTGTAGGAAAAGAAGAAAAAGGGGGCTGGGAAGGAAGAAGAAAAAAAGGGGGTGGCCGTTCGGAAGAGAAGAAAAAATGGGGTGGCGGGGGAAGAAAAGAAGAAAAAGGGGGCTGGATGGGTAGAAAAGAAAAAAATGTGAGCGGGGGGGAAAGAAGGAAAAAAGGGGGGCGGCGGGGCAAGAGAAAAAAATGGGGCGGTGGGGCAAGAGAAGAAAGAAGGGGGCAGAGGAGGAAAAAAAGGGGGGCAGAGAGGCAGAAGAGGAAAAAAGGGGGGGAGAGGAGTGGAAGAGGAAAAAAAGCGGGCGGCTGTGGGGAGAGAAGAAAAAAAGAGGGGGCGGCTGTGGGGAAGGGAAGAGAAAAAAAGGGGGCAGCGAGGAAGGAAGAAGAAAGAAAAGGGGGACAGAAGGGCAGAAGAGGAAAAAAGAGGGGGGTAGAGGGGGTAAGAAAAAAAAGGTGGGGCGGCAGTGGGAAGAGAACAAAAAGGGGGCTGGGAAGGAATAGGAAAAAAAAAAGGGGCGGGTGTCCGGAAGAGAAGAAAAAAGGGTATGGCTGTGAGGAAGAGAAGAAGAAAGGGGGTGGTGGGGGAAGAAAAGAAGAAAAAGGGGGCTGGACGGGTAGAAAAGAAAAAATGGGAGCAGGGAGGCAAAAAAAGGAAAAAAGGGGGGCGGTGGGGCAAGAGAAAAAACGGGGGGCAAAGGGGCGGAAGAGGAAAAAAACGGGGGGCAAAGGGGCGGAAGAGGAAAAAAACGGGGGGCAAAGGGGCGGAAGAGGAAAAAAACGGGGGCAAAGGGGCGGAAGAGGAAAAAAACGGGGGGCAAAGGGGCGGAAGAGGAAAAAAACGGGGGGCAAAGGGGCGGAAGAGGAAAAAAACGGGGGGCAAAGGGGCGGAAGAGGAAAAAAACGGGGGGCAAAGGGGCGGAAGAGGAAAAAAACGGGGCTGAGGAGGAAGACGAGAAAAAAAATGATGGGCAGCTGTGAGAAGTGTAGAAAAAAGGGGGGGTTGTGGGAAGAGGAGAAGAAACAAATGGGGGACAGAGACGTGGAAGAGGATAAAAAGGGGGGGAAGGGGCAGAAGAGGAAAAAAGGGGGCTGCTGTGGGGAGAGAGGAATAAAAAGGGGGCGGCTGTGGGAAAAGAAAGAAAAAGAGGGGCATGGGGGCGCAAAGGAAGAAAACGGGGCAGCGGGGCGGAAGAAGAAAAAAAAAAAGGGGGCAGAGGGGCGGAAGGGTTAAAGAAGGGGGCGGCTGTGGGAAGAGAAGAAAAAAGGGGGTAAAAAGGGGCGGAAGACGGAAAAAAGGGAGGGGAAAAAGGGGCGGAATGGGAAAAGAAAGGGGCAGCAGTGGGAAGAGTAGAAAAAAGGGGGCTGGGGAGGAAAAGGAGGAAAAAAATTACACTCAGCTGTAGGAATAGTAGAAAAAAGGGGGGGCTGTGGGAAGGAAGAAGAAACAAATGGGGGACAGAAAGGCGGAAGATGAAAAAAAGGGGGACAGAGGGGTGGAAGAGGAACATAAAGTGGGGTAGAGGGGCTAAGAGAAGAAAAAGAGGACTTGGAAGGAAGAGGAAAAAAATAGGGGCAGCCGTTTGGAAGAGAAGAGAAAAAAGGGGTGGCTGTGCAGAAGAGAAGAAAAGGGGGCGGCGGGGGAAGAAAAGAAACAAGGGGAGCAGGGGGTGAAAAGAAGGAAAAAATGGGGGCGGTGTGAAGAGAAGAAAGAACGGGGCGGCTGTGGGGCGGAAGACGAAAAGAAGGGGCGGCTGTGGGGCGGAAGACGAAAAGAAGGGGCGGCTGTGGGGCGGAAGAGAAGAAAAAAGGGGTGGGGGAGGAAGAGGAGGAAAAAAGATGTGGGAAGAGTAGAAAAAAGACAGGCGGCTGCGGGGAAGGTAAGAGAAAAAAGGGGGTTGGGGAGGAAGAGGAGGAAAAAGAGACGAGCAGATGTGGGAAGAGGAGGAAAAAAAGACGGGCAGTTGTGGGAAGAGCAGAAGAAAGACAGACGGCTGTGAGGAAGGGAAGAGAAAAAAAGGGGGTTGGGGAGGAAGAGGAGAAAAAAAGATGGGCGGATGTGGGAAGGGAAGAGAAAAAAAGGGGGCAGCTGGGAAGGAAGAAAAGGGGGGCAAAGGGGCAGAAGAGGAAAAAGAGGGGGCAAAGGGGCGGAAGAGGAAAAAGAGGGGGCAAAGGGGCGGAAGAGGAAAAAGAGGGGGCGGCTGTGGGGAGAGAAGAACAAAAAGGGGGCTGCTGTGGGTGAAGGAGGAAAAAGGGGGGCAGGGGGCAGAAGAGGTAAAAAAGGGGCAGCCCTGGGGAGAGAAAAAAAAAGGGGGGGGAAGGGGCGGAAGAGGGGAAAAAGGGGGCAGCTGTGAGGAAGGGAAGAAAAAAGGGGGCTGGGGAGGAAGAGGAGGAAAAAAACGACGGGCAGCTGTGGTAATAGTAGAAAAAGGGGGCGGCTGTGGGAAGGGGAGAGAAAAAAGGGGGGCTGTGGGAAGGGGAGAGAAAAAGGGGGGGCTGTGGGAAGGAAGAAGAAACAAAATGGGGACAGAAAGGCAGAAGAGGAAAAAAGGGGGACAGAGGGGTGGAAGAGGAACATAAAGTGGGGTAGAGGGGGTAAGAGAAGAAAAAGGAGGCTTGGAAGGAGGAGGAAAAAAAATAGGGGCAGCCGTTTGGAAGAGAAGAAGAAAAGGGGGCGGTGGGGGAAGAAAAACAAGGGGAGCAGGGGGGCGAAAAGAAGGAAAAAATGGGGGCGGTGGGAAGAGAAGAAAGAAGGGAGCAGAGGGGCGGAAGAGGAAAAAAAGGGGGAAACAAGGGCGGAAGATTAGAAAAGAGACGGGCGGCTGTGGGGAAGGGAAGAGAAAAGAGACGGGCGGCTGTGGGGAAGGGAAGAGAAAAGAGACGGGCGGCTGTGGGGAAGGGAAGAGAAAAGAGACGGGCGGCTCGGAAGAAAGAATATACAAAAGGGGGACCGAAGGGCGGAAGAGGAAAAAGACTGGGGTAAAGGGAGTAAGAGAAAAAAGGGGGGCAGCTGCAGGAAAAGAAGAAAAAGGGGGCTGGGAAGGAAGAGCAAAAAAAAGGGGCGGCAGTTCGGAAGAGAACAAAAAAGGGGGTGGCTGTGAGGAAGAGAAGAGGAAAAGGGGGTGGTGGGGGAAGAAAAGAAGGAAAAGGTGGCTGGACAGGTAGAAAAGAAAAAAATGGGAGCAGGGGGGCGAAAAGAAAGAAAAAAGGGGGGCAAAGGGGCAGAAGAGGAAAAAATGGGCGGCTGTGAGAAGAAAAAAAGGGGGGCAGAGGGGCGGAAGACAAAAAAGGGGGGGAAAGGGGCAGAATTGGAAAAAAAGGGGGCAGCAATGGAAAGAGTAGAAAAAAGGTGGCAGCTGTGAGAAGAGTAGAAAAAAAAGGGGAGCAGAGGAGCAAAAGAGGAAAAAAGAGGGTGGCTGTGGGGAGAGAAAAAAGGGGTTGGCTGTAGGGAAAGGAAGAAAAAGGGGGAAAGGGGGGAAAGGGAAAAAAGGGGCAAGGAGGCAGAAGAGGTAAGAAAGGGGGGCGGTCTTTGGGAGAGAAGAAAAAAACGGGGGGAAAGGGGCGGAAGAGGGGGAAAAAGGGGGGGGAAAGGGGGCAGTTGTGGGGAGAGAAGAAAAAAAGGTGGGCACAGGGGCGGAAGAGGAAAAAAAGGGGGGAAAGGGGCGGAAGAGGAGGAAAAAAAAGCAGCTGTAGGGAAGGGAAGACAAAAAAAGGGGGCGCCCTTGGGGAGAAAAAGAGACGGGCGGCTGTGGGGAAGGGAAGAGAAAAAGAGACGGGCGGCTGTGGGGAAGGGAAGAGAAAACAGACGGGCGGCTGGGAAGGAAGAAGAAACAAAAGGGGGACAGAAGGGCGGAAGAGAAGAAAAAAGGGGCAGCCATTCGGAAGAGAAAAAACAGGGGGGCGGGGGGCAAGAGAAAAAACAGGGCGGCGGTGGAGGAAAAAATGGGGGGGAGACGGGCAGAAGAGGAAAAAAAGGGGGCAGGGGGGCGGAAAGAGAAAAAAAGTGGCGGCCTTGGGGAGAGAAGAAAAAAGGGGGCAGGGGAGGAAGAGGAGGAAAAAAACGACGAGCGGCCTTGGGGAGAGAAGAAAAAAGGGGGCAGGGGAGGAAGAGGAGGAAAAAAACGACGAGCGGCCTTGGGGAGAGAAGAAAAAAGGGGGCAGGGGAGGAAGAGGAGGAAAAAAACGACGAGCGGCCTTGGGGAGAGAAGAAAAAAGGGGGCAGGGGAGGAAGAGGAGGAAAAAAACGACGAGCGGCCTTGGGGAGAGAAGAAAAAAAGGGGGGGGCTGTGGGACGAGTAGAAAAAAAGGGGGGGGCTGTGGGACGAGTAGAAAAAAAGGGGGGGGCTGTGGGACGAGTAGAAAAAAAGGGGGGGGCTGTGGGACGAGTAGAAAAAAAGGGGGGGGCTGTGGGACGAGTAGAAAAAAAGGGGGGGGCTGTGGGACGAGTAGAAAAAAAGGGGGGGCTGTGGGACGAGTAGAAAAAAGGGGGGGCTGTGGGACGAGTAGAAAAAAGGGGGGGCTGTGGGACGAGTAGAAAAAAGGGGGGGCTGTGGGACGAGTAGAAAAAAGGGGGGGAAGGGGCAAAAGACGGAAAAGGGGGGGAAGGGGCAGAAGAGAAGAAAAAAGGGGGTTGGGGAGGAAGAGGAGGTAAAAAAGACAGGCGGCTGTGGGGAAGGTAAGAGAAAAAAAGGGGGCTGGGGAGGAGAGGAGGAAAAAGAGACGGGCGGCTGTGGGGAAAGGAAGAGGAGGAAAAAGAGACGGGCAGCTGTGGGGAAAGGAAGAGGAGGAAAAAGAGGCGGGCGGCTGGGAAGGAAGAAGAAACAAAGGGGGGACAGAAGGGTGGAAGAGGAAAAAAATATGGGGTACAGGGGGTAAGAGAAAAAAGGGGGGCAACTGTTGGAAAAGAAGAAAAAGGGGGCTGGGAAGGAAGAGGAAAAAAAAGGGGGCAGCCATCCGGAAGAGAAGAAAAAAGGGGGTGGCGGGGGAAGAAAAGAAGAAAAAGGGGGCTGGATGGGTAGAAAAGAAAGAAAAACAGGGGGGCAGGGCGGCGGGAAGAGAAGAAAGAAAAACAGGGGGGCAGGGCGGCGGGAAGGGAACAAAAGGCGCAGGGGGGCGGAAGAGGAAAACAGGGGGGCAGGGCGGCGGGAAGGGAAGAAAAGGCGCAGGGGGGCGGAAGAGGAAAACAGGGGGGCAGGGCGGCAGGAAGGGAAGAAAAGGCGCAGGGGGGCAGAAGAGAAAAAAAGGGGGTGGCCTTAGGGAGAGGGGAAAAAAGGGGGGGAGAAAAGGGTCGGGAGAGGGGAAAAAAGGGGGGGAAGAAAAGGGGCGGGAGAGGGAAAAAAGGGGGGGGAAGAAAAGGGGCAGGAGAGGGGAAAAAGGGGGCAGCAGTGGGAAGAGAAGAAAAAAGGGGGTTGGGGAGGAAGAGGAGGAAAAAAACAACGAGCAGCTGTGGGATGAGTAGTAAAAAGGGGGTGGCTGGGGGGAGAGAACAAAAAAAGGGGGGAAAAGGGGGAGAAAAGAAAAATGGGGAGAAAAGGAGCGGAAGAGGAAAAAATGGGGGGAGAAAAGGGGGCAGCAGTGGGAAGAGAAGAAACCAGGGGGCTGGGGAGGAAGAGGAGGATAAAAACAACAAGCAGCTGTGGGACGAGTAGAAAAAAGGGGGCGGCTAGGCGGAGAGAAGAAAAAAAAGGGGGAAGGGGGGAAAAGGAGGGAGAAGAAAAAAAAGGGGGGGAAAGGGGGGAAAAGTCGGGAGAAGAAAAAAAAGGGGGGGAAGGGGGAAAAGGGGGGAAAAGAAAAAAAAGGGGGGGAAGGGGGAAAAGGGGGGAAAAGAAAAAAGGGGCGGCTGTGGGGAGAGAAGAAAAAAAGGGAGCAGAGGATCGGAAGAGGAAAAAAAAGAGGGGAAAGGATCGGAAGAGAAAAAAGGGGGAAAAAGGGGGGGAAAGGGGTGGAAAAGGAAACAAGGGCTGAGGACAAAGAGGAAGAAAAAAACGATGGGCGGCTGTGAGAAAAGTAGAAAAAAGGGGGGGCTGTGAGAAGAGTAGAAGAAACAAATGGGGGACAGAGGGGCGGAAGAGGAAAAAAGGGGGGAAAGGGGTGGAAGAGAAAAAGGGGGCAGCTGTGGGGAGAGAGAAAGAAAATGGGGCGGCTGTGGGAAAAGAAAGAAAACGAGCGGCATGGGGGCGGAAAGGGAAAAAATGGGGCAAAGGGGTGGAAGAGAAAAAAAGGGGGCGGCTGTGGGGAGAGAAGAACAAAAAGGGGGCTGCTGTGGGTAAAGGAAGAAAAAGGGGGGCAGGGGGGCAGAAAGGAAGAAAAAGGGGGGCAGGGGGGCAGAAAGGAAGAAAAAGGGGGGCAGGGGGGCAGAAAGGAAGAAAAAGGGGGGCAGGGGGGCAGAAAGGAAGAAAAAGGGGGCAGAGGAGCAGAAGAGGTAAAAAAGGGGGCAGCCCTGGGGAGAGAAGAAAAAGGGGGGGGGAAGGGGCGGAAGAGTGGAAAAAGGGGGGGGGAAGGGGCGGAAGAGTGGAAAAAGGGGGGGGGAAGGGCCGGAAGAGTGGAAAAAGGTGGGGGGGAAAGGGCAGGAAGAGTGGAAAAAGGTGGGGGGGAAAGGGGCGGAAGAGGGGAAAAAGGGGGGGGGGAAGGGGCGGAAGAGGGGAAAAAGGGGGGGGGGAAGGGGCGGAAGAGGGGAAAAAGGGGGGGGGAAAGGGGCGGAAGAGGGGAAAAAGGGGGGGGGGGAAAGGGGCGGAAGAGGGGAAAAAGGGGGGGGAAAGGGGCGGAAGAGGGGAAAAAGGGGGGGGGAAAGGGGCAGAAGAGGGGAAAAAGGGGGCAGCTGTGAGGAAGGGAAGAAAAAAGGGGGCTGGGGAGGAAGAGGAGGAAAAAACAACGGGCAGCTGTGGTAATAGTAAAAAAAGGGGGCGGCTGTGGGTAGGAGAGAGAAAAAGGGGGGGCTGTGGGAAGGAAGAAGAAACAAAATGGGGACAGAAAGGCAGAAGAGGAAAAAAGGGGGACAGAGGGGTGGAAGAGGAACATAAAGTGGGGTAGAGGGGGTAAGAGAAGAAAAAGGAGGCAAAAAAATAGGGGCAGCCGTTTGTAAGAGAAGAAAAGAGGGGGTGGCTGTGCAGAAGAGAAGAAGAAAAGGGGGCGGTGGGGGAAGAAAAGAAACAAGGGGCGCAGGGGGGCGAAAAGAAGGAAAAAACGGGGGTGGTGGGGGAAGAGAAAAGAAAATGGGGGCGGGGGGAAGAGAAAAGAAAATGGGGGCGGGGGGAAGAGAAGAAAGAAGGGAGCAGAGGGGCGGGAGAGAAGAAAAAAAGGGGGCGGCTGTGGGGGGAGAAGAAAAAAAGGGGGCAGAGGAGCGGAAGAGGAAAAAAAGGGGGAAAATGGGGGGGAAAGGGGTGGAAAAGGAAACAAGGGCTGAGGACAAAGAGGAAAAAAAAAACGATGGGCGGCTGTGAGAAGAGTAGAAGAAACAAATGGGGGACAGAGGGGCGGAAGAGGAAAAAAGGGGGGGAAAGGGGCGGAAGAGGAAAAAAGGGGGGGAAAGGGGCGGAAGAGGAAAAAAGGGGGGGAAAGGGGCGGAAGAGGAAAAAAGGGGGGGAAAGGGGCGGAAGAGGAAAAAGGGGGCGGCTGTGGGGAGAGAGGAAAAAAGGGGGGGAAAGGGGCGGAAGAGGAAAAAGGGGGCGGCTGTGGGGAGAGAGGAGAAAAGGGGGGGCTGTGGGAAGGAAGAAGAAACAAAATGGGGACAGAAATGCAGAAGAGGAAAAATGGGGGGAAGAAGAAACAAAATGGGGACAGAAATGCAGAAGAGGAAAAATGGGGGGGAAGAAGAAACAAAATGGGGACAGAAATGCAGAAGAGGAAAAATGGGGGGGAAGAAGAAAAGAGGGGGACAGAAATGCAGAAGAGGAAAAATGGGGGGGAAGAAGAAAAGAGGGGGACAGAAATGCAGAAGAGGAAAAAAAGGGGGAAAATGGGGGGGAAAGGGGTGGAAAAGGAAACAAGGGCTGAGGACAAAGAGGAAGAAAAAAACGATGGGCGGCCGTGGGGAGAGAACAAGAGGAAATAAAGGGGGCGGCCGTGGGGAGAGAACAAGAGGAAATAAAGGGGGCGGCCGTGGGGAGAGAACAAGAGGAAATAAAGGGGGCGGCCGTGGGGAGAGAACAAGAGGAAATAAAGGGGGCGGCCGTGGGGAGAGAACAAGAGGAAATAAAGGGGGCGGCCGTGGGGAGAGAACAAGAGGAAATAAAGGGGGCGGCCGTGGGGAGAGAACGAAAAAAGGGGGCGGCCGTGGGGAGAGAACGAAAAAAGGGGGCGGCCGTGGGGAGAGAACGAAAAAAGGGGGCGGCCGTGGGGAGAGAACGAAAAAAGGGGGCGGCCGTGGGGAGAGAACGAAAAAAGGGGGCGGCCGTGGGGAGAGAACGAAAAAAGGGGGCGGCCGTGGGGAGAGAACGAAAAAAGGGGGCGGCCGTGGGGAGAGAACGAAAAAAGGGGGCGGCCGTGGGGAGAGAACGAAAAAAGGGGGCGGCCGTGGGGAGAGAACGAAAAAAGGGGGCGGCCGTGGGGAGAGAACGAAAAAAGGGGGCGGCCGTGGGGAGAGAACGAAAAAAGGGGGCGGCCGTGGGGAGAGAACGAAAAAAGGGGGCGGCCGTGGGGAGAGAACGAAAAAAGGGGGCAGAAGGGCGCAAGAGGAAAAAAAGGGGAGAAAAGGGGCAGAAGAGAAGAAATAAGAGGGGAAAAGGGGCGGAAGAGAAGAAAAAAGAGGGCTGGGGAGGAAGAGGAGAAAAAAACAACAAGCGGCTGTGGGGAGAGTAGAAAAAGGGGGGTGGCTGTGGGGAGAGAAGAAAAAAAGGGGGCAGAAGGGCGGAAGAGGAAAAAAAAAGGGGGGGAAGGGGCGGAATAGGAAAAAAGAGGGCAGCTGTGGAGAGAGAAGAAAAAAAAGGGGGGTAGAGGGCAGAAGGGGAAAAAAAAGGCAGGTAGAGGGGGTAAGAGAAGAAAAAGGGGGCTGGGAAGGAAGAGAAAAAAAATAGGGGCTGCCTTTCAGAAGAGAGGAAAAAAAGGGGAGCAGGGGGGCGGCCGTTCGGAAGAGGAAAAAAAAAAAGGGGGGCGGCCGTTCGGAAGAGAAAAAAAAAAAGGGGGGCGGCCGTTCGGAAGAGAAAAAAAAAAAAGGGGGGCGGCCGTTCGGAAGATGAAAAAAAAAAAGGGGCCTGGACAGGTAGAAAAGGTAAAAGAGCGGGGGGTGGTAGGGAAGAGAAAAAAGGGGGCGGCTGTGGGGAAGGGAAGAGAAAAAAGGGGCGGCTGTGGGGAAGGGAAGAGAAAAAAGGGGGCCAGAAGGGCGGAAGAGGAAAAAAGTGGGGTAGATGGGGTAAGAGAAAAAAGGGGCACGGCTGTGAGGAAGAGAAGAGAAAAAAGGGGGCGGCTGGGAAGGAAGAAGAAAAAAAAAAGGGGACAGAGGGGCGGAAGAGGAAAATAAAGTGGGGTAGAGGGGGTAAGAGAAAAAAATGGGGGCAGCAATGAGAAGAGAAGAAAAAAGGGGGCTGGGAAGGAAGAGGAAAAAAATAGGGGCGGCCGTGAGGACAAGAGGGAAAAAAAGGGGCTGGATAGGAAGAAAAGAAAAAAAAAAGGGGAGCAGGGTGGCAGCTGTGGGGAAGGGAAAAGAAAACAAAGGGGGCGGCCGTGGGGAGAGGAAGAAAAAAGGGGCAGGGGGGCAGAAGAGGAAAAAAAGGGGGCGGCCTTGGGGAGAGAAGAAAAAAGTAGGGGAAGGGGGCGGAAGAGGAGGAAAAAAAACGACGGGCGGCTGTGGGAAGGGGAGAGAAAAAAGGGGACAGCTGTGGGAAGGAAGAAGAAACAAAAAGGGGGACAGAAGGGCAGAAGAGGAAAATAAAGTGGGGTAGAGGGGGTAAGAGAAGAAACAGGGAGGCAGCAGTGGGAACAGAAGAAAAAGGGGCTGGGAAGGAAGAGGAAAAAATAGGGGCAGCCGTTCGGAAGAGAAGAAAAAAGGGGGCGGCTGTGAGGAAGAGAAGAAGAAAGAGGGGGCTGGATGGGTAGAAAAGAAAAAATGGGGAGCAGGGGGGCAAAAAGAAGGAAAGAAGGGGGGCGGTGGGGAAGAGAAGAAAAAAGGGGGCGGCTGTGGGAAGGAAGAAGAAACAAAAGGGGGACAGAGGGGCAGAGGAGGAAAATAAAGTGGGGTAGAGGGGGTAAGAGAAAAAAAGGGGGGCGGCCGTTCAGAAGGGAAGAAGAAAAGGGGGAGCAGGGGGGCAAAAAGAAGGAAAAAAGGGGTGCGGCGGCGGGGAAGGGAAAAAAGGAGGTGGAAGAGGAATAAAAGGGGGCGGCGGTGGGGAAGGGAAGAGGGGAAAAAAAAGGGGGCGGCGGTGGGGAAGGGAAGAGGGGAAAAAAAAGGGGGCGGCGGTGGGGAAGGGAAGAGGGGAAAAAAAAGGGGGCGGCGGCAGGGAAGGGAAGAGGGGAAAAAAAAGGGGGCTGGGGAGAGAAAAAAAAAGGAGGGATCACACCACCACAGCACTCCAATTTAGAAAAAAAATTAAGAAACTCACAATTCAGTACAATACAATCCCAGACACTCTAAAGTAAATCAGGACAACAACAGGGCAATACAGTGCAAGAAATAACCTTATACAGAGAGGTGCACGGCACTACACACTCAGATAAAGAACAGCCAATGGAAAAATTGAAAATACATCGCCATCAAATGTTAGAAAAAATCAGATGTCATTCAAGACAACGACAGAGCGACACAACGGAAGGCGTAACACAATACTGGGCAGTACAAGGCAATATGCAGCTAAACAAAGAACAACTGATGAAAAAATTCACAACAGAGTGCAGACTTATGACAATCTCCAAAGCGACCATTACGACAATGACAGGGCGATACAATGCCACACGTTACAGGATACAGGGCAGTACAACCCAATACGCAGACAAGTAAGCGACAGCCAATTACAAGACCCACAATACAGCACACTACAATGCCAGACAGTCTCAGATGTCGGTCAAGAGAATGACAGGGCAATACAGTGCAAGACATAACATTATGCGGGTCAGTACAAGGCAATACACAGTCAAATAAAGAACAGTAAGTTACAATACCCAAAACACACTGCAGTACAATGGCAAATCCCACCTGTCGTCAGTCAAGACAATGTCAACGCAAAACGGAACACCGTGCAGGGCAGTCCAAGGCAATACACAGTCAAATAAAGAACAGCCAGTCAGAAAACCCACACTACGCTGCCGTACAATCTCAAAAAGTCTCAGATGGCAGTCAAGACAATTACAGGGCAATACAGTGCAAGATGTGACACAATACAGTCCGGCACAAGGCAATACGTAGCCAAATAAAGAACAGACAGTTAAAAAATTCACAATGCAGTGCACTACTATGACACAATGGATCAGATGGCAATCAAGATGATGATGGGGCAATACAAGGCAAGACACGACACCATACGGGGACAGACAAGGCAATATGCGGTTGTTGCGGGCAGAGCGATTCACTTCACTCCTGAGAGAGAAGTTGAGAAACATTTAGAAACACACACACAGTGATTCAACAAAGGTAGCAGCGCAAGTGACAGCACTTCACCAGATTCCACGGCCACTTACCCCGGATTATTTACTGCCTAGGGGCCAGGGTCAGACAAGCTGACAGGGAGGCCCTCCTGTTGAGTCACGAGGCTCGGAAAGGACCCCCTTGTTTTCTAAGCTCCTTCTCAGAGAGGAGTCTAGGTGCGGCTGGATCCAATTCCTAGCCCCGGACTTGATCAACGGTTTACCTCTAAAGGATTACATCTGCACCATCAACCCATTATACCACTCAGCTAAGATTGCTAAATTTGCCATGTTATTAGTCACTTACCGAGAATCTGTTGCGGCAAGGCATCTCTCAGCCTTAAGGAACAGAACCTTACATGAGCATCCCCACTCGATGGGAGGTGCTGGCGAACGGACCACTGCCTTGCAAGAGAGCTCCAAGGGTTCTTTGTCCTGTTGACTATTTGTAGAGGCAGCTAATTGACTTTTAGTCATATCAGCCTGGGAAAAAGATATCTAGGTCCCCACCCCAGATGGCACATTGACTCTGTCGCCTGTGGGGAGGGGAGAAAGGGGGGAGGGGTGGAGGGGACCACACCGCTACAACGGTCAAACGAAGAACAACCAATTCAATAATTCATAATACGGTGCAGTACAATCCCAGACAGTCTAAAAGAAGTTGAAACAGTGACAAACCAGTACAACGCAAGACATAACACAACGCACGGCAGCGCAAGGCAATACACAGCCAAATTAAGAACAACCGATCAAAACACTCACGATACAGTGCAGTCCTACGACAGAATGTTTAAAGTGACCGTCAAAACAATGATAGGGCAATGCAATGCATAACGCAGTACAGGACAGTACGATGGAACACACAACCAAAGAACTAATTCAGAAACTCACAATACAGTGCAGTACAATCCCAGACAATCTAAAATAACAAGCAAGACAACGTCAGGGCAATACAATGCAAGACAAAGTTATCCAGGGCAGTACAGCGCCATACACGATCAAATAAAGAACCGACAATGAAAGAATTCACAGTACAGTGCCATACAATGGCAGACTATCTATCAGTTGTCAGTTGAGACAACAACAGAGCAATACAACGCAAGGCATAACACGATACAAGGCACTACAAGACACTGCACGGTCAAAGAAACAACCACCTATTAAAGAAGTCACAATACAGTGCAGTCCTGTGACAGAACATATAAAATGACTGTTGAAACAATGACAGGGCAATACAATGCAAGACGAAACACGATATGGGGCAGTACAAGGAAAAAACACAGGCATGTAAACAACCACCCCTTAAAAAAACCCACAATACAGTGCAGTACCATGCCAGAATATATCACTCAGGACTATTATATGGCAATACAATGCCAAACGTAACACAACACGGGGCAGTACAATGCAAAACAGAATTAAAGAAAGAACAACCTGTCAAAACCCCAACATACAGGGCAGCGCTATCCCACGGAGCATCAGGTGGCGGTCGAGACAGTTACAGGACAACAGAATCCGAGACGTAACATTACACAGCGCAGTACACTGCAATAGTCAGTCCAATATACAACCGAAGGGACCCACAATACTGTGCGTTACAACGCCAACGGATATGAGACAGCAGGCAAGATAATGACAGAGCAATACAATGCACAACGTAAGACAATAGAGGACAGTATAATGCTAAGATGCATCAGATGGCAGTCAAAACAATGATGCGGCAACACGATTCAAGACCCAACACAAAGGCGGTAACATGGCAATACATGGTCAAAGAAAGAACACCCGGTTAAACCTCACGATACAGATGGCTACTGTCCGAGAGCGTCTACAATGACAGTGAAGAGAACGACAGGGCAACGCAATGCAAGATGCAGCATGATACAGGGCGCTACAAGGCAATACGCAGCCAAATCAAGAACACTTAAAAAAAATGGAATATGGAGCAGTACATACCAGAACAGATCAGACAGTCAGGGCGATTACAGGGCAATACAATTCAAGACAACACACGATACCGGGCAGGATGACACAAGATGTAGTCAAATAACGAACCGCCGATCGAAAACCCACGGACGAGTGCGCTGCAATCCCGGTCACAGATGGCGGTTGATAAAACTGAGCGATAGAATCCAAGACTTAACGTTATAGGGGGCAGTATAATGCAATAGGCAGTCACATAGAGAACAACCAATTATGAAACTGACAGTACAGTTCATTACGATGACAGAATATTTCAGATATCAATCAAGACAGTTCCAGAGCAATACAATGCAAGACCTAACAATATACCGGGCGGTACAATCTGATACACAGTGAAATAAAAGCAACTGATTATAGGACTGCACGGTACTGAGAATTTTTTTAACACAATCTCTAAACTGACAATAAATACAGTGACAGGACTATACAATGCAAGACGTAGCACCACACCGGACAGTACAATCCAATACGCGGTCATATAAACAACCACCAATTATAGGACTGCACCGCATTATGAATCTTTTAACACAATCTGTAAAATGACAATCCAGACTACAACATGTCAATAGAATGCAAGACACAACAGTATAGTGGGCAAAACCAGGCAATATGCAGTCAAAGACCAGCAAATTATAGCACGGCACTGTATTGTGAGTTTTTTAACGCAACGCCTAAAATCACAAACAAAACAATGACAGGGCAATACAATGCAAGACATAATATTGTACGCGTCAGTACAACCCAATACCTGGTCAAATAAACAGCAAACAGTTATAGGACTGCACGGGGTTGCGAACTTTTTAACAAATACACAGTCAAATAAAAAACAGCCACTTGTAGGACTGCAGTGGACTGTGAAATTTTTAAACACAAAGTCTAAAATCACAAACACAACAGTGACAGGACAATACAATGCGAGACGTAACAGCGTACATGGCAGTACAGTGCAATACACCATCAAATAAAAAACAGCTGATGAAGGAAGTGACAATGTGGTGGCGTACAATGGCAGAATACATCAGATGACAATCAAGACAACAACAGAGCGATACAATGGAAGACGTAACACTACACGGGGCAGTACAAGGCAATACACAGCCACATAAGAACCCATGAAAGACATCACAATACAGTCCAGTCCTAGGACAGAATCTCTGAAGTGACCGTCAAGACGACAGGGCAATGCAATGCAAGACGTAACGCAGGCAATATGCAGTTGTGGCGGGCGCAGTGATAAAATTCACTCTTAAGAGAGAGTTAGAGAAACATTTACAGACATAACAGCAGTGATTCAACAAAGGTAGCAGCGCATGTGATGGCACTTTACCAGATTCCATCACCACATACCCCAGATTATTTCCTGCCCAGGGGCCAGGGTCAGACAAGCTGTCAGGGAGACCCTCCCCGTTGAGTCACGAGGCTTGGAAAGGACCCCCTCGCTTTCTAAACTCCTTCTCGGAGTGGAGTCTAGGTGCGGCTGGATCCGATCTTTGCCCCGGACTTGGGCAACGGTTTACCTCTTAAAGGATCATATCTGTGTGATCAAACCCTTTATATCGCTGAGCTAAGATTGCAAAGTCTGGCATGCTAGTCACTTACCCAGAATCTGTCGTGGCAAGGCATCTCTCAGCCTCGAAGAGCAGAACCTTAAGTGAGTGTCCCCGGGAAATGATGGTGAACAGGCCGCCGCCTTGCAAGAAAGCTCAAAGGGCTCTTGGTCCGTCCGCTAGTTATACAGTAAGCTACCTGACTTAGTGTTTTGACTCTGTTGCCAGCCATCCCACAAAGTTCAAGTGCCACTCGTAGCGACTCCTGCTGGTCGTTTTAGCTTAAGCAGCAGCCTGGGCGAAAAAGGGGGATGACATCGCAACAGCGGTCAAATACAGAACAACCGGTTAAAAATTGCACAATACAGTGCCAGACGGTCTAAAATAACTGGCAAGACAATGACAGGGCAATACAATGCAAGATCGAACCTTACACAGGGCAGCACAAGGCAACATACAATCAAATAAAGAACAGACAATGAAAGAATTGATGGTACAGTGCCATACAATGATAGAATATATCAGAGGTCAGTCAACACAATGACAGAGCAATATAAGGCAAGACGTAACGCAATACGGGGCCCTACCAGGCGATACACAGTCAAAGAAACAACAGCCCATTAAAGAACTCACAATACAGCACAGTCTTAGGACAGAACGTGTAAAATGACCGTCGAGACAATGACAGGGCAATACGATGCAAGATGCAGCACCATACCAGGTGGTAACAAGGCACCATGCAGCCAAATGAAGAACAACCGATTAAAAAACCCAGCATATGTTCAACTGTAATACCAGAAAAGATCAGAAGGCAGTCAAGACAATGACAGCACTATAATGCGAGAAGTAACACAATACAGGGCAGTACAAGGCATTACACAGTCAAATAAAGAAGAACCGATTAAAAAACACACAATACAGTGTGGTGCGATGCCAGAGTAGATCAGAATGCAGTCGAGACTAAAATGGGGCAATATAATGCCAGATGTTACACAACACCGGGCGGTACAAGGCGTTAGAAAGCCAAATGAAGGACAACCGATTAAAAAACCCGCAATACAGTGTGGTACGAGGCCCAAACAGATCAGAAGGCAGTCAAGGCTATGACGGGGCAATATAATGCAAGACGTAACACAATACAGGGCGGTACAAGGCATTACACAGTCAAAGAACAACCGATTAAAAAAAAACACGCAATGTGGTGTGGTACAATGCCAGAATAGATCGCATAGCAGTCAAGAGCATGATAGGGCAACACGATGCAAAACCGATACCGAGCCAGGCGGAGCAATACTATTTCAAATACACAACAATATAATACGGAACCGAATTCTTAAGCTTACGACGCAAGACAGTCTCAAATGGCAGTCAAGGAAATTACTGAGCGACGTAATGCAAAAACAGCACGCTGCCCGGCAATGCAATATATGGTCAGGTACAAAACAATCCGTTCCAGAAACGACATATCGAACTGTACAACTCCACGGTCTCAGATGGCAGTCAAGACATATGCAGAGCAATACCATGCAAGACGTAACACAATACAGGGCAATACGATAAAATACATAGGGTAACTTAAGAACGATGAATCAAAAAACCTGCAATACAGCAATTACAATGGCAGAGGGCCTGAGACGGCAGTCGAGACGATTACGGGGCAATGCAACGCAAGACGAAATGCGATACGGGGCAGTGCCCTGCAAAACCATCCCAGACGGCCATCGGGGAAATTACAGAGCGATATAATGCGAAAACAACGCCCTGCCCGACAACACAATATATGGTCACATACAAAACAATCCGTTAAAGAAAAAACATACGGAACAATACCGTGCGAGATGGTTTCAGATGGCAATTAAGGAAAATACAGAGTGATGCGATGGAAAACTGAAATAGCGCCAAACAATGCAATACAATTTCAAATACACAGCCTTCAAATACACAACAAAATACTTAAGGATACAATGCCAGAGTGTCTCACGTGACAGTCAAAACAGTGACAGTCCGAAACGATTTGAGACGTACCATGATACAGGGCAGAACAATGCAATACGCAGTCAAAGGCAGAACAAGAGAATAAAAAAAATAATCCTTAGTACCATGCAGAATGACGACAGAATATATCGGATGGCTGTCAAGACAATGACAAAGCCATATGCTGCAAAACCAAAACACGGCCAGGCGACGCAACAGAGGTTCAAATACGCAACCATGCGATTCAAAAGAAAACATGGAAGGCTACCATGCCTGATCATCTCAGATGGCAGTCAAGACAATGACTCAGCGATACAACACGAAACCGAGATACAGGCAGCCAAAGTGATACAGTTTAAAGTACAGACTGATGGAAAGCCACACAAAATACAGAACTATACGATGCAACGCAGTCTGATGTGCCGGTCAAGACAATTACAGGGCGTTACAATGCAAGACCGATACAGAGCCAGGCAATGCAATACTATTTCAAATACACAATACAACACAAAACAAAAGATACATAAGCATACAATGCAAGACAGTCTCAGACAGCAGTCAAGGCAGTTACAGAGCAACGCAACTCAAAACCAACACAGAGCCCGGCAACGCAATACAGTCAGATGCAGAACAATCCATCAAAGTAACAACATGGTGAACGGTACAACATGACAGTCTCAGATGGCTGTCAAGAAAATGACCGAGAAATACAGCACAAGACATAATGGAATACAGGCGTTACCATGCTAGACTGTCTGAGACTGCAGACGAGAACGCTACAGAGCAATACAATTCCAGGCTAAACACAATACAAGGCAGTGCAATGCAAGATAGTGTCACATACGGTCAGGACAATTACAACTCCGCTTACGTGCCCAAAGGGCACCGCTCCTCGAAAGCCTGGGGCACTACGCTAACTTTTAAATGCCTTGCTGCTATTTCCAACCCTGTGCCGTCCCCTCCCGTCCCCAAGGAAGCTCCGCTGCCAGTACCTCAACTTCACTGAGGGCCAGGACTCTGGAGCCCTGCTGAACCAAAAAAAAAAAAAAAGAAGAGTTACCATATATCAAATCGATTCATCCTGGAGTCACTGGGTTTCCTCTTCATCATCTGCAAAAACAAACAATGGAACCCCGATTTGCACAAAATGGTGCCATCGGGCACCATCGCATCCATCAACACTAACTTGTACTGCAATATCCCCCACATCAGATGCGCCGTACCCTTCTGCTCACCTGCTCCTCATGGATTCCGGATTCGGACTTCGTGGCACTCTCTGGTTCTGGCACCTAAAACACCTAAGACACACAATATTACTGTTGAGCTTACGGGAAACCACCACCCCCATGCACTACCTCTCTACTACCCAGCTCACCTCCAACGCTCGTCCGGCTCCGGATGCCTGTGGCGCCTGCAAAACCAAAAGACAAACACTCCACTGAGCTGCAATGTAGTACTGGGCTATTAGACACCGACATGTCCACAACTGCCTCACTTCCTGGGACTACTCAGTGGGCGTGCAGCATCGCCCCTCTGACCCTGCGTGTCACACCAACCAAAGAAACACATGCTGAGATACCGCTCAAAACCCTACAAATTCCCATCTCCCGCTCCCTCACCTTGCCTGCCCATCCTCCCGAGGCGTGCAACCTGAAGGATTGCAAACCGCCTGTAAAACCCAACCAACATGGGTTGCTTCAAACTTGAAAGTTACTCCCTCTGAGGAAGATGTGATACTTCAGCCCATCCACCGCTGCTGACCTTGACTGACTCATCCCCATCCCCACGTCCCATGTCATTCATTGCTTCAAAACTTCAAATTGAAAAGAACCAATACATGCAGTACTCAAAGCCACATCATCTCTCTAATACCACGTGCTGACTCACCTTCTTACATTGCTCTCCTCTTCTACGCTGCCCTGCCAAGCTTGTCCTGTTGCATCTGCAAGAATGACATTAGAGAAATCACCCTGACACAGAGCAATATAGTCATAACAACAAAAAGTCTTGCACCTTTTTACAAATACTATTTAAGGTCCAAATACAACCTTACACAGAGAAAATTACAAAAAAAAAATCCGCACCAAAACCAGCCATACCCTCTTCCACATGAACTCTTCTTCACTACTGCTGTATTGCCTTTCCAACATGCCTCTGCTCTTTCCAAACAAAACAGAAGAGGTATCTACACAGCCTCCCGATGGCTGCCCTGAGATAACTCTAACACCTTTGCCCCGATCTACATAGATTCATGTACTACATATAGACTCTCCACACGACTCCGCCCACCCTGGACACTACGCACCCAGGCAGGGCGGCCCCGAGCCAAACACTCACAGTTACAGACAGACACTACACATAACACTACAAACAACGTGCCTCAAAGATGAGAGAAAACTCTCAGCAAGAAGGACGACACGGGGACCAAAGTCACCGTCGTGCAAGAAAATCTGTGGGATTGTGATGATGTCAACATGAAGACGCTCTACGGAACCCCCTGAAACAAACTGTAGAACGTGATGGTACGTAATAAGAATGGACTGTTGAGCCCACTGAGATGGACGTGCAGGAAGCCTGCCTTCAAGACCTAAGAACATAACAAGGCAGGGAAGAAATCCCAGTCGTGGAAGTGGGCTGTCTGGAAACTTCTGAGACAAGACCGATGCGCGCTTTAAGATGCTAATGCAAGAAGAGCGGCAGCCGAATGGTGCTATGCCCACGGGCCCGAGCGTTCGAGACCCTAAGGATGATGCCTGGGGCCCCACATGATGATCCTGGAGCTCAAAGATGACCTCGAGACCCAGGAAAGGGCTAAGATACACAACACAGACCACATGAACGACATGACAACATGCACAGGCTAGAACTGCCCTGCCCAGGACACGCTAGCATCACACTGAACAGTAAGCCACATCCTTTACCTTCCCAAATATGACTGTGCCCCAGGACAGCACTCGCCACTACGCTAACATCAGAGACCCCATTTTGCAATTGTCCACCTCGGCCCCTCTCCGGCGCCTGACTGTCAACTTAGCTTTTAGAGGGCCAGGCATCTGACTCCTTCTTCGATGCAGTCCACAAAAACCAGCCACCCGATACATTTCCACAGTCACCAGGTTCCTCCTCTTCCTCTGCAAAAGGAAAAGAAAAAATAATCCCAGAGGCAGCCACAGCACCAGCAATAAGCATCCTGAGAGGAGATGCCAACCTCTTCCACGACACACTCAGCCTCACGAATGCCGTGGCATTCTGCTTGCCCGCTCCACGCCTATTCCGGAGTCCGAGGCTGCGGTGATAGTTATTCACAGCACCTAAGAGACCAAGAAACACAACATTACCACTTTGCTTCTGCCAAACCGCCACACCATCAACTCTTATCTTCTGTCTTCCCCACAAACTCCGGGCTCTGCTGCAGACCCACAGAGTCAGCAAAGCCCTGACCCGACCTACACCAGGGGCCTGCTGCAAGCCGCAAAGGCTCCAGGGACACGGCAGTACCCTGTGTACTGTGGGGGAAAGCGAACAGGCGCCCCACAGCCTGAAAGAGGTTATACCTTACGGCCCTGCTGCTTTCCTGTGAAATGTGAAAACTCCATCTACAGCTGCAGACTAAGATGCTCACCTGGTCCCTGCGTAGTAATCTCATCTGCCCAATTTAGAAAAATTCTATCGGTGTCTTACCTGTGATAGGGCAAAGCTGGTGGAAAAAAAAAACCTCCCCAAGAAAGGTCCATCTTCAATAGAGCCAGGGATTCCAGGAAAATACCCATGCCTGGAAAATAGAAAACTATACCTTTAAACCATCTCGTTGCCCCTGAAACACTCATTACAACAGGACTGACCTGAAAAAACACAAGGAAGAGAAGCAGCATACAACACCCTTCTCTACTATACATGCTACCAAACCTCACCTGGTCCTCAAGGTAGTACCACCTCCAACTTCTTACCTGCTAGTCTCTAAATGGGATAACATCTCCGCCCCAGTAGGTGAGCCGCCTCCAAAGATGGGAGCGACGGAAGGACCGGCGGAGCTGTGACCCTGGAGAAGCCCGGCAGCAGAATGAGCTGCCCCAGCAGAGGCTGTGGGTTATATACCCCGGACCCCGCCCAGCAGCCTTCCCACCAGCACCTGGGAAAGGGGCCTGGCTGACCTCCAGAAGCCATAGAGCCTGCCAGAGGAGCAGCCTTTCCCCACAGGCCTGAAAATTACAGCATGCAAAACACCAAAACAGAGAAAGCGACCCTTAAAGGAAGTGACAACACATGCTCTTGTATTACCACTACGTCAATTGCGTCAGCAACAGGGCCCGGTAGGTACGTAAACTTAAACAAACTTTTTCAGGACATAGAAAGAAAGAGAAAGACATCAGCCTAACCTCCATAGGCAAGTAGATCATTAAGCCCGATAAACACGTTTTTAAAAGAAAACCCCATGTCTTCTGATTCCTTGTAAAAGAAAACCCACAATGCTTGGGGGTCACACATCACTTCTAGCGAGACTCTGCATATTACCCAACTTTTGCCAGAACTATGTTCTGGATAGGACTGACGGACAGAGCGCAAGCAGAAGCTTGTGCGCCGCCTGTAATACGGCAGGTGAGAAAGAACCAATGCTCTAGGCTGCCGCTCTCCTCGGCCGTGTCCGCTCCGGTGCCCTAACCATCGTTGCTGTCACAGCTCAGGCTGGGCATTAAATCAAGTGACAGATGCTCTCTTTTAACTTCTCTCCTGAGGAAGGAAAGAACATGAGGGAGACTTAGGAACTGAAAGAGAAACTGAACTCTTTCGCAATGAAATATAAACAGAAAAGTTATACCGAGGAGAGACAACAATAACAGGAAAAAAATAAAATAGATAAAATATACACACAAGCCGTTATCAGGCTCCCAGCATGACCATCGCTTCACCGGCAGTCACAAAGTCCAAGACTGGACACGGCAATGGATTGGAACTGGATTCTGGATCTGGTTGCATAAACGCACAGATCGGGATCAAACCCTGTCGGACAGAGGAGTCCTCAGACGCCAGCCGTTGAAGGAAAGGTACTGACCCCTTTGATCCCTCCGCTTATATACTGAGCGTGATAACGATGGGATGCAATACCCCCCATCAGCCAGGTTCGGGTCACCGGTCCCATCTACTCTTCACCGTGGGTGTGACCCCTCTATGCTTTTCCGCTTCCGACCCTCCGACAGGGCATATATAAAAGTTAGTTGAGCTGCACTGTTACAGCAATAAGTATAAGCAAGAGCCTCTCCACACAGCATCCCTTCGCATTAAGTGTAAATACAAGGTCTTGGAGCTCTGAAGGCAGATACTACCTGAAAAATACGCCATTATCTTCAGACAGTTCAGTTCATTGGAAGAGACTAACCTGCAAAGTAAAGTGACTGAAAACAACACTGGTTCCATTGTACCTCAGACCGACACATGGCTACGTAACCTCATACGCACATTAAAAAAGAAGCGCTCTTTTACTACAGCTACGTCACTTGTGTCAGGAATGGGACCGCGTAGAGAAGTAAAATTAAACTTTTGCAGGGCATAGATAGAAAGAGATACATGTCATGCTAACCTACACAGGAAAGTAGATCATTAAGCGCAACAACAATATTTTTATCAAGACTCAACATGCTTTAGGTTCCTCGTAGAAGAAACCCCACAATGGGTCATACAGCACATCTAGCACGACCACGCATATAACCCAACTTCTGTCAGAACTCTGTTCTGGATAGGACCGACAGTCAGAGCACAAGCAGAGGCTTGTACGCTGCCTGTAATACAGCGGCTGAGAAAGAACTGACACTTTGGGCTGCCGGTCACCTCGCCCGAGTCCGCTGAGGTGCCCTACCTGTCATTGCTGTCGCAGTTTAGGCAGGGCATTAAAACAAGCAACAGATGCTCCCTTTTAACTTTTTTCCCCAAGGGAGAAAAGAATGAGACGGATTTATGGATTGAAAAAGAAACTGAACCATAATGAAATATTAACAGAAAAATAATACCAAGAAAAGACAACAGTAACAAGAAAACAAGGAAATATATACAATATATACACAACGCGGTATCAAGCTCCCAGGATGACCATTGCTTCACTGGCAGGCATGGGGAAAGTCCGAGACTGGAGTCAGCAACGGATGGAAACTGGAGTCCGGATCTGGTTGCACAAACGCATGAATCACGATGAAAGGATGACAAACAGACAGAGGAGTCCTCGGATGCCGGCCATTGAAGTAAAGGTAGGACCCCTTCGATCCCTCAAGCTTTTATACTGAGCGTGATGAGGATGGGATGAAATACGCTGTCAGTCGGATCCGGGTCACCGGTCCTGTCCGCTCTTCACCGTGGGTGCGACCCCTCTACGCTCTTCCGCTTCCAATCCTCCAACATGGCACACACAGTTACCTGACACAGGTTGTTACAGCAATAAGTATAAGCAAGAGCCTCTCCGCATAGCATCCCGAGGCATTAAGTGTAAATATAAGGTCTTAGCACTTTGGAAGCTGATACTACCTAAAAAATACGTCATTATCTTCAGAGAGTTCAGTTAGAGGAGACTTACCTGAAAAGTAGAATTACTGAAAGGAAAACTGGTTCTGTTGTACCTCAGACCAGCACACTCACACATGGCTACACAAGCTCACATTCACATGAAAATAAAAAAGTACCCAGTTGTATTCATAGAGGCACCAGTCACATCTTCCCTCTAATACCACATGCCGAGCCACCTCCGTACAGTGCTCCTCTCGGCTCCACTGCATCGCCCTGCACATCTCATCTCTCTGCATCTAAAGAGAGAAAAAAAATAAAAACATTACCCTGATGCAGAGCGATACCTTAATTCCAAAGGTCTTGTTTCTACTTCGGCACACTGTTCAATTACATCCAACTACAGCCCGCCATCAAACAAAAAAAAGCCCACAAACATTACACCCCACACAAAGCAGCCTGAACATCTTTGAGATAGTATTTCCTTCACTATCCATACACAGCCTCTCTGACTTGGCTCTGCTTATGCCAACACCCACTAATGAAACACCCACGCACCCAACCTACTGAGAGCTAATCAATTCCAGATGACTACCCAACCTTTGCCTCAGCCTCAACAGATCCACATATTAACTATAGACTCTTGTCACTATTCTGTGCACACTTGGGCAGGGGGGTTCCGAGCCAGACACAGACACACAATCACGGACCAAGACTACACAGAACACTAAAAACAACGCGCCTCAAGGATGAGAGAAAACTCACAGCAAGAAGGATGACACCTGGATCGAAGTCACCATCAGGCAAGAAGACCTGGAGACCGTGGTGGCAGTGTGAAGAGGCTCTATGGAAGCCCCTGAAACAAAGTGTAGAACCTCATCGTCTGTGATAAGAAGGGACTGTCAATGCCGATAAGATGTACACGCAGGAAGCCTGGCTTCAAGACCTAAGAACAAAACGATGTAGGGAAGAAGCCCCAGTCGCAGAAGTGGGCCATCCGGAAACTTCCAAGACACAAGACCAATGCAAGCTTTAAGCTTCGAACGCAAGAAGACCAGCAGCCGAATGGTGCTATGCGCAGGGGTGCAGGTGTTCGAGACCCTAGGGATGGCGCCTGAGGCGCCATGCCATGCTCCTGGAGCTTAAAGACGACCTCGAGACCCGAGAAATGTCTAAGACAGAACACGGACCACACAAATGACACAACAACAGACACAGGCTGGATCCGTCCTGCCCGGGACACACTACACTGCCAAACAGTAAGCCGCATCCCCTATGTGCCTAAAGGAAATGGCGCTCCAGCACAAACCTCTCCCCTATGCCAACTTCAAAGACACCTTTCTGCAATTCTCAACCTTGTCCCCTCTCAGGCACCTGTTTCTCAACTTAGCTTGTCGAGGGCCAGGGGTCCGAATCCATCCTTGAGGCAGTCCACAGAAAATAGCCATCCAACATGTTCCTGCGGTCACCAGGTTCCTCCTCTTCCTCTGCAAAAGGAAAAGAAAAAACAAAGTAATCCCAAAGGCAGCCACAGCACCAGCAATAAGCATCCTGAGAGGAGATACCAACCTCTTCCACACCACCCTCAGCCTCATGAACTCTGAGGCATTCTGCTCGCCCGCTCAGCGCCAATTCCTGAGTCTGACGCTGCGGCAACAGTTATTCATGGCACCTAAGATACCAAGAAACACAACATTACCACTCTGCTACTGCCAAACCACCAGTCCCATGCTCCTCCTCGATACTATCCGGCTTGCCTTGAATGCAAGAGCGTAGGGCACACCAGGCTCCGACGACACCCGAACCCATCTGCAAAACCTGTCCAAGAAGGACTCATGAACCCAGCTCCCTTTTCTAGCCCTCCCCCAGTGCCAAAACTTTAGAAACCCCTTCTCTTCTCCCTGAGCTGTCAGGGAAGGAGCCCCACTTCTACCCCACAGCTCCCACCCTTTATTTGCCAGCCCAAACCCCCGGCATCAGACGCTCCTCGGGAGCTGCTCTTCCCAGCCTCTCCCTGCGTCCCACCACCACCTCCTATCTTCTGTCTTCCCACGAACTCTGGGCTCTGCTACAGACCCACAGAGTCAGCGAAGCCCTGACCCGACCTACACCAGGAGCCTGCCGCAAGCCACGAGTGCTCCAGGGACACGGCGGAACACTACACGCAGTGGGGGAAGGCAATGAGCTGCCCCACACCCTGAAAGACATTATACCTTACATCCCTGCTGCTTTCTTGAGACAAGATGCTCACCCAGTCCCTGCAAAGTAATCTCATCATCTGCCCAATTGAGATAAATTCTATTGGCATCTTACCTGGGATACAGCAAAACCAGTGGAAAAAAAAAACACCAAGAAAGTTCCATCTTCAATAGAGCCAGGGATTCCAGAAAAATGGCCGTGCCTGGAAGAGAAAAAACCATACCCTTAAACGGTCTCACTGCCCCGAAACGCTCATTACAACGTGACTCACCTGAAAAACCACAAGGATGAAAAGTAGCATACAAGGCCGCTCTCTACTATATGTGCTGCCAAACCTCACCTGGTCCTGAAGGTCTTACCACCTCCAGCTTCTCACTTGTGATTCTCTAAATGGGATAATATCTCCACCCAAGGAGCTGAGCAGCCTCCAAAGCTGCAAGAGACTGAAGGACAGGCAGAGCTCTGACCCTGGAGACACCTGGCAGCAGAATGAGCTTCCCCAGCAGAGGCTGTGGTTTATATAGTCTGGGCCCCGCCCATCACACTTCCCACCATCCCCTGGGGAAGGGGCCTGGCTGACCTCCACAAGGCATAGAACCTGCAAGAGGAGCAGCTGCTCCTTTCCTCACAGGCCTGAGAGGTACAGCATGCAAAACACCAGAACAGAGAAAGCGACCCTTAGAGGAAATGACAATACGTACTCTTTTATTACAACTACATCAATTGTGTCAGCAACAGGGCCCGGTAGGTAAGTAAACTTAAACTTTTGCAGGGCATAGACAGAAGGAGAAAGACATCATCCTGACCTAAATAGGCAAGATCATTAAGCACAATAACAATATTTTTATCAAGACTCAGTGTGCTTTAGTTTCCTCGTAAGAGAAACCCCACGAGTCATACAGCATTTCTAGCAAGACAATGCATATAACCCGACTTCTGCCAGAACTGTGTTCTGGATCGGACCGACAGACAGTGCACAAGCAGAGGCTTGTACTCCGCCTGTAATGCGGTGGCTGAGAAAGAACCGAGGCTTGGGGCCGCCGCTTTCCTCGGCTGAGTCTGCTCCGGTGCCCTGTCTGTCATTGCTGTTGTGCCTTAGGCCATGCAGTAAAACAAGTGACACATGCTCCCTTTTAACTTCTCTCCTGAGGCAGAAAAGAACAAGAGAGACAGACTTAGGGACTGAAAGATAAACTGAACTGTAATGAAATCTTAACAGCAAAATAACACTGAGAAAAGACAACAGTAACAACAATTAAATATATACAGGACATACACATCCCAATATGGAACTCCCAGGATGACCGCTGCTTCACCGGCAGGCACGGGGAAAGTCTGGGACCGGACTCGGTGACAGACTGGAACCGGATTCCAGACCCGGTTGCATAAATGCACGGATCGGGGTCAAAGGACAATGAACAGACAGAGGAGTCCTCAAAGGCCAGACGACAGGTACCAACCCCTTCGATCCCTCTGCTTTTATACTGAGCGTGATAAGGATGGGATGCAATACCCCATCAGTCAGGTTCAGGTCACCGGTCCTGTCTTCTCTTCACCGTGGGTGCGACCCCTCTATGCTTTTCTGCTTCCGACGGGGCATATATAAAGGTTAGCTGCGCTGTTACAGCAATAAGTATAAGCAAGAGCCTCTCTGCACGGCATCCCTTCGCATTAAGTGCAAATACAAGGTCTTGGCGCTCTGAAGGTGGATACTACCTGAAAAATACATCATTATTTTCAGAGAGTTCGGTTAGTTGTAAGAGACTTACCTGCAAAGTAAAGTGACTGAAAACAACACTCGTTCTGTTGTACATCAGACCAGCACTTCTGCATATGGCTACATGAATAAGAGAAGTGGCCAAATGTATTCATGGAGCTGCCGGTCACATCTTCCCTTTAATACCTCGGGCTGACCCACCTTTGTCCTGCACTCCCATCAGCTCCCCTGGTATCCCTGGCCACCTCATCTCTCTGCACCTGAAAAAAAAGCAACACACCAACATCAAACATTACCCTAACGCGGAGCAGTAGCTTAATTCCAAAGGTCTTCTTTCTACTTAGGAACCCTGTTCACATAAGTCCAACTACAGCCTGTCATCCAAAAAAGAGAAGCCTGCAAACATTACACCCCACACAAAGCAGGCTTACCATCTTTGAGATACTGTCCCCTTCACTAGCCGCGAACACCCTCTCCAACATGGCTCCGCTTATGCCAGCGCCCGCTAATGAAACACCCGTCCACGCAGCCTCTCGAGAGCTAATCAGTTCGAGACGACTGAGCAACGTTTGCCCGATTCTAGACAGATCCTCATATTCACTACAGACTCTCATCGTGATTCTGCCTACCCTGGACGCTACGCACCCGGGCAGGGCAGCCCCGAGCCAAACACACACAGACTGACTGTACACAGAACACTACAAACGACACGCCTCAAGGATGAGAGAAAACTCTCAGCAAGAAGGATGACACCGGGACCAAAGTCACCATCGGGCAAGACGACCTGTGGGACTGTGACAGTGACGATGTGAAGAGGCTCCACAGAACCCCCTGAAACAAAGTGTGGAACTCCACAGTTCCTGAGAAGGGATTGTCGAGCCCGACAAGATGGATGCGCAGGAAGCCTAGCTTCAAGACCTAAGAACATAACGACGCAGGGAAGAAGTCCCAGTTGCTGAAGTGGGCCATCCAGAAAGTTCCAAAATGCAAGACCGATGCACGCTTTAAGATGCTGATGCAAGAAGAGAGGCAGACAGTTGGTGCTACGCCCACCGCTGCAGGCGTTCGATACCATAAGGATGGCGCCCGATACACATTCCGTGCTCCTGAAGCTTAAAGATGATCTCGAGACCCAAAAAAAGGTCCAGGATGCAAGACACAGACAACACAAACAACACGACAACACACACAGGCTGGAACTACCCTGCCCAGGATGCGCTAACATCACACTGGTCAGTTAGCTACTTCATTTACCCACCCAAAGGAGACTGTGCCCAGAACAGCCCTCCCCACTACACTAACGTCAAAGACCCCATTACATAGTTGTCAGCCTTTGCCCCTCTCCGGTGCTGGTCTCTCAACTTAGCTTTTGGAGGGCTAGCATCTGATTCCATCCTTGACATAGTCCACAAAACACAACCATCCGATACATTCCTGCGGTCACCGGCTTACTTCTCTTCCTCTGCAAAAGGAAAAGAAAAAGTAATCACAAAAGCAGCCACAACACCAGCAATAAGCATCCCGAGAGGAGATGCCGACCTCCTCCACAAAACCCCTCAGCCTCCTGAACGCTGACGCAGTCTGATTGCCTGCTCCACACCGATTCTAGAGTCGGATGCTGCAGCAACAGTTATTCACAGCACCTAAGATACCAACAAACACAACATTACCACTGCACTTCTGCAAAACCACCAGTCCCGTGCTCCTCCTCGATACTATCTGTCTTGCCTCAAATGCGAGAGCCTAGAGCAGACTAGATACCATTGACAACCAAACCCAGCTACAAAACTGTTTGAGAAAGACACGTAAACCCGCCTCCCTTTCCTAGCCATCCCCTAATGCCAAAACTTTAGAGACTCCCTCCCTTCTCCTGAACTGTCAGGGAAGGAGGCCCACTGCTTCCCCACAACTCCTGCCCCCCATTTTCCAACTGCTCCTCAGGACCTGCTCTTCTGAGCCCGCCCTGTGTTTTGCGGGCACCTCCTGTCTTCTGCCTTCACAGAGACTCCGGGCTCTGCTACAGACCTGGAAAGCCAGGAAAACTATTACAGAACCTACCGGTAGCCTCTTGCAAGTTGCAAAAGGTTCAGGGCCACTGTGATACCCTGTGTGCTCTAGGGGGAAATGATGAGCCATCCCTACTGTTATATCCCTGCTGCTTTCTCAAAACAAATTAACTCAATATATAGATACATCTAAGACGCTCACCCTAAATCCCACTCCCATATCTTGTAACGCACCCAATTAAGACTAATAAAAACACCAACTACCATAGCGTGCATCAAAATTGGAAAAAAATACAAAATTTTACATTCAACGAAGTCAGAAATTATAGTAAAACACACATCACCTGCCATAAGCAAAAAAACCCAACACATACTAGTAAACCATTTAAACAAACTAAATGCTCCCTACAAAACTAGAAATACAAAAAGAAAAAAAACAACATATAACTACACTTTCTATAGCAACCATCCTTACATTGAAAAGTCTTACCTCTGATGTCTTACCTATACTAGTTTAAATGCTAAAACAAGCCTTCCCCAACAGCTGAACCAGCTCCAAAACAACACTTAAGAAGCTCCAGAGCCCTAACCCTAGAAAAGACCAGCAGCAGAATGAGCTCCTGACATGAAGCTGTGGCTCATATACCCCAGGCCCCGCCTGCGGCCCTCAGGCCCCACCCTTTACCCAGGGGACTGTGGGAAAGGTGGTGGGTGGGGCCAAACCCCAGAGGCATAAAAGCAGCTGAAGGTGCAGTAGGTGCTGTTATTTGCTTTAATTTTACTATCTATGAAGTAGTGAAGAGTAAGAATGACCCTTGCTAGAAAAAAAACTTATCTGCTCCTCCTTTGCAGCTACATCTATTGCATCAGCAATGTGTCCAGGTAAGCAATTTAATTATTTTTTTATGGAATGTAGATAGAAAAAATAAACATCAGACTTATCTCTATAGCAAAGTAGTTTATTCAATGCAATAACAACATTATCATTAAAACTTATGTACTTGAGTGTCCTTCAAAAAAAAAAAACAAACCCAAACACAATATATTACTATGGGGTCATTCCTTATTTCTAGCGAGACCGAGTGTACTACCAAACTTCTGCCAGAATCCCTTTTTGGATGGGAGCAAATAACAAAATGGAATCTATAAGAAGATCTTCTCAAAAACATTTTCCTCTGTGAAATAAGTTATTTACTGTAAATTGCTGGCAATTTAAAGTCATATTGATAATCTCTTTTTGACTTTTTACTCAACAGCGCTACTTGAGTCCCAAAATACAGAAAGCAATAAAAAAGCATGGAAATACAAGTCATGTATTTCCTGAACCTGCATAAAGCACCCTAATTAACATCTAAGTAGCTAGAACAAAAACAAATAGTAAAAGGCAGCAAAAATCATTATAGCAGACATATTGATAGAAGTAGATGAAGGCTAAGAGGAGATCTGAGACTACGGTAGACATCTTTAGGAAGCCCAATACAAAGTAGAAAGATATAACACAGAAACCAAACACAAGGCTCAAGAGCACATAGATGACTTTAGAAAAAGTTCTCGCAGAAAGAGGTGTTATCGCATAGATTAGAGAGGTCCTGAAGGAGCCAGAGAAACTAAGTCTATCTTGGTATGCGATGAGATCAACAGGGAATTGAGCAAAGTGTGATTGTCCTCAGGGAACTGACTTTAGGCGCGCCAAAATGAAGAAAGAACAGAAAGACTGGGGTTAACAGTTGCGAACTCGGGAAAGGTTCTGAAGAGAAAAAAGGGTGCAAAGTGCGCTCCAGAGCTAAAATGAGATTCTGGTGCGTAAGGGATTGTCATGGTTTTGGCTGGATTGGCCAATCAGAACAACAGATGGCCCTTCCCCCCTCTCTCCTCAGAGAGCAGAGGAAGAGAAAAGGAGATTTACGAGTTTAGAAAAAGAACTAAACTACTTCAATGAAAATAATAATAAATAAGAGAATAGTAAATAATAATAGAATAATAAAAATTAAAGAAAAAAGTATACAATATATATAAAACTGTATCCAGCTCCCAGGATGACGATCACATCACCAGCAGACACAGGGAAAGTCCCAGACTGGAGTCAGCGATGGACAGGAGATGAATTCCACAACTAGAGTCAGGAGTGCTTGGATCGGGATCAAAGGCAGACGAACAGACAGGGTCCTCCTCAGATGTCGGCCATTGAAGGAAGAGCGAGCCAGAGCAGCATTGCCCCTTTGATCCCTCAGCTTTTATACTGAGTGTGATGCAGATGGGATAGAATACCCTGTTGGTCAGTTTTGGGTCACCTGTCCTCTCTGCTCCTCCCTGCAGGTGTGACGCCTTTATGCTTCTCCACTTCCAACCCTCTAATGGGGCAAGCAGCGAAGTTAGCTGACCATGGTTGTTATAGCAAGAGCCTCTGTACGCACCATTCCTTGGTATAATCAGGTCTTATCACTCTGAGAGTGACCAATGTCTGAACAATATGCTGTTATTTTCAGACTTTAGTCAGTTAGAAGAGGCCCAGCTAAAAAGTAAAATTACAAATCAGAAAATTGGTTCTGTTTTACCTCAAACCAGGACAGGGATGTCTCGCGAGAGCTCGGCGATGGTAGCGGATGAGTCCCTGCCCGAGAGACCGAATAAGCCTCACAGATAACAAGACAGAACTCTGAAGGGAATTTTGACAAAGTACAGATGACGTCAGGGGACAGAATAAAGACATCCTAAACATCAAAGAAGAAATTAAGGGTGCTCTGAAGAGCACAAAAAGCCAAAATCAAAAGGGAGCTGAAGTGCTGTGGAGTATAAGAAAGGACTCGGAAGACAAGGCTTTAAAAAGCGGAGGCGTTCTGAGGGGGTAGGGTAGGAAAAAAGGCTCGGACACGCAGCAAGGGCTTAGGAGCCTCAGGAGCGGGTATGGACAAACTACAGATGAATGAGTGAGAGCAGAACTCAATGGAGACGCCCTCGATGGTAGGGAGAAAGATGAAGGGGTGCCACGTAGCAAAGAAACACGGGAGGCTCTGATGGAACAAAAGAGAGAGAAAGGGAGATAAAATGCTATGAGGAGCTGTGGAGTTCGAGAAGGTCTCGGCAGGCTTAGTGAGGGTTAAAAAAAGGGACATTGAGGGGTGCTGATAGACAAAAGAAGGCTGGGGGGAGGAGTAGGAGGAACTCGGATGATCATCTGAGGGGAGTACGGATGTTCCCAGGTGGCTGGAGACGAAATACGGGAATCCTAGGTCACATAGAGAAACAAATGAGTGTGCTACATCTCAAAGATGGACCCACCTAAAATGCTACGAGATGCATGCCGGTCACCGGGAAACTCCCGAGGGGCATCGTGACTGGGAGAAGAAAAGTCCCAATGGAGCCGGAGAGACATAAAAATGACAGGGGATGTGATGATTAAATCTGGAGGGGATCTAGACTGAGTAAATGTTGCCTTGGAGGCCAGGGAACTAATAGCTGCACGGCTATAAGGAGGAGAGGACAGAAGAACAGGGTTGGGTGTCAAAGAACAGCCCAGAAGACCCTCCTGCCTACCAGTGACATTCAGACTGGAACCCCTTGCTTCCTAAACTCCTCCTCAGGGAGGAGTCTAGGTGCGGCTGGATCCAGTCTTAGCCTCCGACCGTAAAGAACGGTTCTGCACAGACTTGGTGTCTGTCACAGACTTGGTTTAATATGGCTCGAGCCGAGGGACCCCCTCGATACTTTTCCTGTGCTTTGTGAAGCCTCACAGTCTGTGACATAAGCTATTCGTGCCTGTCTTCACGTGAGAAGTGCGTGTCTCTTCTCCGATTGAATTGTTCAGCCCTTACATGTCCTCTTCGATGACTGGAGTTTTGATGCAAGTGCTTTTACCCTCTTACTTGGTTTTCTGATCTCTTTGTCCCATCTCGCACCTGTATCTCATCCTTTTGCTGACTCAGGATAGAAAGGTCCCTTTCTTAGTTTCCAAGAATTAGTTCCCTTTCCTTTGATCATAACAGTCACTTAAATTTGTAATGTTAAGCATATGCTCTTCATTAATATTACTTATACAATTTCATTGTGTTAGTTAAGTTCCAATATATCAAATTCAAACACAACCACTATCCACTCTTCTTGGACTAAGGAAGAGTTCAGCCAAAGTTTGCTATGCTGCTAGGTTACATATTGCAGCCCAAGGCTCCGCAGGTCTAAGCAAAACTTAGGTGTGTGACACTGTGCCACATATATGGACTTGGGAAGTCTTCTGAGGGAAGGAGAGAGGTGTGCGAAGTCCATGACAAAGCTGAATAGGTGCTTATGGTAACCTCGGAGGCATCGATAGCTGTTGTGACATGATGAGAAGGGTCCTGAATGGGCCATAGGGACGGAAGAAGGTACAGGGACACGAGGAGGAAAGTGGAGGGAGGGCAGTGGAACAGAGTGCAGATGTTCTCAGGAGGCTGGGGACCAAACAGAAGCATCCTAGATGGCACAGAGGGTGATAACATGGCTCTGAGGCACAAACACAGCTGAGGACGGGTTTCTGAGAGAAAGAGCTCAGACATAAAATTTTATAAGTCACAGGAATTAAGAAAATAAAAAAAAAAAACTGGAGAATAGAAATGGTGAACTCGAAACACTTAGAAAGAAAATAAAAAAGACAGAGGGCACTAAGGAAAGACAAGAAACAATTAAAAATAAAGACAGCAAAGGAGATAAGCGTAAACAGAAAATCTTAAAAGCGTCCATGATTAAAGGAGCAAGGAAACAAATTACAAAATAACAATGGCAAACTAAATCGGAGACGTAGAAAAAAAAATTTAAAAGCAACAGCATTAAAGACAGACAATAAATAATTTTAAAATGACAGCAAAGAGAACAAAGGTATACATAGCAAGAACACTGAAAAAGCGGTAGCCGGTAGAGTAAATAATGAGAAATATTCCAAAATAGGGACAGCGAACAAGGACAGATGTAGAAAGACCATTTTAAATGCAACAGCAGAAAGGAAAGACAAGCAATGATTCAATGAAAAGATAAGCCATAAAGACAACAAACAAGACAAAAAAACCAAAATTTAAGAAGTGATGGGGATTGGGGAAACAAAACAAAATAATTAGGAAACACGGACGGCAAACTGCAATGGAGATGTAGAAAGAAAATTCTAAAAAGCCTCTGCATTAAAGAAATAAGAAAACAGTTAAAAATATACCCAGTGCACCAGATAAAAATGGAAAGAAAAAAAAAACTTTTAAAAGCAAGGCTGATTGCAGAAAGAAAGGAAAAAAATTAAAAACATAGCAAGAACGAAATAAATAAAAAAGTGTAAACGCAAAGGAGTACAAGACCGATACAGAACAGGCAAAAATTGGTACTGGCAGATTCATAAAAGTAGACAGAGAATTTTTAAAGCAAGGGGGTAAGAGAAAGACAGGAAAAATTAAAAGGTGAAAATGGCAAAATGGATAAAAGTTGATAGAAAGAAAATTTAAAAGACAAACAGATTAAGAAAACAGGGAGCAAAAAAAAATAGGGTCAAACTGAATAAAGACAAAGAAACAAAACTGGAAAAGTAACGAAGTAGAGGACGAGCAAGAAGAATTAAAAAACACAGACAGGGATCTGGGTAAACGGAGACACACAAAAAGATTTGGAAAGCAACAGGGTACTGGCCATACAGGTAGGCAGCAAATTAAATAGCAGGAGGTGGAGTTGGACTGACAGCCACAGAGAAAGGACACTGGAAGAGGGATGAGGGGTGGAGCAGAGGGAGTCACTAGAAATAGAGACAGGTTGCTGGGTAGAGGGAGACCTACAAATGCAATTTTCACAAGCAATAGCGAAGAAGGCAGTGTGGGAAGAATGAAATAATAGCGAATGGGGAGCTGGAAATGCAGAGGCACAGAAAGGAAATGGAGAAGGGGAGAAAGAACATGCTGGCATTAAGCAAAAGAGCAAAAAGCTTTGGGGAGCCAGAAGCCGGGACAAGCAAGGCAGCAGGCAGAGATAGAATCATAGGATCATAGAATTGCTGAGGTTGGAAGGGACCTTTAAGATCATCGAGTCCAACCTTTAACCTACCCTGACAAAAGCCACTTCTAAACCATGTCCCTAAGTGCCCCATCTACCCTTTTTTTAAACACCTCCAGGGATGGTGAATCCACCACCTCCCTGGGCAGCCTATTCCAATGTTTAATAACCCTTTCAGTGAAAAAATGTTTCCTAACATCCAATCTAAACCTCCCCTGACATAACTTGAACCCGTTTCCTCTCGTCCTATCACTTGTCACCAGGGAGAAGAGGTCAGCCCCCATCTCTCTACAACCTCCTTTCAGGTAGTTGTAGAGGGTGATAAGGTCTCCCCTCAGCCTCCTCTTCTCCAAGCTAAACAACCCCAGCTCCCTCAGTTGTTCTTCATAAGGTTTGTCCTCCAGACCCCTCACCAGCTTTGTAGCCCTTCTCTGGACACGCTCCAACACCTCAATGTCCCTCTTGTAGCGAGGGGCCCAAAACTGAACGAAGTACTCGAGGTGGGGCCTCACCAGTGCCGCGTACAGGGGGATGATCACTTCCCTAGATCAGAAGAGGCATGGCAGGGAAAGGCCTGGACATGGACAAGAGGGCACATGACTCACCGCAGCTCCTGGCATGTGTAGGAGACCTTCGCTGCTCACAGGCTTCTCTCTCTGTCCCTTCGTCCTCTGTGGTGCTGGCGGCCTGACCCTTGCCCACCTAGGAGCGGGCAGGGAGAAATGCTCTTGTCCCATGAGGCTCACACGCGCAGCCGACGAAGGCAGCGAGCTCCCGGTGCTCTGTGCTGGTGGGGCGCTCTGGCAGGGATGGCTGGGAGGGATCCTTCCTCGCTGCGGGGACCGTCTGTTCCTAGCTGGAGGCACTTGCCTGTCAGAACCCCCTTCGTTTGACTCCTCAGCCAGCGCTGGCAGGCAGCTGTGCCCAGGCAGCCCACTTGGAAGGTAGAGGCCCTTGGCAAAGCAGACCTATCCCCAGGGCAGCCTTTCTTTTTAAGCCCTTGGCCCAGCCCATGCTCACCTCATGAGTCCCACCTAGGCTGCCTCAGCCCCAGCTGAAGCCTGCTGGGAAGAGGGGCCATTGCCAAAGCCCCACAGCACATCACCCCCTCCCCTGAGCCTCTCCCCGACCACCAGCTCTGCATCGTCCTCCTAGATGCTCTCCCTCCACTTTTAGGGGGAACGCTGTGTGACACACACCGCCCACCCCACAACAAGGTCTTGTTTTGACTTAGAAATGCCTTCCAGAGTAACACTACAACCTGCCGTTAAAAAAAAAAAAAAAACACACACACGAAACCACAAACATTACACCCCACACAAAATGACTCTCAAACTGAGAAGATGTATGCGCAGGAAGCCTGGCTTCAAGGCCTAAGATCTTAAGGATGCGGGGAAGAAGTCCCAGTCACTGAAAATAGATGGCTAGAGAACAGAGCGCATTTAGAAACACACACACAGTGATTCAACAAAGGTAGCAGCCCACGTGACAGCGCTTCACCAGATTCCACGGCCACGTACCCCGGGTTATTTACTGCCCATGGGCCAGGGTCAGACAAGCTGTCAGGGAGACCCTCCCCTTGAGTCATGAGGCTTGGAAAGGACCCCCTTGCTTTCTAAACTCCTTCTCAGAGAGGAGTCTAGGTGCGGCTGGATCCGATCCCTGCCCCGGCCTTGGGAAGCGTTTCCCTCTAAAGGATTGTATCTGCTCCATCAATCCGTTCTATCACTCAGCTAAGATTGCAAAGTTCTGCATGCTATTAGTCACTTACCCCAGATTCTGCTGCGGCAAGGCATCTCTCAACCTCGAGGAGCAGAACCCTACATGAGCATCCCCGCTCAAGCGGAGGTGGTGGCGAACAGGCGGCTGCCGGGCAGGAAGGCTCCAAGGGCTCTTGTCCTGTCCACTAGTTGTAGAGGCAGCTAATTGACTTTTAGTCATATCAGCCTGGGAAAAAAAAATATCTAAAGTCCCCACTCCAGACGGTGTGTTGACTCTGTTGCCTGCGGGGAGGGGAGAAAAGGGGGTTGGGGGGGTGAGGGGGTGGGAAACGGGGGAGGAGGGCACCGCACCACCACACCAGTCAAACAAAGAACAACCAATTCGATAATTCACAATACGGTGCAGTACAATCCCAGACAGTCTAAAACAACAGTCGAAACAATGATAGACCAATGCAATGCAAGACATAACACAACACGGGGCAGCACAAGGCAATACGCAGCCAAATTAAGAACAACCGATCAACACACCCACAATACAGTGCAGTCCTACGACAATGTTTACAGTGACCATCAAAACAATGATGGGGCAATGCAATGCATAACAATACAGGACGGTGTGATGGAACACACAACCGAAGAACTAATTCAGAAACTCACAATACAGTGCAGTACAATCCCAGACAATCTAAAATAACAAGCAAGACAACATCGTCAGGGCAATACAATGCAAGACAAAGTTATCCAGGGCAGTACAGCGCCATACGCAATCAAATAAAGAACAGCCAAGGAAAGAATTCACAGTACAGTGCCATACAGTGGCAGACTATCTATCAGATGTCAGTCGAGACAACAACAGAGCAATACAACGCAAGGCATAACACGATATGGGGCACTACAAGACACTGCACGGTCAAAGAAACAACCACCTATTAAAGAAGTCACAATACAGTGCAGTCCTGTGACAGAACGTATAAAATGACCGTCTAGACAATGACAGGGCAATACAACGCAAGACAAAACACGATACGGGGCAGTACAAGGCAAGACACACTCACATCAACCACCCCTTAAAAAAACCCCACAACACAGTGCGGTACCATGCCAGAATATATCACGTGGCACTCAGGACTATTATATGGCAATACAATGCCAAACACAACACAACACGGGGCAGTACAATGCAAAACAGAATTAAAGAAAGAACAACCTGCCAAAACCCCAACATACAGGGCAGCGCTATCCCACGGAGCATCAGGTGGCGGTCGAGACAGTTACAGGACAACAGAATCCGAGACGTAACATTACACAGCGCAGTACAGTGCAATAGTCAGTCCAATATACAACCGACGAAGGGACCCACAATACTGTGCGTTACAATGCCAACAGATGTGAGACAGCAGGCAAGATAATGACAGAGCAATACAATGCACAACGTAAGACAATAGAGGACAGTATAATGCTAAGATGCATCAGATGGCAGTCAAAACAATGACGCGGCAACACGATTCGAGACCCAACACAAAGGCGGTAACACGGCAATACATGGTCAAAGAAAGAACACCCGGTTAAACCCCCACGATACAGATGGCTACTGTCCGAGAGCGTCTACAATGACAGTGAAGAGAACGACAGGGCAATACAATGCAAGATAGAACACCACACAGGGCACTACAATGCAATACGCAGCCAAATAAAGAACAAACGTTTAAAAAAACCGGAAGACCGAGCGGTACATACCAGAATGGTACTCAGGGCGATTACAGGGCAATACAATGCAAGACAAAACACAACACGGGGCAGGACGAGGCAATAGGTAGTCAAATAACGAACCGCCGATCGAAAACCCACAGACGAGTGTGCTGCAATCCCAGTCGCAGATGGCACTCGATAAAATGACTGAGCAATAGAATCCAAGACATAACATTATAGGGGGCAGTAGAATGCAATATGCAGTCAAACAGAGAACAACCCATTACAAAACTGACGAGACAGTGTACTACAATGCGAGAATATATCAGATATCAATCAAGATGGTTCCAGACCAATACAATGCAAGACCTAACAGTATACCGGGCACTACGATCCGATACATGGTGAAATAACAAGAAAACGATTCTAGAACTGCACGGTATTGAGAATTTTTTAACACAATGGCTGAAATGACAATCCAAACAATGAAAGGGTAATACAACACAAGACATATCACTATGCGGGTCAGTACAACCCACTACCCGCTCAAATAAACAGCAAACAGTTATAGGACTGCACGGGATTGAGAATTGTTTAAGAAATACACAGTTAAATCAACAACAGCCAATTGTAGGACTGCAGTGGACTGTGAAATTTTTAAACACAAAGTCTAAAATCACAAACACGACAGTGACAGGACAATACAATGCGAGACGTAACAGCGTACATGGCAGTACAGTGCAATATACTGTCAAATAAAAAACAGCTGATGAAGGAAGTGACAATATGGTGGCGTACAATGGCAGAATAGATCAGATGACAGTCAAAACAACAACAGAGCGATACTGTGCAAGACATAACACCATACAGGGCAGTACGAGGCAATACACAGCCACATAAGAACCCATGAAAGACATCACAATACAGTCCAGTCCTAGGACAGAATCTCTGAAGTGATCGTCAAGACGAAAGGGCAATAACAATGCAAGACTTAACACCATACAGGGCCGGACAAGGCAATACGCGGTTGTGACAATCGGAGCAATTAACTTCACTCCTAAGAGAAAAGTAGAGAAACATTTAGAAACACACACACAGTGATTCAACAAAGGTAGCAGCCCACGTGACAGCGCTTCACCAGATTCCATGGCCATGTACCCCGGATTATTTACTGCCTAGGGGCCACGGTCACACTATCCGTTAAGGAGACCCTCCCATTGAGTCACAAGGCTTGGAAAGGACCCCCTTGCTTTCTAAACTCCTCGGAGAGGAGTCTAGGTGCGGCTGGATCCGATCCTTGCCCTGGACTTGGGCAACCGTTTACCTCTGAAGGATTTTAGCTGCGCCATCAATCCGTTATATCGCTGAGCTAAATTGTAAAGTTTGGCATGCTATTAGTCACTTACCGATACTCTGTTACGGCATGGCATCTCTCAGCCTCGAAGAGCAGAACCTTAAGTGAGTGTCCCCGCTCCAGGGGAGATGCTGGCGAACAGGCTGCTGCATTGCAAGAGAGCTCAAAGGGCTCTTGGTCTGTCCACTCGCTATATAGCAAACTAACTGACTTAGAGTGTTTTGACTCTGTTGCCAGCCATCCCACAAAGTTCAAGTGCCACTCATAGCAACTCCCGCTGGTTGTTATTGCTCGAGCAGCAGCCCGGGCGAAAAAGGGGGAAAAGGGGGGGTCACATCGCAACAGTGGTCAAATAACAAACAACCCGTTAAAAATTTCACAATACAGTGCTGGAGACTAAAATAACTCGCAAGACAATGACAGGGCAATACAATGCAAGACCTAACATTACACAGGGCAGTACAAGGCAACATACAATCAAATAAAGAACAGCCAATCAAAGAATTGATGGTACAGTGCCATACAATGGTAGAATATATCAGAGGTCAGTCAACACAATGACAGAGCAATATAAGGCAAGACGTAACTCAATACGGGGCCCTACCAGGCGATACACAGTCAAAGAAACAACAGCCCATTAAAGAATTCACAATACAGTGCAGTCCTAGGACAGAATGTGTAACATGACTGTCAAGACAGTGACAGGGCAATACAATGCAAGACACAACACAATACGAGGCAGTAACAAGACAATACGCAGCCATACGAAGAACAACTGATTAAAAAACCCAGAATACATTAAAGTGTAATACCAGAATAGATCAGAAGGCAGTCAAGGCTAAAATGGGGCAATATAATGCCAGACGTAACACAATACAGGGCGGTACAAGGCATTACACAGTCAAAGAACAACCGATTAAAAAACCCACAATACAGTGTGGTACGATGCCAGAATAGATCGCATAGCAGTCAAGAGCATGATAGGGCAACACGATGCAAAACCGATACTGAGCCAGGCGGAGCAATACTATTTCAAATACACAACAATATAATACGGAACCGAATTCTTATGCTTACGACGCAAGACAGTCTCAAATGGCAGTCAAGGAAATTACTGAGCGACGTAATGCAAAAACAGCACGCTGCCCGGCAATGCAATATATGGTCAGGTACAAAACAATCCGTTCCAGAAACAACATATCAAACTGTACAACTCCACGGTCTCAGATGGCAGTCAAGACATATGCAGAGCAATACCATGCAAGACGTAACACAATACAGGGCAATACGATAAAATACATAGGGTAACTTAAGAACGATGAATCAAAAAACCTGCAATACAGCAATTACAATGGCAGAGGGCCTGAGACGGCAGTCGAGACGATTACGGGGCAATGCAACGCAAGACGAAATGCGATACGGGGCAGTGCCCTGCAAAACCATCCCAGACGGCCATCGGGGAAATTACAGAGCGATATAATGCGAAAACAACGCCCTGCCCGACAACACAATATATGGTCACATACAAAACAATCCGTTAAAGAAACAACATACGGAACAATACCATGCGAGATGGTTTCAGATGGCAATTAAGGAAAATACAGAGTGATGCGATGGAAAACTGAAATAGCGCCAAACAATGCAATACAATTTCAAATACACAGCCTTCAAATACACAACAAAATACTTAAGGATACAATGCCAGAGTGTCTCACGTGACAGTCAAAACAGTGACAGTCCGAAACGATTTGAGACGTACCATGATACAGGGCAGAACAATGCAATACGCAGTCAAAGGAAGAACAAGAGAATAAAAAAAATCCACAATACCGTGCGGTACGATAACAGAATATATCGGACGGCTGTCAAGACAATGACAAAGCCATATGCTGCAGAACCAAAACACAGCCAGGTGACAAAACAGAGGTTCAAATACGCAACCATGCGATTCAAAACAAAATATGGAAGGTTACCATGCCTGATCATCTCAGATGGCAATCAAGACAATGACTAAGGGATACGACGCAAAACCGAGATACGGGCAGCCAAAGTGATACAACTTAAAGTACAGACTGATGCAATGCCAAACAAAATACAGAACTATATGATGCAATGCAGTCCGACGTGGCAGTCAAGACAATTACGGGGCGCTACGATGCGAAACCGATACGGTGTCGGGCAATGCAATAGTATTTTGAATACACAAGACAACACAAAACAAAAGATACATAAGCATACAATGCGAGACATTCTCAGATAGCAGTCAAGACCGTTACAGAGCAACACAACGCAAAAACAATACAGAGCCGGGCAATCCAATACAGTCAGATGCAGAACAATCCATCAAAGTAACAACATGGCGAACGGTACAACATGACAGTCTCAGATGGCTGTCAAGAAAATGACCGAGAAATACAGCACAAGACATAATGGAATACAGGCGTTACCATGCTAGACTGTCTGAGACTGCAGACGAGAACACTACAAAGCAATACGATTCCAGGCTAAACACACACAAGGCAGTGTAATGCAAGATAGTTTCACATACGTTCAGGACAATTACCGCCCCACTTACATGCCTGAAGGGGACCGCTCCTGGACAGCCTGGAGTGCCACGCTAACTTTTAAATGCCTCGCTGCTATTTCCAACCCTATCCCCTCCTCTCCCTGAGGAAGCTCCGCCGCCGGTACCTCAACTTCGCTTTCTGAGAGCTGGGACTCTGGAGCCCTGCTCAACAAGAAAAAAAAGTTACCATGTATCAAATCGATTCATCCTGGAGTTGCTGGGTTTCCTCTTCATCACCTGCAAAAACAAACAAGGGAATCCCAATTTCCACAAAATGGTGCCATCAGGCACCATTGCGTCTGTCAACACTAACTTGTACTGCAATATCCCCCACATCAGATGCGCTGTACCCTTCTACTCACCTACTCCACACAGATTCCGGATTCAGACTTTGTGGCACTCTCTGGTTCTGGCACCTAAGACACCTAGACACACAATATTACTGTTGAGCTTACGGGAGAGATACCACCCAAAACCCAAACATGTGCGAACCTATTACCACCTCCTGCTCCCTCACCTTGCCTGCCCATCCTCCCGAGGCGTGCAACCTAAAGGATTGTAAACCGCCTGTAAAACCCAACCAGCATGGGTTGCTTAAAACTTGCTCCATCTGAGGAAGATGCGATACTTCAGCCCACCCACCGCTGCTGACCTTGACTGACTCATCCCCATCCCCACATCCCATATCATTCATTGCTTCAAGACTTCAAATTGAAAAGAACCAATACATGCAGTACTCAAAGCCACATCTTCTCTCTAATACCACGTGCTGACTCACCTTCTTACATTGCTCCCCTCTCCTACGCTGCCCTGCCAAGCTTGTCCCGCTGCATCTGCAAGAACATCAGCGAAATCACCTTGAGGCAGAGCAATAAGGTCATAATAACAAAGTCTTGCACCTTTTTACAAATACCATCTAAGGTCCAAATACAACCTTACACAAAGAAAATGACAAAAAAAGTCCGCACGGTAAGCAGCCATACCCTCTTCGACATGAACTCTTCTTCACTACTACTGTATTGCCTTTCCAACATGCCTCTGCTCTTCCCAAACAACAAAAATGCAAGAGCTATCCACACAACCTCCTGATGGCTACCCTGAGATGACTCTCACACCTTTGCCCCGATCTACAGGGATTCATATACTACATATAGACTCTCCACACAATTCCACCCACCCTGGATGCTACGCACCCAGGCAGGGCGGCCCCGAGCCAAACACTCACAGTTACAGACAGACACTACAAAGAACGCTAAAAACAAAGTGCCTCAAAGACGAGAGAAAACTCTCAGCAAGAAGGATGACACCCGGATGGAAGTCACCGTCAGGCAAGAAGACCTGGAGACCATGATGGTGATGTGAAGAGGCTCTATGGAAGCCCCTGAAACAAAGTTTACAATGCCATCATCTGTGATAAGGAGGGAATGTCAAGACTGATAAGATGTATACGAAGGAAGCCTGGCTTCAAGACCTAAGAACGTAACGACGCAGGGAAGAAATCCCAGTCGTGGAAGTGGGCCACCCGGAAACTTCCAAGACGCAAGACCGATACACGCTTTAAGCTTCTAATGCAAGAAGACCAGCAGTCGAATGGTGCTACACCCACAGGTCCGAGCGTTCGAGACCCTAAGGATGACGCCCGGCACGCCATGTCGTGCTCCTGGACCTTAAAGGTGACCTTGAGACCCAAAAAAGGTCTAAGACACAGAACACGGACCACATGAACAACACAACAACATGCACAGGCTGGAACTGCCCTGCCAGGGACACACTAGCATCATGACAAACAGTAAGCAACATCTTTTACCTACCCAAAGGACACTGTGCCCCAGGACAGCCCCCCCCTACTACGCTAACATCAAAGATCCCATTTTGCAATTGTCCACCTCCACCTCTCTACAGCGCTTGACTGTCAACTAAGCTTTCGGAGGGCCGGGCATCTGAATCCCTCCTTGATGCAGTCCACAAAAAACAGCCACCCGATACACGCCCGCTGTCACCAGGTCCCTCCTCTTCCTCTGCAAAAGGAAAAGTAAAGTAATCCCAAAGGCAGCCACAGCACCAGCAATAACCATCTTGAGAGGAGATACCAACCTCTTCCACACCACCCTCAGCCTCATGAACTCTGAGGCATTCTGCTTGGCTGCTCAGCGCCAATTCCAGAGTCTGACGCTGTGGCAACAGTTATTCACAGCACCTAAGATACCAAGAAACACAACATTAGCACCACGCTTCTGCCAAACCACCAGTCCCGTGCCCCAGCTCGATACTATCTGGCTCGCCTCAAATGCAAGAGCCTAGAGCACACCAGGCTCCGACGACACCCAAACCCATCTGCAAAACCTGTCCGAGAAAAAATCGTGAACCCACCTCCCTTTCCTAGCCATGCCCTGAGGAGAAATAACTGGACTCCAGACGATCCAATGTGAATCAACAGAAGCCGTTTATTAAGCACAGATCATCATCTTTTATACCCTGTGTTGTAGCCGTACATGCCACTCGCTTATTTCTGATTAGCTAGTTACACTGTCCACGCGCTGTCCATGCAGTTCATTCACACATCAGATTGGTTACAAGAATTCGCATAATAAATTGCTTAGTCATTAGCACAACATGTTTTCTACCTTCTCAGTTCCTGTTTTTCCCCATGTACTAATTCCATCTTCTACCACCTGTTTTGCCCTTAATCTAATCTCTCATAGTAGGGAGGCTGGCTCACGTGGCCATTTTCTCTCAGATACATTCCTACAATACCCCCCCTTTTTCTTCTTGAGCCGGACAGACCTTCTGCATGGCATTTTCTATCATGTCAGTCACTTTGCGGAGAACACACAAGGCTACCATAATCAATAATAATATAACCAACAATAGCATGAGCCCTTGCTTTAGTAAGTCTGATAACCATCCCGTTATACCCCATGAGCTTAACCAATCATCGAAACCATTTTTGACCACTTTTAATTTGGACATGTTATCCTTCAGATCCCGTAACTGCTTATGAATGGATGATGAGTGGTCGGAAAGATTCATACAACACATACCTTCAAAATCTCCACATCCATGACCCTGAGCTAACAGCAAAAAATCAATAGCCGCTCGATTTTGCAACATAGCATGCCGAAATCTATCAACATCAGTAAACAAGCTAGATATGATTTCAGTTGTAAGGTTTATCTGTTTACTTGCCCAACGCCCTATCTTATTCAACATATTTAATGCCGTTGCTGTTCCTAGCGAAGGAAGAACACTTAGCCCTATTCTTTGTCCGAGATTTGAAAATGTTATATGGTCATCACCGGATGGAGTGAAGGTATGAACTGTTCTCTTGGCTCTATGTTTCCTGTGTGCTCTGCTCACTGTGTCTTTGGCCGTACGCAGGCCTCTGCTCGTAGATCTGCCACATCTCCCCCTTTTTTGTTTAACACCAGACCATTTATTAACAAGGTCGCCATGACTTGTTCTTCTACTCGTTGTGACGCTCTTAGCAGGTTATATACTAAACACAATCAAAAACAGAATCAAAAAGAACTCTGCTAAGGCAATAAGTACCCAGATTCCTAAATCTAGCCCAGAAAGCCAATTTCTTTGGATTTACCCACGAGAAATCCTTTTGTAATATTTCAAATACATTGCGGTTCATTAAGTCTTGAATCTTTAGTATTTGAGCTTTTAGCTGATCATGTAGAGGACGAATATTTTGTTGCAACAACATGTCAAAAGCACCTTGGAGATGGTGTTTAATCATTTCTCAGCCATGCAGCAACGTATTCCAGGGGAGAGATGTAACACAAAGTCTTTGAGAGTTGCACTCCCAATCACAATACAGAGAAAGATGTGGTTTTAATGCATTTTGCCCATTCCCTATCCATACTGCTGCTGTTTTATACCTTACTCGTGTTAAATTTACACAATAAGATTGATTACATTCTTGTATACTTGCATTTTGAGCCAAAGCAAACATACAGATGAGAAGTACAAATCATTACAGAATTTTCTTGCTTACAACTACTATTTGTTGCAGTATTGTCTGTGGTTAGCACGCACCCCGATTTAAGGTGCTTATAATACGCCTTCGGTTGTTCAGGCCATTGAACAGTTCTTACAAAATGTCGCTCTACTGCTGGGGATGACAAAGACGACATGTTTAGAAAATTTAAAACATGAGTTGCTTTATACAATCACTCTTGAGGTGTCATATCCATCATCATAGTTACTGGTTTTGAAAAGGTATGTGGCAAAAATACCCACTCTAATGCAGTCAGGCTCTTTGCGAGTGCATCATCCCACCCACTGTCCTATCAGGGCGTAAAGTTGAAATTCTCGTAGGAAGGTGTTCAGTGCGTCTCGCAGCAGTAGTAGACTATATCTTATCTTGCAACATGCTGTAATGCCTTTGGAGCTGTTGGGGTTGATGAACATAGAACTTACGAGGGGGGCGGGGGCAGACACAGTGCTTCAGGTCATCCCCTGTATCTTCAAAGTGTGCTCATGTCTCTCTCGCCCTCACTCAGCTCATGTCTCTCTCCCCCTCTCTGACCCGAGACAGCCCCCTTATATCCTGCACTGGATTGAGTGGAGAAGTACAGACTAGAGTCGCTGCACGCATGGCCAGTGCACGCAGCAAGTCCCACCAGACCCTCCTGCACTGGAATGAGTAGAAAAGTACAGGCTAGAGTCGCTGCACACGTGGCCAGCGTATGCAGCGAGTCTCACCAAACTCATGATCCAGCTTTGCCAACAGCAGCTGTCTGATACGTGACTACATTGTTGTAATCCCTTCTTGTTATCTTCTTCTGTGAAGGTCAGGTTCTCATGGATACACACATGGTTTTTAGAGCAACATATTCTACAACTCGTACAAGGGTACGATGCAAAGCGGCACCTACAACTGATCGTATAATGCTTATTAAACACGGCAAACAGCATACTAAACATAACAGACAAATTCCTTCCACACAGGCAATGAGTATAATTTGCTTCAACCAACCCCATCCCCAAGTCCATCGAGCAAAGAGATTTCACCCAGTGGCCTCCACAAGTTGCTGGTTCGGTCAGTGCAGTTCCTGCAACTGGGCATGGATGGACTTGGAGTGGTCACTTAGATTCATACAATACAGTCCTTTAAAATCTTGACAACCATGTCTGTGAGCTGAAAGCAAAAAATCAGTAGCAGTTCTGTTTTGCAGCGTCGCATATTAAATACTATCTACATCTAGCAATAACTCAGAAATAGCTGAACTAGTAGCATTGTTAAACTTATCCTTGGCAGCAAGAGAGTCCTTGTTATCAAGAATCCTTGGCAGCAAAAGAGTCCTTGTTATCAAGAGCGCATGCGGACTCCCTGTTCTTGCTGGTACTGTGCTTTGATCTTCTTCCACAACAGGCCAAGATTCTCAAGCAGCTGGATAAGGTGTCTGTGAGTCCATTACAGGCTTATGTCATCCAAATGTTTTTCTTGCCAGCACCCAAGACTGAATAACAATTGGTGTGATATATGTGTTTTCCTGCACACAGGTGCGAGTCCCTTGAGCATATTTACAATCCTCTGCCGACCTTCCGTTGCTTTCCTGTAGTCCACCCCCTTGCTCAAGAGACCGCTTCTGCTGGGGTTCATTTTAGTCTCGCAGGGTATAACACAGAGCAATCTACTGAGGCATGCAATAACACATATAGGAAAAAACCAAAAACATCTCTCTATGGTACTGCTTTGAATCAGGTGTCCTATTTCTCTTTTTCTGATGCTTTATCATAATGCATATGGCATACTTTTGTGCTAACGTGGCACATTTCCCATCTAATTGTTCCTGTTTGGTTTCCTCCCCCCTCCTTTCTTTCCCCCCCCCCCCCCCCAATCACTTACGACTGACATAAAAGTCTGCCTTTGCAACAAGAGCTCAGTTTCTCATTTTTCCTTAAGTTTCTCATTTTCCTACAGAGCATCCTATAGATTTTGGCTCAACTCCTTTTCCCAATCAACCATGATCTTATAGACAAACAACAAACCACCAGCGATACGCCCTGCACGGGCAAGTTGTTCCCGAGACCATAAACATGTCGGCTGGTGACAACTCCCCCAATATTTCAGGGCTTCCATCGGTTCTACAGCCCATCCTGGTGTATCTACCTGGGGTGCGCTTGCCTTACGTCTAAACATTGTGTATATACAAACTTCTTCACTTGACGGAGCGTCAGCCCTAGTTGCATACGACAACAGTACCACACTGGGGAGAACACCTGCCCAAGTGGAGTCACCTAACGACACTGCACACAACAAAAAGCAAGCAGTAGCACACATGCTGATCAGCAGGTATAAGCTGGCACCCACACACACTTACACAGCAGACATACAAAAACAGCACTTCTATCTCAGGGAGATGACTGGGAAGGGGAGGGGGCGAGGCGGGCAACGGCAGGAGCAAACAGCTCCGGCTCTGTCCTTCTCTACTGACATTCTGCCTCCTCCATCAGCCTCAGGTGGAGCAGAGAGGATTAGCAGGGGATCGTCCCAGACCTTCGGACCTGGCCTGTTCGATCCCCCTCCCGTGGGTTGTAATGCTGCAAAAGCCCTGGCTGCCGTGGCTCGCTCCGCCTTCATATTTTGTAAGGTCGATAACACCAACCACCATGTCGTCGCTAACGGTGATGCCTCTTTGTCTCCTTTACTTATCATTTCCCACAGTTTTTTCCCAACAGCCTCCCATATTTCTGGTTTAAAAGCTGTCTGGGGCTCTGGTGCGAATCCGTTCTCTCTGCACCAGATTAACAACCTTCAGAGCATACGCTCATTGTATTTCACCCATCTCTTAGAGAGGATATGCAGGAGAAGTCTTAATATAGCCCCTTCTTCTTTTGTTACTTGTTGCCCCATCTCCTGCCCCGGCTGCTCACCTCTCTCTGGGTGCCCGTGGCCACGTCGTTTGTTTCCTCTATTCCGGATTGCCACCCAATCTGCCCGGTCTCAGTCCGGCTGAGCCATCCTCCAGCCGGTGGATCTCCTTCTGGGTCTTCCGCCCCTCGCGTTCCGTTGCTCAAGCCAAGCGCCGATCGGTATCACGTCAGGGTCACCATCTGAGGAGAAATAACTGGACTCCAGACGATCCAATGTGAATCAACAGAAGCCGTTTATTAAGCACAGATCATCATCTTTTATACCCTGTGTTGTAACCGTACATGCCACTCGCTTATTTCTGATTAGCTAGTTACACTGTCCACGCGCTGTCCATGCAGTTCATTCACACATCAGATTGGTTACAAGAATTCGCATAATAAATTGCTTAGTCATTAGCACAACATGTTTTCTACCTTCTCAGTTCCTGTTTTTCCCCATGTACTAATTCCATCTTCTACCACCTGTTTTGCCCTTAATCTAATCTCTCATAGTAGGGAGGCTGGCTCATGTGGCCATTTTCTCTCAGATACATTCCTACATTACCCGACTTCTGCCAGAACCACGTTCTGAATAGGACCGACAGACAGAGTGCAAGCAGAGGCTTGTGCACCACCTGTAATACAGCAGCTGAGAATGAACCAATGCTCTAGGTCGCCGCTCACCTCGGCCAAGTCTCTTCCGGTGCCCTATCTGTCATTGCTGTTGCAGGTCAGGCTGGGCATTAAACCAAGTGACAGATGTTCTCTTTTAACTTCTCTCCTGAGGAAGGAAAGAAAGAATGTGAGGGAGACTTAGGAGCTGGAAAAGAAACTGAACTCTTTCATAATGAAATGTAAAGAGAAAAGTAATACCGAGGAGAGACAACAGGAAAAAATAAAATAGTTAAAATATATACACAACCCAGTATCGAGCTCCCAGGATGCCCATCGCTTCACCAGCAGGCACGGGCAAAGTCCAAGAACGGACTTGCCAATGGATTGGAACTGGATTCTGGATCTGGTTGCATGAATGCACAGATCAGGATTGAAGGATGTCAAACAGACAGCAGAGTCCTCGGACGCCAGCCGTTGAAGGAAAGGTACCGACCCCTTTGATCCATCTGCTTTTATACTGAGCGTGATGAGGATGGGATGCAATACCCCATCAGTCAGATTCGGGTCACCGGTCCCATCTACTCTTCACCACGGGTGTGACCCCTCTATGCTTTTCTGCTTCCAACCCATCAACAGGGCATACATAAAAGTTACCAGAGCTGCACTGTTACAGCAATAAGTATAAGCAAGAGCCTCTCCGCATAGCATCCCTTGGCATTAAGTGTAAATATATGCTCTTAGCAATCTGGAAGCGGATACTACCTGAAAAAGACGTCATTATCTTCAGCCAGTTCAGTTAGTTGGAAGAGACTTACCTGAAAAGTAGAATTACTGAAAGGAAAACTGGTTCTGTTGTACCTCAGTCCAGCACAGTAGCACATGGCTACGCAACCTCACTTTCACATGAAAAAAAGTAGTGCCCAATTGTATTCATGGAGCCACCAGTCAGATCTTCCCTTTAATACCTCATGCCAAGCCACCTCCGTACGGCGCTCCTCTTGGTTCCCCTGAGTCACTCTGCCCATCTCATCCTTCTGCTTCTAAAAAAAACCAAACAAACAATATCAAACATTACCCTAATGCAGAGCAGTAGCTTAATTCCAAAGGTCTTGTTTCTACTTAGAAACATTGTTCAACTAGGGTCAACAGCAGCCTGCCATCAAAAAAAAAAAACCAGCCCACAAACATTACACCCCACACAAAGCAGCCTGAACATCTTTGAGATATTATCTCCTTCACTATCCATAAACAGCCTCTCTGACTTGGCTCTGCTTATGCCAACACCCACTAATGAAACACCCATGCACCCAACCTACTGAGAGCTAATCAATTCCAGATGACTACCCAACCTTTGCCTCAGTCTCAACAGATCCACATATTAACTATAGACTCTTGTCACTATTCTGCCTGCCTTGAGCTCTGCACACCTGGGCAGGGGGGTTCTGAGCCAGACACAGAAACACACAATCAGAGACCAAGACTACACAGAATGCTAAAAACAACACGCCTCAAGAATGAGAGAAAACTCCCAGCAAGAAGGATGACACCCAGATGGAAGTCACCATCAGGCAAGAAGACCTGGAAACCACGGTGGTGATGTGAAGAGGCTCTATGGAAGCCCCTGAAACAAAGTTTACAACATCATCATCTCTGATAAGGAGGGACTGTCAAGACAGCTAAGATGTATGCGCAGGAAGACTGGCTTCAAGACCTAAGAATGTATGACGTAGGGAAGAAGCCCCAGTCGCAGAAGTGGGCTGTCCTGAAGCTTCCAAGACACAAGACCAAAGCATGCTTTAAGCTTCTAACGCAAGAAGACCAGCAGCCGAATGGTGCTATGCGTAGGGGTGCAAGCATTCGAGACCCTAGGGAGGGTGCCTGAGGCGCCACGCTGTGCTCCTGGAGCTTAAAAGATGACCTCGCAACCCAAGAAAAGTCTAAGACGCAGAACATGGACCACACGAACAACATGACAACTGACACAGGCTGGAACTGCCCTGCCCAGGATGTGCTAGCATCACGCTGAACAGTAAGCCACATCCTTTACCTGCCCAAAGGAGACAGTGCCCCAGGACAGCCCTCGCCCCTACGCTAACTTCAAAGACCCCTTTCAGCAACTGTCAACCTCATCCCCTTGGCCCGTCTCGGGCACCAGTGTCTCAACTTAGCTTGTAGATGGCCAGGGGTCAGAAACCATCCTTGACGCAACCCACAAAAAACAGCCATCTGATATCTTCCTTCAGTCATCAGCTTCCTCCTCTTCCTCTGCAAAAGGAAAAAAAAACATGAATCCCCAAGGCAACCACAGCATCAGCAATAAGCATCTTGAGAGGAGACGCCAACCTCTTCCACAATACCCGCATCCTCCCAAACGCCATGGCCTTCCGCTCGCCTGCTCCACACTGATTCTGGAGGCTAAAGCTGCAGTGACAATTATTTATGGCACCTAAGATACCAAGAAACACAACATTACCAATGCGCTTATGTGAAATCACCAGTTCTGTGCTCATCCTCGCTACTATTGGGCTCACCTCAAATGTGAGAGGCTAGAACAGACCAGATGTCATCAACACCCAAACCCAACTGCAAAACTTGTCTAAGACAGAATCGTGAACCTGCCTCCCTTTCCCAGCCATCCCCCAGCGCCAAAACTTTAGAAACCCCTTCTCTTCTCCTGAGCCATCAAAGAAAGGACCCCACTTCTTCCTGACAGCTCCTGCCCTCCATTGGCTGGCTTGAGCCCCTGCATCAGTCATTCCTTGGGAGCTGCTCTTCCAAGCCCTGCCCTGTGTTCAGCAGTCACCTCCTATCTTGTGTATTACTACAGACTCCAGGCTCTGCTACAAGTCCATGAAATCAGTGAAGCCCTGATATGATCTACCAGGGGCCTGCCACAAGCCAGAACAGCTCTAGGGCCACTATGATACTCTGCATACCACCAGGGAAGACAATGAGCTGTCCCATACCCTGAAAGGCAACATGCCTTACATCCCTACCGCTTCCTCAAAGTGCTAAAATACAATGTATATACACATACAAGACATTCATCTTAACTCCCACTCAGTAATCTCATAACTGGACCAATTAAGGCTAATAAAAACAATTACTAAAAGAGTGTTGTACAAAACTAGAAAAAAAACAGAATTCTATCTTCAACAAAGTGAGGAATTACAGTAAGATGCACAGCACCTGGAATAACAAAAAAAAGACATACTATTAAACCACCTAGCCACACTAAACACTCATTGCAAAACCACTGTTCTGAAAAAAAAAAAACACGCAAGAAAAGTAACATACAAGTCCATTTTCTACTATATATGGCATTAAGCCTTACATTAGTTGAAAAGTCTTACCTCTAATTTCTTACCTATACTAGTCTTAATATTAAAAGAGAGCTACCCAAACAGCTGAAAAAGCTCCAATGCTGCACTTTACTTAACAAACCACAGAGCCCTCACCCTAGAAAAGCCCAGCAACACAATGAGCTCCTGACCCAAGGCTGTGGCTCATATACCCCGGGCCCCGCCCACTGCCCTTCCCACAATCCTCTGGGTAACGGGCGGGGCCAACCCCACAGAAGCATAAAAGTGCCCAGAGGAGCAGCATGTTTTGTTATTTGCCTTAAATTTACAATGTGTGAGGTGGCAAAGGAGGAGAGTGACCTTTACTGGAAGAAGAGATACCTGCTGTTTTACTACAACTCTATCTATTATATCAACAACATGACCAGGTAGGCAATTAGATTGGTTTTTTTGTGGAACATAGATAGAAAAAAACCACCACAATTTATGTACTGGAGTATCATTTAAAAAAAAAAAATCCCAACATACTACTATGGGCTTATTCTTTGTTTCTAGTAAGACCATGTGTGTTACTGAGCTTCTGCCAGAACTGTATTCTGGATGGGACTGAATGACAAAACAGAATCAGATTCTATGAGAAAACATTCTCAACAATATCTTCCTCTGCAAAATAAGTTATTTACTCTAAATTAGCAGCAATTTTGAGTCATATTGATGATCTCTTTTTGACTTATTTACTCAACAGTGCTACTTCAGTCACAAAACACAGAAAGCAACAAAAAAGCATGGAAATATAAGTAATGTACCTGAAACTGCATAAAGTACATTAATTAACATCTAAGTAGCTAGAACAAAAATAAGTTGTAAAAGGCAACAAAAATAATCATGGCAGACATATCGATAAAAGTAGATAAAGGCTAAGAAAAGATCTGAGCCTATGACAGACATTGTTAGGGTACCAGATACAAAATAGAAACATAATATAATGCAGAAACCAAACAGACTGCTCTAGAGCACAGAGATGATTTTGGAAAAGGCTCTGGCAGAATGAGAGGCCTTGTCAGAGAGATTAGAGAGGTCCCGAAGGGGCCAGAGAAACCAAAGATGTCTTGGGATATGATGAGCTCAAAAGGGAATCGAGCAAAATATGGTTGCCCTCGGAACGGACTGCAAGTGCACCAAAAAGATGAGAGGACCAAAAGACTGATGGGGTTAATGGTTGCAGACTCTGGAAAGGTTCTGAGGGGAAAAGAGGGGTTCAAAGTGCCCTCTGGGACTAAAATAGGGCTCTGGGGCATAGGGGATGTCTCATGAGAGCTCGGTGATGGGAGCGGGAGAGTACCAGTAAGCCTCAGAGATAACAAGGCAGAACTCTGAAGGGGATTTTGACAAAGTACAGATGATGTTAGGGGGCCGGGGACAGAATGAAGGCATCCTAAACAGCAAAGAGGAAGTTAAGGGCACTTTGAAGAGCGCAAAAAAAAAAACCAAAATCAAAAGGGAGCTGAAGTGCTAACAGTGCTGTGGGGTATGAGAAAGGACTCGGAGGACACAGCTTTAGAAAGCAGGGGCATTATGAGGGGGCAGGGTAGGAAAAGAAGGCTCAGAGACGCAGCGAGGGCTTAGGAGTCTTGGGAGGGGGTCTGGGCAAACTACATGAATGAATGAGAGAGGAACTGAACGGAGATGCCCTCGATGGCAGAGAGAAACATGACGGGGTGCCGTGTAGCAAAGAAAGACGAGAGGCTCTGATGGAACAAGAGACATAGGGAGGTAAAATGCTAGGAGAGGCTGTGGAGTTTGAGGAAGGTCTTGGGAAGCTTCGTGAGGGTGGAGAGGCGTCAAGCGGGGCGGGTAGACAAAAGAAGGCTGGGGAGGACAAGGAGGAACTCGGATGATCATCTGAGGGGAGTATGGATGTTCCCATGTGGCCGGGGACTGAACATAGGAATCCTAGGTAGCATAGAGGAACAAATGACAGCTCTACGACTCAAAGATGGACCCACCTAAAATGCTACGAGATGGATGTGGAGGGCCAGGAAACTCCTGGGGGGCATCGTGACCAGGAGAAGAAAAGTCCCGATGGAGCCAGAGAGACAGAAAAATGATAGGAAGCATGATGATTAAATCCAGGGGGAATCTGAACTGAGTAAATGTTGCCTTGGAGGCCAGGGAACTAATAGAGGCAGGGCTAGAAGGAGAAGAAGACAGAAGAATGGGGCTGGGTGTTGAAGAAGAGCCCGGGAAGACCCTCCTGACAAGCAGTGAGGTTCAGACTGGACTCCCTTGCTTTCTAAACTCCTTCTCGGAGAGGAGTCTGGGTGTGGCTGGATCCAGTCTTAGCCTCCAACTGTAAAGGACAATTCGGACCTGGGTTCTGTCACAGAGTCAGTTTAATACAGCTTGAGCTGGGTACCTCGGAAGAGGGACCCCCTCAATACTTTTCCTGTGCTTTGTAAAGCCTCAAAATCTATGACATAAGCAGTTTGTGCCCCTGTTCACATGACAAGCGTGTGTCTCATCTCTGATAAAATTGTTCAGCCATTACGTGTCCTCTTTGATGACTGGAGTTTTGGTGCAAATGCTTTTACCTTCTGACCTGGTTTTGTGACCTCTTTGTCACATCTGCACCTGTATTTTATCCTCCTTCTGCTGACTTGGGATAGAATGGTCCCTTTTTTCATTTCCAAGAATTAGAGTTCCCTTTCCTTTGATCATAACGGTCACCGTAGTTCATAATGTTAAGCATATAATCTTCCTTGATGTTACTTATACAATTTCATTGCGTTAGTTAAGTTACAATGTATCAAAGTAAAACAAAACTACTATCCATCCTTCTAGGACTAAGAAGGAGTTCAGCCAAAGTTTGCTATGTTGCTGGGTTACATCTTGCAGGTAACGCTTCGCCAGTCTAGGTGCTTATGCTAAGCAAAACTTCAGTGTCGGACACCGGCTCACAGATATGGAGTCGGGAAGCCTTCTGAGGGAAGGAGAGGGGTGTGCGAGGTCCACAACAAAGATGATGATGTACTGAGGGCAACCCTGAAGGCATCTATAGCGGTTGTGACACCATGAGAGGGGTTCTGAATGGGCCAGAGAGACCAAAGAAGGTACAGGGACATGAGGAGGAAGTCCGGGGGGGATTGCAACAGAGTACAGACGTCCTCAGGAGGCCGGGGACCAAATGGAAGCATCCTAGGTGGTGCAGAGGATGATAGGAGGGCTCTGAGGCACAAACAAACCTGAGGACGGGTTTCTGAGGGAAAGAGCTCAAACATAATTTTGTAAGTAACAGGGATTAAGAAAATAAGGAAAAAAATTAAAAAATAGAAACAGTGAACTCAAAATGTGTAGAAAGAAAATCAAAAACCAGAATGTGCTAAGGAAAGACAAGAAATAATTAAACCTGAAGACGGCAAAGGAGATAAATGTAGACAGAAAATCTTAAGAGCATCCATGATTAAAGAAGCAAGGAAACAAATTACAAAATAACAATGGCAAACTAAATCGGAGATGTAGAAGGAAAAATTAAAAAGCAACAGCACTAAGGAAAGACAATAAATAATTTTAAAATGACAGCAAAGGGAACAAAAGTAGGCATAGTAAGAACAGTTAAAAAGTGCTAGCTGGTAGGGTAAATAAAGAGAAATATTACAAAATAGGGATGGCGAACAAAAACAGATATAGAAAGAAGTTTTTAAATGCGATGGCAGTAAGAAAAGACAAGAAATAATTAAAAGAAAAGATAAGCAATAAAGATAAACAGGATAAAAGTAAGGAATTTAAGAAGTGATGGGGATTGGTGAAACAAAAGGAAATAACTAGGAAATATGGAATGCAAAGTGTAATGGAGATGTAGAAAGAAAATTCTAAAAAGGCTCTGCATTAATGAAATAAAAAAATTAAAAATATACACAGTGAATGAGATAAAAGTGGACAGAAAGAACCTTTTAAAAGCAAGAGTGGTTATGGAAAGAAAGGAAAAAAAGATAAAAACATAGGGACAGCAAACTAAATAAAAATGTTTACAGGCAACGAAGTACAAATCAATGCAGAACAAAGAAAAATCGGTATTGGCAGCTTCCTAAAAGTAGACAGAGAATTTTTAAAGTGAGGTGGTAAGAGAAAGACAGGAAAAATTAAAAGGTGAGGATGGCAAACTGGATAAAAGTTGACATAGTAAGAAAATTTAAAAACCAAACAGATCAAGAAAAGAGGGAGAAAAAAATAGGGTCAACAACCTGAATAAATAAAGATAATGAAACAAAATTTTAAAAGTAACAAAGTAGAGGACAGGCAAAAAGAATTAAAAAACACAGACAGGGACCTGGGTAAGTGGAGACACAGAAAGAAAATTTGGAAAGCAACAGGGCACTGGCCATACAGGTAGAAAGTTAAATAGCAGGAGATAGAGTTGGACCAACAGCCACAGACAGAGGACAGTGGAAGAGGGATGGGGGGGTGGAGCAGAGGGAGTCACTGGAAATAGAGATGGGTCACTGAGTAGAGGGAGACCTACAAATGCAATTTTCACAAGCAATAGTGAAGAAGGCAGTGTGGGAAGAATGAAATAATAGCAGATAGGGAGCTGGGAAGGCAGAGGCACAGAAAGGAAATGGAGAAGGGGATGGAGTACAGGGTGGCATTGGCAGAAGAGCAAAAACTTTTGGGGAGCCAGAGTTTAAGACAGGCAAGGACACGGGCAGAGATCACGAGAAGCATGGCAGGGAAGGGCCTGGACACACATGAGAGGGCATGTGACTCACCACAGCTCCTGGCGCAGGTGGGAGACTTTATGGCCCAGAGGCTTCTCTCTCTGCCCCTTGCTCCTCGGTGGTGCTGGCAGCCTGACCCTTGCCTGCCTAGGAGTGGGTGGTGGGTGCCTCGATGCTCTTCTCCCATGAGGCATCCCAGAGGCACGGTGGCTCACACATGCAGACGACAGAGGCAGCGAGCTCCTGGCGCTCTGTGCTGGTGGTGCGCTCCGTCAGGGATGGCTGGGAGGGATCCTTCCTTGCCGTGGGAACCGTCTGTGCCTTGCTGGAGGCACATGCCTGTGGAACCCCCTTTGTGTCACTCTTCAGCCAGCTCCAGCAGGCAGCCATGGCCAGGCAGGCCCCTCAGCACAGCAGAGCCAGCTGCGACCTCAGCCTCACTGGCTGAACCTGAGCCTGGCCCAGCCCAGCCCATCCTCCCCTCATGGGTCTCACCTGGGCTGCCTCAGCCCCAGCTGGAGCCCACTGGGAAGAGGGGCCATTGCCAAAGCCCCACAGCACATCACCCCCTCCCCTGAGCCTGTCCCTGGCAATGAGCTCTGCACCCTGGGGGCAGCAAGTGCCTCCAGGGGCGCAGAGGAGGCAGGAAGTGTTTATTCCTTAACGTGCCCAAGAAATCCCGGCAGTGAGTTGGCTACAAGGCTCCATGCCCAAAGGCGGCAGGACAGAGGGACAAAAGGGAAGAAAAAAGCTGCAGAAAGGACAGAGGGACATGGAGAAGAGGTGTAGGACAGGAAGGCAGGAAACAGGATGCCGCAAACAAGAGAGGAGTGGGGAGCAGGACTGCGACGTAGGGAGAGGAGAGACTGTGCAAAAAAAACAGCGACAGAGAGATGGAAGAATATATGAGAGAGACAGGGAGCAGGAGAGAGAGGTGGGAGGGACCAGCAGGACAAGAAGACAAGAGACAAGACAAGGGGCACAGAAAAATTCTACCGCGACTGTGAAAAAGAAGCAAAGGCAAGAAATAGAAAATAGAAACAGGATGCAGGACAGAGACATTGAAAAAGAATTTTGAAAAGCGACAAGGTCCAAGAAACATAGGTGAGAACTAACAAATAGGGACAAGGATATGTAAAAAGAAAGTGTAAAAAGTGACAGGGTGCAGGACAGAGAGGGAAGGACTGGGAATTATAGATAGATGGCTAGTGGGAGACAGAAAATTTTGAAAGCAACAGGATACAAGAATCATACGCAGGAATTAAAACAGGTACATGGAACTGCAGAGAGGCAGATGTAGGAAGACGATGAAAAGGGACGGGATACAAGAAACATGGGCAAGAACCTAAAATTAGGTTGGGGAGACAGAGGAAAAAGTAGGAAAAAATTTAAAAAGCAACTGGGCTCATGCGCAAAAACTAAAAGAAAAGGATGCCTTGTCCCTTCCCTTTTGCTGAAAAGATGTGCCTCTGTTTATATACAGGCAATAAAAATACGGTATAAAAGTATTTGTCTTTCCTTTGGCATTAATTTAACTTGCACAGCTGTGAGTTGATATCATTAAACTATCTATGTCCAAAATACATGGTTATAATTTGACTACGGATTTTTGTGTGTTACGCAATGAGGAGGGATATCTGGCCATCTGCACTGCCCAAGCGAGATGCTACTGGACTGCCGGGGAAATGTGCCACTGAAAGTGAGACAGAAATAAAGTACTGTAGAGCACTTTGTCAAAATATCGGGGGGGGGGGGGAAAGCCCATTGCAGTCAGTTAGCTCTTTTAGTAAAGATATAGAAAAAATACCTAACTGCTTAAGTACACCTAATACATTGTATGCTACAGATATATGGGAGTTGCAATTTAAACAATGCAAGTCAGTTTATAAATTGTACAATTTTAACTTTCTTTAGAGTTTTGTTTACCCAAAAAAAAATCATCAAAATAAGAGATCCTCAGATGGTTTAACTTTGTTTTGGGGGGGAAGGGGGGTGCCAGGATGGTGGGATCCCTGATGCTGCAATCCATATCGCTACCCGAAGCGACTTGCCAAGAGGGAAAAGGGAAAGAAGGGGATGGGTAACAGGGGAATAGGGTAATAAGAATACAGAAAGGGGAAGAGGAGAGGTCATGGTGGAATAGGGAAGGGGAAATGGGACAGGGAATAGAAAGGGTAATGGGGAAAGGAGACCGGGGAAGGTGAAAAAGTGATTTGGGAAAAAGGAAAGGGAAAATAGAAAACAGGAAGTTGGAAAGGTGAAAGGGAAAGAGGACAGGCAATAGGGGAATAGGAAAGGGAAAGGAGAAGAAAACAGGGTAAATGGGAAGGAGGAAAGGGGAAAGGGCACTGAAATGGTAAAAGGGGAAGAAAAGAGATAGTGGAATAGGAAGGAGAAAAGGGAAGAAAGGGGGGGGAGAGGAAGGAGGCAGGGAAAGGGGAAGAGGAAGAAAGGGGAGTTGGGGGATAAGGGAATAGAGCGACAGGGAATGGACCAGAATAAGGGGGACAGGGGAGGCTGAAGGAAAGGGGGGACAAAGGAGGAGGAGAAGCAAATATAGGGGAAAGAGGGGACAGGGAACCAAGGGAAAGAATGGTGAAAGTAGATGGAGGGGGGGAATAAAAAGGGGGGAAAGGAAAGGGGGAAAGTGAGAGGAAAGAAAGGCAGAAAGAATGAATAGGGAACAAGGGTGAGAAAGGTGGCACAAGGGGGAAAGGGGGACAGGATAGGGAGGGGAAGAAAGGAGAAAGGGGGACAGGGGACTAAGGGGGAAAAAACGTGGAAAGGGAAAAAGGGAACAGGACTGGAAGAAAGGGGGGACAGAAAGGTGTCAAGAAACAACAGTGGGAAAGAAAAAAGGAAATGGGGGAAAGGGGAAGAATAATGGAAGCAGACGGTAAGGGGGGACAGTAGACGGGGTTAAAAAAAGGCAGAAAGGGAGGACAGGATGGGGGGGAAGAATAATGAAAGAAGGAAGTGGAGAGAGGATGGGGGGAGAACAAAGGGAAATCAGCAGAAAGGGGAGGGGAATAAGGGGTCTGGAATAACTACTAAAATAATCAAAAAACAGTATTGTTCACACATTAAGGAAAGGTATAAAATCAAAAAGTTTCTAGGGTAGAATACAGCCGCAGCTGGTATACAAAGAATCCACTACATCTGCAAGTCCCTGTACAATATTGCGTGCAAAGCAACACGGAGGATGGAGTAGGGTGGAGATTCTACAGCCAAGCTCTGTGATAATGCAGCAGATACGGGAACGAGATGGTCCTATGGAACTGATAAGCTGCATACTTACTACCCTGAGCCAACAGTCTGTCAAATTTTGACAAAATGCTGTCCTTTGTGCAAACTTTGCTCATTATAGTGTCATTATAACACCAAAACACACCTCCATCCCAAAGGCTATCCGCTTCCAAGGTGCGACCGCTCCTCCTTGAGTCTGTGCCCTGAATTTTTCGTAAACTATACCTTTAAATGTGAGACGAGATAATTTTACAGCAATCATGATAAAGGTATTTATGACTAGAGTCACTCAAACTCCACCTTGAAGGTAAAATATAGTATAAAAATAGCCCAAGAAAGGGGGGATATCAGGGAAGACACCATCATGAACAAATCAAGGAGGACTCCATCACAGACTGCCTTTGACTTCTGGGACCCATCGACAAGCTGAGCCTTTCTTCCCCCACATAGGGACGCCTGTGGGTAAGACTTAGACTATACCGAGTGCTTCCTCGGGAAACTTAGAAATCTCTCTAAAGGGTTTGTTTCCTACGTTTATAGCCAGTTTATAACTTTGTCGTGCGTTTTGTATAATTAACAATACTTTTATTTGCAGGTGCTTTGCAGACAGTGTCTTTATTGCCGGCAACCCATAAGAACCTATATATCTGTTGCTTAAATAAACTGCACTGTTTAAGTAGCTAGTCCTTTCAGTTTCTCATCGAACGCGACCAAAGACTTGAGAGTGGCCGTGTTAGTTCATGAGCATGACTAGACTGAAGGTGCAGTCCGCTGTTAGTGTATCCAGAATCATAACAGTTTAATATATTAAACACGACTGGACTGATAGTGGTGAATTGAGCATTACTCAGAAATTAAACATAGCCACACCTAGCCTCCCACCTCAGTGAGGAGTCTTAGAATGCAAGGCAGTTTATTTTCTGCCAAAACTACTTTGCCTCTTAATGCAACAAGGGGTACAGGGGAGAAAGGGGAGCAGAAAAGCAGAGAGAAAAAGGGGGGGGGGGGTAAAAGACAGGGAAAAGGTGACAGGGCATCAAGAAAGGGAGGAAGGGGCCACAGGGGGTGAATAAAGGGGGAAGGGGTGGGACAGAGGACAGGGGGAAGAAATGGCATAACAGGGGGAATGGGGAAAGGGGGTATGTTGGGGGGGAAATGAAAAGATGGAAGGGGGGACAGAGGACACGGGGCGGGGAAGAGGCAGAAAGGATGGATAGAAGACCTGTAGGAGAAAGGGGGGACAAGGGGGGAAAATAAGGGGCAAAGTAGGGACATGGGAGGGGAAGAAAGGGAGAAAGAGGGGACAGATGAAGAAGAGAAGGGAAATGGGGGACCAGGTACAAAGCAGGAAAAGCAGGGAAAAGGGAAAAGGAAAAAGGGGAACAGAATGGAGAGAAGAAGGAGAAAAGGGGAGACAGGGATAAAAAGAAAGAAGGAGAGGGGGGATGGAATGGGATGTGGAAGAATGAGGAAAGAAAGAAAAGAACAGGATAGGTGGGGGAAGAATGGTGAAGAAGGGAAAAAAGAAAAAGGGACAGGTTGCAAGAATGGGGAGGAGGAAGAGGGGACGGGGGAAAAATGGGGATGTAAGAAAAGGGACGGGGAGAAAAAAGGAACAGGGAGGGACAAATGGGAAAATGTGTGACAGTGGGGAAAGACTGGGGAAAGAAGTAAATGGGGAACAGGTGATGAGAAGAAACAATGGGGAAAGAAAGAAAGGAGGAAGAGGTGACGGGGGGAAAGAATAAAGAAAGGAGGAGGAGAAGGTAAAAAAGAAAAGACAAACAGGGAAAAGAAGGGATAAATGGGGTAAGGAGGAGAGGAGGAACAGGGGACAGTGGCAAAAGAATGGGGAAAGAAGAAAAGGAAGAACAGGGGACACGTGGGAAGAAAGAGGCCACGCGAGGAATAAAGGGGAAGTGTGGGACCGCAGGGGGAGAACAGAGAAAGAAAGAAAGAAGGAATAGGGGGCAGGGGGAGAATAACACAGAAAGAAGGAAAAGGGGAACAGGCAACAGGAGGGAAAATGAGGAAAGAAGAAAAAAAAGGAACAGGGAATGAGGAGGAAGAGAAAGAGGTAAGAAGGAAAAAAGGAACAAGGGACAAACGAGAAGATTGGGGAAATAAGGAAAGAGGAGGAGGAGGAAAAAGAAAGAAAATGAGGAAGAGGGGATGGGGGATAAAAAAAAGGACAGAGGAGGAAGAAATGCTAAATACGGGAATAGGGTGGGAAGAATGGGGGAAGAAGGAAAGATGGAACAGGGCACAGAAAGGAAAGAAGGCAGAAAGAAGGAAGAGGAAACAGGCAGAAGGGATGGGGAAAAAGGAAATGAACATGGGACAGAGGAAAAAGAAAGGGGAAAGAAGGAAAGGATGAACAGGGGACAGGAGGGATAAATGGATTAAGAAAGGAAGGAGAAACACAGAATACGGGGAAATAATGTGGAAAAGTAAAGGGAAAACAGGCGATATGGGGGAAGAACAGGAAAAGAAGGAAAGGGGACACAGAATGGGGGGAAGAATTAGGAAAGAAGGAAAGGAAGAACAAGGGATGGGCAGGAAAGAATGGGGAAAGAAGGAACAGGACAGGCAAAAGAATGAAAGGAGAAACGATATTGTGGTAGAAGAAATGGGACATGGAAAGAACGAGGAAAGAAGGAAAGGGGAAACAGGAAATGGGGGAAATGGAGAAAAGAAAGAAATGAGGAACAGGAGATGGGTGGTGGGAAAGGGAAGGAAAGAAGTAAATAAGGCACAGGGAACGGGGGAAAAGAATGGGGACGGGGTGGAAGAGAGGGTACGAGGGGGAAAGATGGAATGGAGGAACAAGGCACAGGGGAAAGAAAGGGGAAGAAGAAAATATGGAAAGGGGAAGAATGAGGAAAGAAGGGAAGAAAGAAGAGTGGATGGGGAAGAATAAAGGAGGAACAGGGAACAGTGGGGGAAGTAGGGGGAAAGAAGGGACAAGGGGAGGAAAGAAAAGCAGAAAAGGAGAGGGCTAGAAGAAGGGAGAAAGGGAGAGAGGGGGCGCGAGAGGGAGAGAGGGGGCGCGAGAGGGAGAGAGGGGGCGCGAGAGGGAGAGAGGGGGCGCGAGAGGGAGAGAGGGGGCGCGAGAGGGAGAGAGGGGGCGCGAGAGGGAGAGAGGGGGCGCGAGAGGGAGAGAGGGGGCGCGAAAGGGGGCGCGAAAGGGGGCGCGAAAGGGGGCGCGAAAGGGGGCATAAAGGAAAGGAAGAACAGGGAATGGGGGAAAGAATGGTGAAAGAAGGGAAAGGAGGAAGAGGGGACAGAGAGAAGAGAATGAGGAAGGAAAGAAAGAAAAGCAGAAAGGGGACAGAGGAAAAAGAATGGGGAAAGAAGGAAAGAAAGAACAGGAACAATGAGGAAAAAAGAATGGTGAACAATATCAAGATGCAACAGAGAAGTGGCTGGGAAGGATGGAGACGGAAGGGGAAAAAGAAACAAGGGAGAAGGGGCAAAGAATGGGGAAAGAAGGAATGGAATAGCAGGAAACGGGAAGGGGGGAAGAAGGGGACATGGGGAAAGAAAGCAGACAGAAGGAAAAGAGGAACAGGGGATGGGGTGGAAAGAATAGGTAAAGGAAGAAAGGGGGAAGAGGGTAGAGGGGGGAAGGATGGGAAAAGAAAGAAAGGGGGAAGAGATGATGTAGGGAAAAGAATGGGGAAAGAAATAAAAAAAGGAAGAGGGGACAAGGGGTAAATAACAGGGAAAGAAGGAAAGGAGGAAGAGGGCACGAGGGGGAAAGAATGGGGAAAGGAGGAAAGGAGGAACAGGGCTCAACAGGGTAAGAATGGGGGAAGAGGGACAGGAGGAAGAGAGGATGGCTGAGAAGAAAGGGGAAAGGGCAGACAGGGGAAAGGAATAAGGGGTACAGGAGGAAAAGAAAGGGGCCAAAGAAAGAAGCGGGGGACAAGGGGTGAAGGAAGGGGGGAAGGAAGGACAGGGAACAGGGGGGATAGAATGGGAAAAGGGGACGGGAGGGAAAGAAAGTGGAAAGGGGGGATGGGGGGAAAAGGGGGTAGAGGGGAAGAAAGGGGAAAAATTGGGAATGGGGAGGAAAGAAAGGAAGAAAGGTGTGAGAGGGAACAGGGTGGAAAAAGAAAAAGGTGGATAGGGGACGGGTGCGAGAAAGGGGAACGCCGGGGAAAGGGTAGAGACAGGAGGAGTCTGAAGGGAAAAGTCAGGGAGGACAAAAGGGGGGACAAAAGAGGAGAAAGACAGGGGGAAAGGGGGGCAAGAGAGAAAGAGGGGGCAGGGGTAAGAAATGGGAAAGGGGACAGGGAAAAAAGACAGAAAGCTGGGGACAGGAAGCATGGGGGAAAGGGGTATGGCAGGGGGAGAAGAGGGGAAAGCGGGGATGGGACACGCGGGGAAAGAAACAGAAAGGATGGATAGGGGACATGGGGGACAACAGAGAAAGCGGGGACAAGGGAGGGGGCAAGAGAGAATGTGGGGTGGGAAAGAGGCAGAAAAGATGGAATGGGGACCTGGGGGAGAAAGGGGAAAAGGTGGGACAAGCGGGGAACAAAGGGCAAAGTAAGTGGAAAGAGGGACAGGGGAGAAAGAAAAGGGAAATGGGGGACCAGGTTGGGGGCAGGGGAGAAAGGGAAAGGGAACGGGGGAAGAAAAGGAAAATGGGGAATGGGGAAACTGGGGGGGAAGACAGGGGAAATGAGGGGATAGGGGTGATGGGAAAAGAAACGGGAAAGGGGGACAGGGGAGGCTGCAAGAGAAAAGGTGGGGAAAGGGAGACAGAACAGAGGAAAGAAAGGGTAAAGGAAGTAGAAAGGGGGGAACACGAGAGAAGGAGGAACAAAGACGGGGGAAGGGCTGACAGGGCACTTGGGGGTAGAATGGGGAAAAGAAGGGAAAGGGAGACAGAGAATAGGAAAGGGGGAGGCAGTGAGTGACACATAGGGAAAGGGGGGAGAGGGGACAGAGAGGAATGTGGGGGAGAGGGAACAAAGAAGGCTGAAAGAGGAAAAGGGGAGACTTGGAACAGGGGGAATAAAAGGTAAAGGAAGTGGAAAGGTGGGACGTGGAGGAGCAAAGAGAGAGAAAAGGGGTGACATGAAACAAGGGGGAGAATGTGGAAAGAGTAGAAAGGCAGACAGAGGACGGGGGAGGAAAGAGGAGAAGAAAAGGGGAAATGGGGAAAGAGGTGAGAGCGAGCAGGGGGGTTCGAAATGAGGAAGTGGGGGATGGTGGGAAAGTAAGGGGGAAAGGGAGGACTCGAGATGCTCACCCTACCCCCTGCTAAATAATCTCACCATCACCCGTATAAAGAAAAACGGTATCAGCAACTTACACAGCATACAGCAAACACGTTGAAAAAAAACAGCTCCCTCTTCCGTAAAGTTGTGAATTCCTCAAAATGCAGTGTACCTGGAATTTAAAAAAAAAAAAAAAAAAAAAAGCATACCATTAAACTCCTCCCCCACTATGCTTCCCAGAGGCACGGTGGCTCACATGTGCAGACGACAGAGGCAGCGAGCTCCTGGCGCTCTGTGCTGGTGGTGCGCTCTGTCAGGGATGGCTGGGAGGGATCCTTCCTTGCCGTGGGAACCGTCTGTGCCTTGCTGGAGGCACATGCCTGTGGAACCCCCTTTGTGTCACTCTTCAGCCAGCTCCAGCAGGCAGCCATGGCCAGGCAGGCCCCTCAGCACAGCAGAGCCAGCTGCGACCTCAGCCTCACTGGCTGAACCTGAGCCTGGCCCAGCCCAGCCCATCCTCCCCTCATGGGTCTCACCTGGGCTGCCTCAGCCCCAGCTGGAGCCCACTGGGAAGAGGGGCCATTGCCAAAGCCCCACAGCACATCACCCCCTCCCCTGAGCCTGTCCCTGGCAATGAGCTCTGCACCCTGGGGGCAGCAAGTGCCTCCAGGGGCGCAGAGGAGGCAGGAAGTGTTTATTCCTTAACGTGCCCAAGAAATCCCGGCAGTGAGTTGGCTACAAGGCTCCATGCCCAAAGGCGGCAGGACAGAGGGACAAAAGGGAAGAAAAAAGCAGCAAAGAAACCACGAGAGATAGAGAAATAAATGAGACAGACGGGGACCAGGGGAGAGAGGTGGAAGTAACCAGCAGGATAAGAAGAGACAACACACAGGAGCAGGGGAAAAGAAATATGATCAAGAAATACAAAATAGAAACAGGGACCCTGGCAGAAGTACACATTGAAAGAAAATTTTGAGAAGCGACAGGGTACAAGAAACATAAGCAAAAAAGTGACAGGCAGATGCAGAAAAAAAATGAAAAAAGTTACAGTGTGCTGAAAATAGAGGGGAGAATTGGGAATTATAGGCAGGCAGATGGCTAGGAGGAGATATAGACACAAAATTTTGAAAGGCATAGGATATGAGAATCCTACCAAAGACTTAAAAGATAGGTATGCAGAAGTGCATAGAAAGAGATCGAGGAAGAGAATTATGAAAAGCGACAGGGTGCAAGAACATGGGAAATAAATTAAAATTAATTTGGGGAGACAGAGAGAGGGAAAAGTAGCAAGAAAATTTTAGAAACAAACTGGGTTCAACAAACCTAAGCAAGAATTTAAGAGAAAGGGATGGAAAGAGAGAAATAAAGTTTCAAAAGAGATTGGGTAAAAGAAACATAGTCAAGTATTAAAAGACAAGGACACAAAGCTTAATAGAAGTAATCTGTGGTGGATTGACCTTGGCTGGCCCCTGGGTACCCACCCAGCCTCTCTATCATTGCCCTTCCTCAAAAAGACAAGGGGAGAAGTTAAAATGAAAAAGCTTGTAGGTTGAGACAAGGACAAAGAGATCGCTCATAGTCACAAAAACAACAGACTCAACTTGGGGAAATTCACTTATTGTCAATCAAATAAGAAATAAGAACAAATTTTAAAAAAAACACCTTCCCACCACCTCTCTCTTTTTCTGGGATCATCTTCATTCATGACTTCTCTACGTCGTACCCCCAGACAATGGAGGTGTCAGGGAGTCAGGATTGTGGTCAGTTCATCTCACATTGTCTGTGCTGCTCCTTCCTCCTCGCACTCTTTTTCCGCTCCAACAGCAGGGCCGCCACCTGTTGCAGGGACTCTCTGCTCCACTCCTGGCCAGTGTTGCTGATGGGCTCAGCTTTGACCAGCGGCAGGTCCCTCTCTGAGCTGGCTGTGCCCAACATGGGGGGAGCTTCTGGTGTCTTCTCACAGAACCCACCCCTGCCCGCCACAACTCAGCCAGCAAAACCTTGTCACTTAAACCCAATGCAACAGCAATCTACTACAGGGCAGAGAAGGGTGGGCGGTGAAAAAACAGGGAAAGGGAGCCACAGGGGAAAGAAAACAGCTATGGGCTACGGATCAGACGGGAGGAAGCAACAGGGAGCGAGACAGAGAGAGAACCATGAAGGCAAAAATTGGCTATGGGACAGATCTTTTAATACAATAACATCCTTTATATAATATAGTAGATAGAGGTTTTTATTTTGAATTCCTTTTTATATACATACACTCATATTTTTCAATATGTATAAAAATGAGAAATTGTTCTTTATTTCAATGCCTCATACCCATATATACAGGTTTTATTGTTTTTTTAAACACACATTCCCCACATGAATTTTCAGGCATTTTTTGGGCTGTGAACTGCCTCTTTTAGGGGGAACCCCATGTGACACGCGCACACCCTCAAAAAGGTCTCGTTTTGCCTTAGAAGTACCATCTGGAGTACAATTACAGCCTGACATTAAAAAAAAAAACCACACAACATACAAACACTGCACCCCACACAAAGCAGCCTTAACATCTTCCTGATGCAGTCTGCTTCACTACTGCTGAACAGCCCCTCCCACATAGCTCTGCTCATCCCAAAACAACCCCATTAATTAAAGAGCTGCCCACACAACCTGCTGATGGCTACTTGATGGGAGTTGACTGTACCACCTTTGCCTCAACAGTCTAGGTAGATCAACAAACTAACCATAGACTCCTATTGATGTTCCACCTACCCCAGAGTTTACATGACCGGGCAGAGCAGCTCCGAGCCAAACACACACAAGCACAGACCGACATTACACAGAACACTACAAACAATGCACCTCACAAATGAGGGAAAACTCTCAGCAAGAAGGATGACACCAACATAAGCAACTGTTAGGCAAGAAGACCTGCAAGATCACAATGGTGACACGAGAAGGCTCTAGGGAAACCCCAAGAAATGAGTACAATGTAATGGTCCGGGACAACAAGTGACTCAAACTGAGATGTACGTGCAGGAAGCCTGGCTTCAAGACCTAAGAACTTAAGGATGCAGGGAAGAAGTCCCAGTCACTGAAAATGGATGGCTAGAGAACAGAGCTGCTCATGCAGCCAGGAACAATGCTGCAGTTGAGGACCACTCAGAAACTTCCGAGATGCAAGGCCGATCCACTGTTTAAGCTTATAATGCAAGAAAAGTGGGGCCTGACTGGGGCAGTGCCAATGAGTTCTGGCATTCAAGACTCTTGGGATGGTGTCTGAAGTACAGACTGTGCTCCTCAAGTGTAAAGAGAGCATCGAGACCCAAGGAAGGTTTAGGACACAGAAGACAGACCACACAAACAACACAACAGATGCAGGCTGGAACCACCCTGCCCGGCTCATGCTAGCATTATGCTGAAGACTAACTTGCTCCCTTTACCTGCTCAAAGGGGATGGCTCCAGGACAGCCCTCTGCCCTTCTCTAACTTTAAGAGGCCTCCCTGCAAATCACAAACTTCTCCCTTTCCAGCCCCTCCCCAGCCCTGGCCACTCAACTTAGCTTTCAGAGGGCTGGAGGTCTTAAATCCGATGTCGACAGAAAAAAAAAAAAAAACAGCACATCGACTATCTGGGACATTCCTGTAGTCACCAGGTTCATCATCATCTACAATTAAAGAAAACCAAACAGTGACAGCAAGAAGTTTCAGAGAGGCCACCGCCAACCTCTTCCACAATTTCCCCTTCCTCAAAAGCGCAATGGGATTCCACTCACCTGCTCCTTCCAGAGTCAAATGCTGTGGCCATCATTGCTTGAGATACCAAGAAACAAAATTACTGTTGCACGTGTGAGAAATCACCAGCCACAAGCTCCTCCTCACTGCTGCCTCGGCTCACCTCTAATGCTCACCCACTTCCAAAGATGGCTCACAGGGCACCTGCAAAACCAGAAGATAAATAATTAACCAGGTTGCCGTATAATACTTCACTATTAAGACACCAATGTGGCCCACAACCGCCTCACCTTCTCAGCACGCTCATCAGCATGCGGCTTAGTCCCTCTGAGCCTGCATCCTGCACCTGAAAAAAAAAAGCCAACCAAAAGACATATGCTGACATACTGCCTGACACCTCAGCCTGCCTACAGCCATTCCTGTCTCCTACTCCTTTACCCTGGCCTCTCGCCCACCTGCCCTCCATGGTTTTGGGCTGCTGCTTTGAGGCTTACAGACTACCTGTAAAACAGACACAAAGGACACTAAAAACTTCACCCACAATATAACATCTGAGAAGAATTGCTGCTTCAGCCCACTATTCATTGACCACCTTGCCCGAGAGTCACATCCGGTGCCAATATCCTGCTTTACTCATCACTTCATACCTTCAAAATGAAAAAAAAAAAAAAAAAAAAAAACACCCACACCCCACCACCAAGCCATAATATAATGATATAGCCACCAGTCACATCTTCCCTCCAGCACCGTGAACTGACCCACCTTCTTACAGGGTCCTGCTTGCCTTCTCCATGACTCTTTGGTGCACATCTTGTCCCTCTGCATCTGAAAAAATTAGTAAACAAGTCACCCAGATGCTGATCAGTAGCTGAATAATTCCAGGGGTCTTGTTTCCATTTAGGAATATCATCTAGGCTCCAACTACAACCTGCCATTAAAAAAAATTGGACCCAACATTAATCCCCACACATACAAGCCTTAACACCTTCAATCTGCTTCGCTACTGCCAAACAGGCCCTCCCAGGAGGCTCCAATCATCCCCATAACACACTATGGAAATGACTGTCCCTGCCAATGGCTGCTTGATCCCAGATGACTGTACAACCTTTGGCTAAACAGTCTTGGCAGATCAACATATTACCCATAGACTCTTATTGCTGTTCCACCTACCCCTGACTCTACACCCCCAGGCAGGGCAGCTCCACGCCAAACACACCCACGTGCAGCCCAACACCACGCAGCACTATAGACAACAACGTGACTCCAAGATAAGAGAAAACTCTCCACAAGAAGAATGACTTTCAGACAAGAGATGCTGTTGGGCAAGAAGACCAATGGCCACAGCATGGACGTGAGGAGGCTCTGTGGCAAAGTCATAAAAATCATAAGAGAGTCAAATGTAACAGCCCATTCCAAGAAGTTCCTGTCAAAATGGAGATGACATATGTGCAGGAAGCCTGGCTTCAAGACCTGAGAATGTAAGGATGCAGGGAAGAAATCCCAGTTCATAAAAGCAGATGGCTAGAGCTGCTATAGCTCAGAGAACAGAGCTGCTCATGCAGCCACGAACGATGCTGCAGAAGAGGACCATCTAGAAACTTCCAAGAGGCAAGTCCGATCTGCACTTTAAAATTGTTATGCAAGAAGTGCCCATTGGGTGCTCTGCCAATTAGCACAGGCATTCGAGACTCTACAGGGGCTGCCCAAGGCACATGCTGTGCCCCTTGAGTGCAAAGAGAAACGAGGATATCAAAACCTAAGGAAAGTCCAAGACACGGAAGACAGCACACAAACTACACAACAACAGACACAGGCCAGAACTGCCCTGCCCAGCACACACTAGCTTTTTGCTGAAGAGTAACCCACTCCCTTTACCTACTCAGAGGACACTCCTCCTGGATAGCCCTCTGCTCTACCCTGACTTGAAAACTCCTCCCTGAAACTGTCAACCTTGGCCCCCCCTCCAGCGCCTGTGCCTCTACTTAGCTTTCAGACAGCCAGGGGTCTGAATTCATCCTTGACAAAAAACCCACAACAAACAGCTAACTGATGTGTTCCTGCAGTCACCAGGTTCCTCTTCAACTGTAAAACAAAAAGAAACCATGGCTCCAGCAGTGACCACCCTGATAGTAGAGGCCAACCTCTTCTACAGCACCCTCATCCTCAGAGGTGCCATGGCAATCCGCTCACCTGTTTCACGCCGATTCTAGAGTCGGAGGCTGCAGCAGCAATTATTTATGACACCTAAGATACCAACAAACACAAAATTACCATTGCATTTCTGTGAAATCACCAGTCCCATGCTCCTCCTCAATACTATCCAGCTCACCTCAAATGCAAGGGACTAGAACAGACCAGACCCTCTTGACACCCAAATCCAAATGCAAAACCGATATGATAAAGACTGATGAACCTGCCTCCATTTCCTAGCCAACCCCCAGCACCAAAACTTTTAGAAACCTCTTCTCCTCAACTGTCAGGGAAGGACCCCCACTTCTTCTTGACAGCTCCCATTCTATATTTGCAACCCTGAAACCCCTGTGTCAGCCACTCCTAAGGAGCTGCTCTTCTGAGCCATACCCTGTGTTCAGCAGGCACCTCCTATCTTCTGTCTTCCCACGGACTCTGGGCTCTGCTATAGACCCACAAAATAAGTAATGCCCTGACACAATCTACGAGGGGCCTGCTGCAAGCTGCAAAAACTCTAGGGACACCACGGCACTCTTTGGGCAATGGGGAAAGGTGATGAGCCATGCCATACCCTGAATGACACTATGCCTTACATCCCTGCTGCTTTCTTGAGAAGTGCTAAAGTACAATATGCAGATGCATGCAAAATGCTCACCCTAACCCCAACAATATAATCTCATCATCAACCCAATTAAGAGAAACAAGATCAGCAACTCACACAGCATACTGCAAAACCGGTGGAAAAAACCTCTGGCCCATCTTCAATAAAGTTAGGAATTCTAGGAAAATGCAGCACTCCTAGAATAGAGGAAAGCACACTATTAAACCATCTGGGCATCCCCTAAACACTCATCACAAAGTTACTGACCTGAAAAAAAAGGAAACAAAAAAGCTGCATACCAGTCAACTTTCTACTATACAGGTGGCAGGATGTGTACTGGTCCTGAAGGTCTTAGCTCAGCCTTCTTACCTCTGCCTCCCTAAATACCAAAACATGCCTGCCCCAAAGCTGCAGCCAAATGAAGGCCCAGCAGAGCACCGACCCCAGAGGAGCCCAGCAGCAGAACAAGCTCCTGAGCCGAGCCTGTGGCTCATATACCCCGGGCCCCGCCCACTGCCATCGGGCCCCGCCCACCACCCTTCCCACAATCCCCTGGAGAAAGGGGCGGGGACAACCCCCCCCCCCCCGAAGGCAAAGAGGTGGCCACAGGGGTAGGAGCTCCTTTTCTTATGCCTTAAGTTCCCAGCAGGCAAAGCAACAGTCACTTTTATTTCTATTGGGCACTTGCCTCTGGTGATTCTCTTACCGCTTTTGTTTGAGTTCTGTCTACTTGTTGCTGTAGAGAAGAGAGTTCTGCAGGCGTCACTTTATTTTTGTGATCTTCAGATATTTCTGTGGTTAATTGGTAATCATGTTTTATGGTTTTAGAAGAGTGCTGGAAGCAGGTGATTTCCAGAAGACTGATGAGCACTTTCTGGATCCTAGAGGACTAAATCGCCATGGAGACGCGTGTCGGCGGACTGCGGGACGTCCTGGAGGACTTAAAGTGCCATAGAGAGGCGCGTGGGAGGACTGAGAGGGTTCCTGGAGGACTAAAGTGCTATAGAGACGAGCGTGGGAGGACTGAGCGGGCACTTCTGGGCTCCTGGAGGACTAAAGTGCCGTGGAGACGAGCGTCAGCCGACTGAGGGGCGTCCTGGAGGACTAAAGTGCCATAGAGAGGCGCGTCGGCTGACTGAGGGGCGTCCTGGAGGACTAAAGTGCCATAGAGAGGCGCGTCGGCTGACTGCGCGGCGTCGTGGAGGACTAAAGTGCCATAGAGAGGCGCGTCGGCTGACTGCGCGGCGTCCTGGAGGACTAAAGTGCCATAGAGAGGCGCGTCGGCTGACTGCGCGGCGTCCTGGAGGACTAAAGTGCCATAGAGAGGCGCGTCGGCTGACTGCGCGGCGTCCTGGAGGACTAAAGTGCCCTAGAGAGGCGCGTCGGCTGACTGCGCGGCACCTCGGAGGACTAAAGTGCCATAGAGAGGCGCGTCGGCTGACTGCGCGGCACCTCGGAGGACTAAAGTGCCATAGAGAGGCGCGTCGGCTGACTGCGCGGCGTCCTGGAGGACTAAAGTGCCATAGAGAGGCGCGTCGGCTGACTGCGCGGCACCTCGGAGGACTAAAGTGCCATAGAGAGGCGCGTCGGCTGACTGAGCGGCACCTCGGAGGACTAAAGTGCCATAGAGAGGCGCGTCGGCTGACTGAGCGGCGTCCTGGAGGACTAAAGTGCCATAGAGAGGCGCGTCGGCTGACTGAGCGGCACCTCGGAGGACTAAAGTGCCATAGAGAGGCGCGTCGGCTGACTGCGCGGCACGTCGGAGGACTAAAGTGCCATAGAGAGGCGCGTCGGCTGACTGCGCGGCGTCCTGGAGGACTAAAATGCCATAGAGAGGCGCGTCGGCTGACTGCGCGGCACCTCGGAGGACTAAAGTGCCATAGAGAGGCGCGTCGGCTGACTGCGCGGCACCTCGGAGGACTAAAGTGCCATAGAGAGGCGCGTCGGCTGACTGAGCGGCACCTCGGAGGACTAAAGTGCCATAGAGAGGCGCGTCGGCTGACTGCGCGGCGTCCTGGAGGACTAAAGTGCCATAGAGAGGCGCGTCGGCTGACTGAGCGGCACCTCGGAGGACTAAAGTGCCATAGAGAGGCGCGTCGGCTGACTGCGCGGCACCTCGGAGGACTAAAGTGCCATAGAGAGGCGCGTCGGCTGACTGAGCGGCACCTCGGAGGACTAAAGTGCCATAGAGAGGCGCGTGGGCTGACTGAGCGGCGCCCTGGAGGACTAAAGTGCCATAGAGAGGCGCGTCGGCTGACTGCGCGGCGTCCTGGAGGACTAAAGTGCCATAGAGAGGCGCGTCGGCTGACTGCGCGGCGTCCTGGAGGACTAAAGTGCCATAGAGAGGCGCGTCGGCTGACTGAGCGGCGTCCTGGAGGACTAAAGTGCCATAGAGAGGCGCGTCGGCTGACTGAGGGGCCATGGAAATGGACAACAGGAAAACTGCCGGGCACAGACGGGGGCGCGGTAACGCGTAATAGCCGACACTGGAGCGCCGACGGCCGCTCTCGACGGCGGGCGGGCTGCACCGATCGCGCTCCAGGTGGCGCGGAGCTCGACGGAGTCCCGGCGGTCCTGGTTCGCCCTCCGGCCGCCGCGCTCTCGAGACCGGCGCCGGAACGGCCCCCGCGAAACCGCGCATGCGCACGAGCTGCGGAACCAACGCACAGCGCCGCCGGGGGCGGGGGCCAAGGCGAGCCGGAGGCGCGGCCACAGCGCACGGAGGAGCGCACACCTGCAGGACCAGCCTTCAGCCGCCGGGCGGCAGCACCCCCTTAGTTATTTACACATTATCTATTTAGGGAATTTATATCACCTGTTTGCACTTATGTAGAAAATCTGCTTAGATTTTAACATTTATGATACAGAATATCTATTTAGACTGTCTGCTTACACATCTATTTTGACACTAATATCTTTTTATAAATACATTTTTTAAAATATTTTTATTTCTAGGATCTTTTATATAACACAAGCACAGAATCATAGAATCCTTAGACATAGAGGTTTTTATTTTGAAGTTATTTTACATACATAATATTATTTCTCAGTATATATATTTCTCATATATAAATGACAGATTGTTCTCTATTTCAGTGCCTCGCGCCCATAGTTACAGGTTTTCACATTTTTTTAACGCATTCCAAGATTTTCAGATGTTTTGGGGCTGTGAACCACCTCATTTGGGAGACCCTCACGTAACCCCACGTCCCCCACTCACCTGCTCCTCTGCTGCATCATCGCTGCCCCAGTGATGTTGCAGTGTCCCAAATGACACCATCACCCCCCGAGACACACACACAGACAGACACCCTTCTACTCCCCCCAAAAAAAGCCCCAAAACTCCCAGACCCAGGGCTGGCCCCTTTCCCTCGGGGCGAGGGGCTCCGCCACTGGCTGCAAACCTGGCCTGGGGCATCTCTCGAGCAGCACGAGACACCTACAACAAGGCACCTGGAAAACAAAAATCCCCAGTTATAGCTCAGTATCTTAAAAAATAGCCCGGAAGAGAGTAGAGGAATTCCATCAGAGGGACAGGACAGGATCTGAGCTACAGGAGGATTCTGTGGAAACAGCTCAGCTCCAAACACAGCACAGCCTTCAAAAGCCAGCGCCAGCTCAACTCTTGAAGTCAGGATTAAAGCTAACCGATGCCATTTTGAACACGTTCTTAGCGTAACAGTAAACCTTCTCACTGGTGTTGGGAAATGCCTTGTCCCTTCCCTTTCGGTGAAAAGGTGTGCGTTAGGTTTATATACACCGAATAAAAATACTTACGCTATAAAAGTATTTGACTTTCTTCAGGCACTGATTTCACTTCCACAGCTGGGAATTGATACCATAACACTATCTCTCTCCAAAATACATAGTTATAATTGGACTACAAGGTTTTTTGTGTGCTACGCAACGAGGAGGGACATCTGGCCAGCAGCACTGCCTGAGAGAGATGCTACTGGGCTGCCGAGGAAACACGCCACTGAAAGCCAGACAGAAATAAAGTACTTTAGAGCATGCTGTCTAAATATCAGGGGTAAAAAAAATCCGTTACATTCAGTTCCCTCTTTTTAAAGCTTTAGAGCAAATACCTGGGGCACCTTGTGGCAATTCATCTCTCTTTCCCTCTCTCTCATCCCATCTGAGCCCCCATTGGTCTCTGCTCCGCAGCTCCTTTATCCTCCTCTCTGCATCCAGGGGGTCCCCGCTCGCTTCCTCGCTCATCTCTCCTTTGCCGAGATGCTGTCAGGCTCCAGCGCTCCCAGAGCATTTGGCAGGAGCTGGTGTCCCCTGGGAGGGGGAAGCAGGTGTAATGGGGGTCCCAGTGGGATGTGGGGGGTACCGGGGGGACTCCAATGGATCCCAGAGGGTTCTGGGGTGTCCTGGGGGGGACCCAGGGGATTCTGGTGTGTTCTGGGGGGTGTGTGTGGGAGGGTCCCAGGGGGAATGTGGGGGGTTCCAGAAGGCTCCAGGGAGTCTTGGGGGAACACGACAGGTCCCAGGGGGATCCTGGAGGGCCCTGGGGGGGCTCTCAGGGGGTGGGGTCCCAGAGGAACGTGGCAGGTACCAGCAGGTGCTCCAGGGGGTCCCAGAGGGCTCTGGCGTGTCCTGGGGGGCTCCAGGAGGGATCTGTGGGGTCCTGGAGGGGGTGTGGGAAGGTCCTAGAGGGGTCCTGGGGGGAATGTGGGGGATTCCAGAAGGCTCCAGGGAACCCTGGGGGGAACATGAGAGGTCCTAGATGGTCCCAGATAGTCCCAGAGGCGTCCTGGGATAAGATGAAGCAGGACATCCCACAGAGCTCTTGTGGGGGGGGCAGGGTGTCCCAAGAGATTCTAGGGGGTCTCAGGGGGATCCTGGGGGGGTTGGGGGATCCCAGAGGGTATCAGAGAGCTCCGGAGGGGTCCCAGCATCCCCATACCTGTGACATGGACGGCGACGGCACAGGCCCCCAAGGAACAACTGGTGAGGGGGCAGCCTGCGCTGGGGGGAGGAAACATGCCAGTGATGGGGGACACTCCCTTGAAGATCCTGGGGGGGTGTGGGAGGGTCCCAGGGCATCCTAGACGGCTCTAAGGGAGCTCTCCGGTGGCGTGGGGGCTCCCAGGGGCATGTGGGGCATGCCATGGAGGAGTCCAGGGGCTCCCAGTGGGGAATGGGGGGTCCCAGGAGGGTCCTAGCGGGCTCTGGGGTGTCCTGAGGGGGTGTGGATGGGTCCCAGGGGGAAGGTGAGAGGGTTTCAGGGTGCTCCAGGGAGTCCCGGGGGTGAATGTGGGGGTTCCCAGGCCCCAGAGAGTCCTGGGGGAATATGAGGGGTCCATGGGGTCCTGGAGGGCTCTGGAGGAAAGGTGCAGGAGGGTCCCAGGAGGCTCCAGGGGATCCTGGAAGGCACTGGGGGCGCTCTCGGGAGGTGCGGGGGGTCCCAACAGGATGTGAGGGGTAGCGGTGGGGGCGCTCCAGGGGGACCCTAGAAGTCTCTGGGGTGTCCTGGCAGCAATGTGTGGGGTGCCGGAGAGGGTGTGTGAGGGTCCCAGGGGGCTACAGGGAGTGCTGGGGGAATGTGGGGAGTCCCATGAGGGTCCCAGAGAGTCCTGGGGGAAGACAAAGGGTCCCAGGGGGTCCTGGAGGACTCTGAGGGGCTCTCATGGGGTTGGGGGGAGGTCGCAGAAGCGTCCCAGGGGGATGTGGGGGATACCGGGGGTGGGCTCCAGTGGGTCCCAGAGCGCTCTGGGGGTCTCTAGGGGATCCTAGAGCAGGTGTCAGAGTGACCCAGAGTGCTCCAGGGGATCCTGGAAGGCTTGGAGGGGTCCCAGAAGTTTCCAGGGAGCCCTGGGGGGAACATGAGGGGAACCAGAAGATCCTGGGAGGCTCTCCGGGGGTGCAGGGGGTCCCACAGAGATGTGGGGGGTACCGGGGGAGCTCTCAGAAGGCTCTGTGGGGCCCGGGGGGGCTCAAGGAGGTCCTGAAGGGTGTGGAGAAGGGTCCCAGGGGTCCTGGAGGCCTCTGGGGGGCTCTCAAGGGGTAAGAGGGTGCTCCCACGACAGTCCAGGGGGACATGGGGGGTACTGGGGAGGAGCTCCAGGGGGTGCCAGAGGGCTCTGGCATGTCCTGGGGGGCTCCAGGGGGGATCTGTGGGGTCCTGGAGGGGGTGTGGGAAGGTCCTAGAGGGGTCCTGGGGGGAATGTGGGGGATTCCAGAAGGCTCCAGGGAACCCTGGGGGGAACATGAGAGGTCCTAGATGGTCCCAGATAGTCCCAGAAGCGTCCTGGGAAAAGATGAAGCAGGACATCCCACAGAGCTCTTGTGGGGGCAGCAGGGGTACCAGAAGATTCTAGGGGGTCTCAGGGGGATCCTGGAGGGGTTGGGGGATCCCAGGGGATATCAGAGGGCTCTGGGGGGTCCCAGACTGTCTCAGAGAGCTCCGGAGGGGTCCCAGCATCCCCATACCTGTGACATGGATGGCGACGGCACAGGCCCCCGAGGAACAACTGGTGAGGGGGCAGCCTGCGCTGGGGGGGGAAACATGCCAGTCATGGGGGACATTCCCTTGAAGCCAAAGACAATGACCTCGGAGAAGGTGCTGAGCCTCTCGCAGACCTTCCAGTACAGCTCACTGTAGGACTCCTTGTCCTGCAGGATGGGACACAGTGGAGGGTCACGGGGACCCCCAAACACTGGAGAATGCCTCGACCTTCCCCTCACACCCCCAGCCCTGCCCCCCATCAGCCCTCAGCCTGTACCCCTCTCCCCCTCACAGCCCCTCTCCAACTCAGCACCCACTTCAGGCCACAGCCCCCTTCCCCAAACTCAGGGCTCCCCCAGCACAGTCACCCACCCACCCAGCCACCCCCTCAGACCTTCCCGTTTGCCCCCAATACACTTTCAGGACCCCCCTCCCCACTGTCCGGGCCCCCTCAGCCCCCCCGTTCCCCCAGCCCCCCTCAAGGTCCCCCCTCACCCCTCGGGGCCCCCTCGGCCCCCCAGGTCCCCCTCAGTCCCCTCACTCCCCCCCATAGTTCCCCCTCCCCCAGAAAGTCCCTTCAGCCCCCCCCCATCATCCCTTATTCCCCATCGGGGACCCCTCGGCACCCCGCAGCCCCTCTCAAGGCCTCCCCATTACCCTCAGGACCCCTGTCCCACCCCAGCCACTCCCCAGGGACAACTCAGCGCCCCCGTTCCCGCTCAGAACACCCGTGTCCCCCCACCTCAGCTCCCTCCACCACCCCTCGGGGTCCCCCCAGTCCCTCCACTCCCCACAGCTTCCCTCAAGTCCGACCTTCAGCCCCCACAATCCCCTGGGGGATCCCCCCGAGCCCCACCAATTATCCCTCGGGGTTCCCTCAAGGCCCCCGCCGCTGCCTGCCACGTTCCCCACCGCCCTCGGCTCACCTTCACGCAATCCAGCTACCTCATAACGTGTTCACAGGGGCCAAGCAGGGCAGACCAGACCGAGCGGCCACGCCAACCAAGCGGTGCGGCACTACGGGCGGTACACACGCAGTACACCCGTACGGCAGACAGCGTCGCGCATGCGCAGTGCATCCGTACGGCACCGGGGGCGCGCATGCGCAATATAGCTGTACGGCGGAAAGCATCGCGCATGCGCAGTGCATCCGTACGGCACTAGGGGGCGCCATGCGCCGTACAGCTTTAAGGCACTAGGGGGCGCACATGCGCAGTGCAGCTGTACGGTGAACCGTCGCGCATGCGCAGTGCAGCTGTACTGCACTGGGGCACGCATGCGCCTTACAGCTGTATGGCACAGAACGCGGCGCATGCGCAGTACAGCCCTACGGCACTAGGCGTGCGCATGCGCAGTACAGCTTTACGGCACTAGGGGACGAGCATTCTTTTGCCACTTTTGATTTCTGTCCAGTTGTTGCTGTGGAGAGTTATGCGGGGGTCACTTTATTTTTGCGATCTTCAGATATTTTTGTGTTTAACTGTTAATCATGTTTTATGGTTTCGGAAGAGTGCTAGAAGCATATGATTTCCAGAAGACTGACAAGCATTTACGGGCTCTTGGAGCACTAAAGTGCTATAGACACGCACGCTGGTGGACTGAGAGAGCACTTCCGGCCTCCTGGAAGACTAAAGTGCTATAGAGATGCGAGTCGGAGGACTGAGGGGGCGCCTGGACGACTAAAGTGCCATAGAGACACGCATCGGAGGACTGAGGGGGCACTTCCAGGGTCCTGAAGGACCGCCTTGCCATGGAGATGGACACCCGTAAAACTGACGGCGCAGTAACGCCTAACAGCCGATACTGCACCGCATACGGCCGCTCTCGAGGCTGGCCGGGCGGCACCGATCACGCTCCAGGTAGCGCGGATCTCGCCGGAGTCCCAGCGGTCTTGGGTCGCGCTCTGGCTGCCGCTCTCTGGAGACTCTCACCGCACCGGCCTCCGCAACGACGCGCACGAGCTGCGGAAGCAACGCACAGCGCCACCGCGGGCGGGGACCACGGCGCGCCGAGGGCGTGGCCAGTGCGCGCGGGAGGCCGGGCCACAGCGCACGCGCCCCTCCTGGGAGGAACCCCACATAACCCCCACATCCCCGACTCACCTGGTCCTCCGCCGACCCATCGCATCCCTGCCCCGGTGATGTCACAGTGTCCCCAATGACACCATCGCCCCGCAGACACACACACACACACGTTTCCCCTTTTTTTATTCCCCCCCCAAAAAAGGAACACAACGCCCAGACCCAGGGCTGGCCCCTTCCCCTCAGTGGGGCTCCGCCACCAGCTGCAAACCTGGGCTGGGGCATCTCTCGAGCAGCACGAGACACCTACAACGAGGCACCTGGAAAACAAAAATCCCCAGTTAGAGTTCAGCATGCTAAAAAAGTAGCGCAGAAGAGAAGAGAGTAGAGGAATTCCCTCAGACCAAGGGACGGGACAGCAGCTGAGCTACAGGAGGATTCTAGAGAAACGCCTCAGCTCCAAATAAAGCACAGCTTTCTAAAGCCAGCGCCAGCTCAACTCTTAAAGTCAGGATTAAGGCTAATTGATGCCATTTGAAACACATTCTTAGCGTAAAGGCAAACCCTCCGGCTGGCGCTGGGAGATGCCTGGCCCCTTCCTCCCAGCGTGGCCACAGGGAGATCCATCACCCTGCATGCAGGGCGGCAGGACCGAGCTGGGCCATAACCAGAATCCATGCTGACGGAGCCACCACCGCAGCTACAGCCCTCGCGCTGCTGCCGCCGCTCACCTCGCTCGCAGGGTCGATGCAACTAAGGGGGACGGGTCAAACCCTGAAGAGCCAAAGAAGCAATAAAGAAAAAAGCTCAGTCATTTGCTCCATGCTGAAAAGGTGTGCCTATGTTTACATACGCTCTTTAAAAATAGTCTAAAAGTATTTCACTTTCCTGTGGCACTAGTTCAACTTGCACCACTGTGAACTGATACCATTAAACTACCCCTCTCCAAAATACACAGTTGTCATTTGACTGCAGGTTTTTTTGGGTGTTACACAAGGAGGAGGGACATCTGGCCAGCAGCACTGCTCGATAGAGATGCTACCAGGGAAACATGCCACTGAAAGCCAGACAGAAATAAAGTACCTCAGAGCACTCTGTCATAATGGCAGGGAAAACCCGGTAACATTCAGTCGCCTCTCTTTTTAAACCTTTAGAACCGACACCTAAATGCTTCGCTCCGCCTCATAAAGTGTATGCTACAGCTATTGGGCAGTTGCGCTTTAAACAATGCGAGTCAGTGGGTAAATTATACAACGTTACCTTTTTTGGTTTTTAAGTTTAATTTTGCATAGAAAAATCAGCAACATAAAACCCCCAAATGGTTTTACTTTTGAGGGTCGGGGGGGGAAATCAAATCCCTGGTGCCGCAATCCATCAGGCTACCAAAAAGCACCGGCAGATGGGCGAATGCTTTTGGCCGCGTGACATGCTCCGGAACAGACCTTACGTTGTTTTTAGTGTTTTCTTGAAATATTTCATACAAAAACTATAGAAGGAGAGCTGACAAAGCCTTCCTGTTAACTTCAAAGTCCACACTTAGGAAAAAAGCATATGCGCATCGCAGACGTACCTCATACTCACAGAGCACTCCAGATCCTTTCTGTCTGTCCTGCATTGTCACGGCACAACAAAAGGGCAACCACGGAGAAACGCTGCCAGTTGACATTCTGCTGAGAGAGGGGAAAAAAACCAAAACAAAATAAAACTTTGAGCACAAAGCTGGGTAGGAATCTAAAACTTCCTTCTTTCGCGAAGGTTTGCAAAGACTATGGCTGAGTGGAGGAAAAAGTATTCGACACCATCTCTGGCACAGTTGTTGATACGGGTTACTAGATCTTTGCATTTTTTTGACAACTCTGACTTTTTTGACTCACTGGCAGATTTAGTTGCACTAGAGCCACTTTCCCAGGTACCCTGGGGCTCTTAAGTTGCTTTCCTGGAGACTTCATCCTCAAAAACACCTTATTTCTCTCTCCCAGGGCTGGGACAAAAACATCAAACCTCCAGCGACTGCTCCCACACCAAAGGTGCCAGGAGGCAAAGCTGTGGCTTGTCCTCGCTGTCCCTTGGCAGAGCTTTCATCGCCCCTTTCATCCACGCTTTCCTGGGGAATTCATCCATTCCCCCCCCTCCAAAAAAAAAAAAAATTTTTTTTCCCGTGCGGGGAATAATTTTTCCCTTCTGTCCGCACTCAGGCAACTCCCCGGGCTGACGGAAAACACACGCCACTGAAAGCCAGACAGAAATGCAGAACTTCAGGGGATGCAAAATATCAGAGGAAAATAGCCCGTTACATTCAGTCACCTCTCATTTTAAACAAGTACGACAAATACCTAACTGCTTCCGTACGCCTTATAAAACATACGCCACAGCTATTCGGCAGTGGCAGGTTAAACAACGTGAGTCAGTTTGTAAGTTATACAACTGTAGCTTTTTTTTTTTTAAAAAGTTTCATTTAGCATAGAAAAATCAGCGAGATAAGAGATCCCCCCCAAAATGGTTTTACTCTCGAGGGTTGGGGGGAAAATCAAATCCCTGGTGCCGCGATCCATCAGGGTACCAAAAAGCACCAGCAGATGGGCGAATGCTTTTGGCCGTGCTGAACACGCGGAGGAACAGGGTTTTATGACGTCTCAACTGTAACAACCGAGAACACAAATGCCAGCAAAGACAGCACAAAGTCTCGGTGCTCGTGACTTCTCCTGCCCAGTGCTTCATCTGTGATGACCTGCTCTGATGAGAACTTCATAGAAAGGCAACTGCTTTGAGCGAGAAACGTTTCCATTTAGGAAAATCTCTTTCCAGCCAACGTCAAAATGACACACCGTAGGTTATGGACAAAGGACATGATGGAAGCAACAACTCACCAAAACCACATCAGGACTCGCCGTCACTAGTTACGACGCTGCTGGTGCTTCATGGGAACGCCTGGAAAACATGCAGAAGCGAGACACCGCTTTGTCCCAGTTCGTCCACGTCTCTCCTTTGACCTCGATCGCCTTTAGGACAGATGCCAGTATCTCAGTAAGGTTTCTCGACTCCCGCTATAAGATAACCTAAAGACTTATTGACTGAAAAAGCATAAAGCTTTTATCGTGAACACAGAATCTGCTTCCCCTGAACATCTGAACTCTTACGAACAGTTTCTTCCCCCTTTTAGTACACAGGTTTTTTCACGGCATCGCTTAACGGTAAGCACACAGAAAGAGAAGACTGTGCTTTCAGGAAGAGAAAATAAACGCAGGGAAGCAAGCCTTGCATGGGCGTAACATGCTCCGGAACGGACCCTATACTCTTTTTAGTGTTTTCTTAAACTATTTCATACAAAAACCATAGAAGGAGAGCCGACAAAGCCTTCACATTTACTTCAAAGTCCACACTACAAGGACCTTCCGTTCCTTCCCGGTATCACCAGCACTTTTACGCAGGCGAGTCGCTTCATCGCTCCTCTAAAATTATTCAAACGAAAGCTGTAGCCACGAAAGAGGAGTGACAAAGAAACGGAGACGTCGGGCAGCAAGAGAGCTCGGCAGGCTGACACCTGAGGTCAACAGTGCACTCTGTTTTTGAAAGCACACGCACCCCCACCCCAGAAAACAAGCAGACAGACAAAAACCCCAGGGCTTCATGTCTTTTCTGGCTGCCGGAGCTCATCCCTGTCTCAGCGTATCATCTCATCAGAGCACCAAGCGCAGGCAATCTGCAGCCCAAGGACATTTGCATGTGACAAATACATGTTCAGAAATAGCCTGGATCTCTAAGAGCGGTGTCATTTTTCTGGCTGAAGAATCGTAACTCAATTTTAGTCACTGGCACGGTCCGGAGGAAACTAATGAACTTTTAAACATAACCTCTCTCTGGTGACAAAAAAACGTGTTAGAGACTGAAAAAGAAACTAAGGATGATTCAGAGCTCCCACCCATGAGGAAGCTGCGGGGACATTAGCGAAAGGGAAGACCGACAGCAGCAACATCCAGTGAAGTTTGGCTTTCATTCTGACCACGTACTTAAGAGACCCTCCAAGTCCACACCTCAAGTCCTAGGAAGGACCAGTCCTCTCCTGGAATGACAAACTTTTTCTGCTTAAAAGTCCAAGACTGGAGGCTCCATGGAACAATGCGGACTGAGCCACAGAAAAACACGCCCTCCACAGTCAAGCAACAATAATAAAAAAGAATAAAAAAATCAAGCAACGCATCGACTTCCATCACATTTCAGTCGGTACATTTCTACTGGCACCTAGGTGCTCAAACATGAACTAGACTGACACCACAGACTAGCCCAAATTGAGTTACACGTAGGAAAAGAAAAGGCTATTTCCCACTTGCCCCTGGAACCAATAGGAACACACAGAAGAGAAACACTTGACCCTAACAAAGGTAACAGGCAGCTCTTAATTTATCCTAGCTGAAAGTTCAGGCTTTGACCCCAAAGGAAACCATTCATAACTACCAAGGGCCCTGCTCAGGCAGGAGGCACACTCTGTTCATTGCAACTCCTCCTCAGCTTCTCTGCGCTGGCAGCAAATGTGCCTTTTCTGCAGCTTTGACGGGGAGTATCTGTAGCGTCCCTGAACTCGCAAATATTTCTCCCTGCTCCCCCAGCCCCGTGTGTGCCGTTACCTGAGCAGCAAGAGGAATCAGCCATGCGGGATTCTCTTGCCATGCCGCAGAAGGTGATCCTGGGAAAAGAGGAGGCGAGAAATAAGCCCCCTGGTTTGTCCCACCCAGCCAACGGGGATGAGCCGGGGGACCCCCCGCACCCCACCTCTGCCCTTGGGAGTGGGGCCAGGACGGACCCTCTGCACAGAGAGAGAGCCCTCTCCCTGAGCCCAAAGCCACACAACTCCCCCTCTTTCTGAGCCCCCAAACCAGACACGTGAGCCCATTTGCCAGTCCCGGAAGGAGGAGACCTGGTCTCTGTGTGGGGCCCCAAACCAGCCCCCGCTCTCCGCTTCCTCCCCGCCTCTGCAGTCCCCCTGGGCGACGCTGAGGGAGCACAGCCACCCCACAGCCCGGCACCCTGAGGACCCACAGGCACTTTGGGGGAGGGGGAGCACTGGGGACCTATGGGGGGGCCGACCCCGCGTCCCTGTGGGGCAGCACCGGCACGGCCCAGGCACAACTTTCTTACCGCCCTGCCGGGCTTTATTTCTCTGGCATCGCCGGCACCACACCCCAAACCCCCCAGGCCAAAGGGACCCTGTGGGGTCTGTGGATATTGTCTACCTAGACTTTCAAAAAGCATTTGGCACTGTTCCCCATAGAATTCTCATGGAAAAACTGGCTCTTCGTGGCCTGGATGAGCATACGATCTGCTGGATCAAGCACTGGCTGGATGGGCAGTCCCAAAGAGTGGTGGTCAATGGAGTTAAATCCAGCTGGCGGCCGGTCACAAGTGATGTTCTTCACGGCTCAGTGTTGGGACCATTTCTGTTTAACATCTTTATTGATGATCTTGATAAGGACATAGAGTGTATCATCAGCAAGTTTGCAGATGACACGAAGCTAAGCGGGAGTGTTGATCTGCATGAGGACAGGGAGGCTCTACAGAGAGACTTGGATAGATTGGATCAACAGGCCAATGCTAACGGAATGAGCTTTAACAAGGCCAAGTACCAGGTCCTGCACTTGAGCTACAACAACCCCATGCAGCGCTACAGGCTTGGGGCAGTGTGGCTGGAGAGCTGCCTGGCAGAAAAGGACCTGGGGCTTCTAATTGACAAGCGCCTGAACATGAGCCAGCAGTGTGCCCAGGTGGCCAAGAGGGCCAATGCCATCCTGGCTTGTATTAGAAATGGTGTGACCAGCAGAAGCAGGGAGGTGATTGTCCCCCTGTACTCAGCACTGGTGAGGCCACACCTTGAGTATTGTGTCCAGTTTTGGGCACCTCAATACAAGGGAGATATCAAGGTGCTGGAGCGAGTGCAGAGGAGGGCAACGAAGCTGGTGAAGGGCCTGGGGAATAAATCTTATGAGGAGCGATGGAAGGAGCTGGGACTGTTTAGTTTGAGGAAGAGGAGGCTGAGGGGAGACCTCCTCACTCTCTACAACTACTTGAAAGGACATTGTAGAGAGGTAGAGAGGTTGGTGCTGGTCTCTTCTCACAGGTAATTAGCAACAGAACAAGAGGGAATGGCTTCAAGCTGCAACGGGGAGGTTTAGACTGGACATTAGGAAAAAGGTCTCCACAGAAAGAGTGGTTAGACACTGGAATAGGCTGCCCAGGGAGGTGGTGCAGTCACCATCCCTGAATGTGTTTAAGAGTCATTTAGACGTGGTGTTAGGGGATACGGTGTAGGGGAGAACTTTGTAGAGTGGGGTTGATGGTTGGACTCGATGATCCCAAGCGTCTTTTCCAATCTAAATGATTCTATGACCCCGCGGGGAGCCGGGCCCAACCACTTCCCTCCGACCCGACAATGTCCCCCCCAGGCCCTCCGTTTGCCTAGCCCCGCACAGGGCCCTCCCAGTCCGTACCCCCCCCATCACCCCTCGTGGCCGCCTTAGGGGTCCCCCGCAGCCCCCCGCTCACCTTCACGCGGTCCAGCTGCCTCACGACGTGCTCGCGGGGGCCCCGCGGGCCCGGACCGATTGAGCCGCGCGCCCGCCCGCCGGGCCCCGCTTTCCGCCCGGACCATGTGCCTCCGATTTCGAGCCGGCCGCCATTTTCCCCCGGCCGCCTCCGCTTCTGGAGCACTCAGGCCGGGCCCGGCCCGCCCCGCCCACGGCGCACGCCCATGGGTCACCGCCCCGCCGCCCGCCCCCACCTTCTTGGGCCGCGCCGCTCCGTTGGCCCGTCGCCGCCGTCAATCCTCAGCGCGCCCCACCTCCGGCGGGGCGATCCGACCAATGGAAGCGCAGCGAGACGATCCGACCAATGGGAGCGCGGTGCCCGCACTCTGATTGGCCCACCCTCGCGCCCATCCGCCTGGGAGCGGTTGCCATGGTGAAGACGCCCCGCCGGCGGGGAATTCACACAAACCCGGCTTTTTCTCCTTAAAAACTTTATAGAGTTGTGTACGACAGCAGGAAATAAACCCGTGGCGTGGCCCCCCCGCAGCGCTCCCTGGGGTCCAGCACTTCGCGGGCGAGCTGGGCTCCCGCAGCTCGGAGGGAGGAACTGACCGCTGCGGCTGTATGTGGGCCTGCACCTGCGCGGCGGGGCGGCAGGCCGTGTCGGGGAGGGCCGGGAGGCGGGGTCAAGGGGAGCGGGAGGCGGAGCTGAGGGGGACGGAAGAGGAGGGCGGAGAGGCGGGGCCGAGGGGGCAGCAGGCCTCTCTCCAGATGCAGTACCGGCTTTTGGTCGAAAAGTGGTGAGCTGGGACGACCAGTACCCCCAGTGCACAGCGGTGCTGCGCTGGCTGCCGTGTCCTTGCGGCCACAATCCGCTACCGCAGGCGAGAGGCCGCGGTGCGGTGCTGCGGGCTGTGGGGCGCGCATGCGCACTTACAGTGCTGTATCTACACACACACACTCTTAGAGAATACAGATTATCTATTTAGACTTCTATAGAACATCTGGTACGAGTTAGATCTATTTAGACTTCAATATTAACAGTTACTATATAGAACGTCTAATTAGACTAGCTATCTGTTTAGACATATATTTTGACACTTGAATAGCTCTTTATAAATAAATGTTTCGAAAATCTTTTTGCAGTCTAAACTCCTTTATATCATATAGAATCAGAGCATCTTTAGAGAGAGAGGTTTTTATTTTGAACTAATTTTAGATACAGAAATGAATATTATTTTTCAATAGCTATAAAAAGGAGAGCTCGTTCTCTATTTCAGTGCCATGCACCCAGACTTAACAGGTTTTAACATTTTTTAACCACACCGCGCCCCACCCCCGTCGAGGCGATCCGACCAATAGTAATGCGGCGAGACGATCCGACCAATGGGAGCGCGGCACCCACGCTCTGATTGGTCCGTCCTCCCGCCTATCCGCCCGGGAGCGGTTGCCATGGTGAAGACGCCCCGTCGGGGGCGGGGCGGCCGTCGCCGTGGCAACGGGGCCGGGCGGCCGTGCCCGCCGGCGGAGAATTCACCCAAACCCGGCTTTTTCTCCTTAAAACCTTTATAGAGTTGCGTGCGACAGCACGAAATAAACCCGTGGCGTGGACCCCCGCAGCGCTTCCTGGGGTCCGGTATTTCGAGGGCGGGCCGGGCCCAGCCGCCCCGCTCCGAGCCCAGCGCGGCCCGGCCTCCCCCCGCCCCAACAGCCCCCAGCCCTGGCGGCGGCAGCAGCCGGGGCCCTTCCCCGCCCCTGCGGGCACCGGGACCCTCCCGCCGCCGCCGGAGCCCCCGGGCCGCCGTTGCCCGACCCGCGCTGGGAACAGCCCGGCCCCAGCGAGGAGCAGCTGAGCCAGGCGGGGCCGCCCCTGCTCCCCCCGGCCGGGCACGGGCTCGGTCCCGAAACCCCCGCAGCGACGCCGGGGCAGCGCTCGGCCCGGGGCCGCTGCCGCCCTCGCCGACCCCAGCAGGGCAGAGCCCGGACCCACCCACCGAGGCTCCGGCCAGGGGATCCCACGGCGCGGCTCCCGCGGCCGCAGCGGAACGGAACTCCGCCACCAGCCTCGCCGCGGCTCTGCTGGGCACCGCGGGCAGCCCGGCCCCGCCCCGCGCCGCCCGTAATTGGCACCGCAGCGGGGAGGGGGACAGAGGGGTAAAAACCTGCTGTGCTTTGGGCTAGGCTGGGCACTGAACAAACGAGAGCTGCTCTCTTTAACCTCTCTCCCCTCCCTGAAGATAACGGAGACAGAATAACAAAGACAGAGCATTATGGGTCGAGAAGAAACTAAACTACTTTAATGAAATATTATCAGTAAACATAAAATATGATCCTAGTAATAAGGAAAAAAAGGAAAAATACAATATATGCAAAACCAGCATCAGAGTCCTCCTTGGACACCAGCCATTGAAGGAAGAGGCTGACCCGTTGGTCTCTCAGCTTTTATACTGAGCACGATGCCCATGGGATGCAATACCCCTGTGGTCAGCTTTGGGTCACCTCTGCCTTTGTCGGCCCCCACTGAGTACCTCCCTACCAGCAGCTACCCACACCTGCCCCAGGCCCCTCAGATCAACCCCCACCACTCCTATATATCTCCCCTGTGCTTTACCCCCAGCCCTGCCCTACACATGCCCTCAGGCCTGCCCCATAACCCCCCCTCGCAGCACCTCCCAGCCCTGCCCCATACATCCCCATGGCATTTGGTCTTACTGAACCTCACACCATTGGCCTTGTCTCATTGATCCAGCCTGTCCAGGTTCCTCTGTAGAGCCTTCCTACTCTCCAGCAGATCAACGCTCCTGCCCACCTCGGTGTCCTCTGCAAACTGACTGAGGGTGCACTCGATCCCCTTCTCCGGGTCATCAATAGAGACATTAAACAGAACCAGCCCCAGCACCAAGCCATGGGAAACACCACTGTGACTGGCCACCAACTGGACTGAACTCCATTCACCACCACATACGCCCATCCACGCCCCGGGCAGCCAGTTTCTCCAGGAGAATGCTGTGGGAAACTGTGCCAAAGGCTTTACTAAAGTCTAGGTAGACAACATCCACAGCCTTCCCCTCTTCCGAGCTCTTCAACTCAGCTGTACTACTCTAAAAAGTAAGTACTGCATATAGTTCATATGCATATATGATAAAACAAAACAAACCAGAAACAACAAAAGCAAAGCTAAGCCAAATACAGTCAATGGTACCTACAGGGTAGGAATGGATCACTTAATCCTCAGTGCTGCCCTTGGGAGACAAAACCAACAAGCAGTTTCTAACAGAAGTTACTTTAGTCCAGGCTGTAACTCCGTCTTCTGTAGAAGTTTCTGGCAATATCGTTTCCCTTAATTGACTCTAATGTCATGTTATATGAGATTAAAGTATATTCAAGGGCTAGCTTGCTGCTGTTGGCACAGCATTTGGGTTTTTTCTGAGGTAATGGGCCAGGCTTTGGGGAGGGTTCTGGAGTTGGTCAAAGTTAGGGCAGAGTATGGAACGTTTCAGTGTTGGGGCTGGGTGTGGGATCACTGAGGGCTTTGTATAGGATTTATAGATGGCTTCAGAACTTTTAGGGGCTGTTTTGGTGGCTGGGGGAGAAGCATGCAAGGCGGAAGGAGGGGAGTTGCCTCAGGGGGTCAGGGTAAGAGTTCCATCCCAGAAGGTCCTACAGGTGGCTGCCTGGGCAGGGAGGGTGCCCTGGGAGACCCAGTGCTACAGGCAGCTCATGTGGGGCACAAGGGGCTGGGAGAGGCTCAGAGAGGCACCCGTGGTCGCTGAGGGGTGGCAGGGAGGCCTCCAGGCACCTGAAGCTGGGTGGAGGAATCCATTTTAGCCTGTCTTCCCGCTTCCCCAGTAACAGCTCTCTGGTAGCTCTCTTAGAGTTGCATTTATCATGCCCAACTCAAAATATCCTTAAATCTGTTCCACCCGTTTCAAACTTCCTTGCAACTTGCCAGCAGCCTCGGGCCAGTGTGACCCAGCAGCATCATCCTGCTCCAGGACCTGCCCTGCTCCCATGTGCATCTCCCGGGGGCTGAGCGCACACACCAGCGGCTGCCAAGATGCCACCAGGGCCCTCAGGGCAGGACACGGCCCGGCAAAGCCTCCCCTCATTGTGCTCCCGGCAGCGTCTGCGTCGCGGCCCCTGCTGTGCCACCTCCAGCAACCAGGAGACATCCACAGCTACTGCAGCATCTTGCTTGCCTCAGCAATGTCTGTGGGCCCCTGGCATCCACGGGGAGCTGAACCGTGCCAGAACAGGCTCGTGAGGCACCAACAGCACAGGAGAAGATGCTGAGGTAGTGGCTGCGAGAAACAGGCAGAAAAGGGCACCCTCGCAGCACCGCACCAGTCCTGCCCTGGCATATGCAATGCAGCGACTCACACATACGGTGCTGGAGATGACTGTACCTGCCACCGGACTGCAGGAGCAGTGAGCCACTGGCTCTGCCTGGTGGCCATTGAGGGAGAGCCATGCCGGGAGAGCCATGCCCAGCATCGTGCCACAGGGCACCGAGGAAAGCACTTCTTCACAGCTTTGGACAGAAAAAGCCAATGTCAAAGTAGCATTGCTTTTGGAGGAGGGATTGTAGAAGCTCAAGTTTTATATAAAACCAAAGAAAAATAAGCCTTTGGTACAAATAAGTAACAAAATTCACGTAATAGACAACTGTGTTATTTATCTACAATAGTCAACAATACAAAGAAATTAGATATAAAAGGTTTCTTGGTCGAAAGCTTACTGTGCATTTGGAACATCTATCCCTTTATCATAAGAGTAATCAAATAGAAAGAAAGTAAGTGTAAAGCTTTCCAGCTTTCAAGAGCTGCCATGATCATAAAAATGAATAAAAACCCCCAAACTATCAAGTTCGTTCTCCAGAACAGATATTTGAATAAAACAAAGACTTATGAAAAAAAAACAACTATGCTCCAGCAACAATCATATTTGCTATAGGGAGCATCAGGATAAAAAAAAATGCAGCAGATATTGAAACCTTTCCTTACATTACCTGTATGTTTTGAAGAAGTTTGTCTCTGGGAGAAGTGATATCAGTTTGCAGATACTATCTAAGGAAACAGAAAGAGGCAGGGGAAAAAAGAAATATCTCACAGACGGGACAATTTTGTATTCACTGTACTGTGCAGTGACCGAGAAAAATGTTCCTGAAGATGAAAAACAAACTCCCTCCCCAGAGTGCGCCCTGAAGCCTGAACATCACCAGGAAATATTTATACCCCTGGGTTTTCCCCCTGGCTCTGATGTTCTCAGTTGGTATTTCTCTGAGGGAGAGGGAGGCTCTCATGAAGATACTTCATGCTGCCATGCTCTGAGAAGTCAGAAACAACATGATTGTCCCCCCTCAGCAACCACTTCGTAGTTAAGAGTCCTTCAATTCCCACTGGTCCACGTGCATGGATACGAGAAGTACTAATTCCCACTTCAGCACCTGCAGGAAACACACAAGATAAAGGCAGTTAGTCCTCAGAACATGGTCACTTCATACTACGCAGTTTTGCACCTTTATGTAAAAACAGCTGCCTGCCTTTCAACGACCCGTCTTTCTCTGCTCCTCGCCAAATGCCAGAAGTTATGTTTGCCTGTTCTGATTTAAAAGCTAGAGAAACTTAACTATTACATTATAAATTGTAATGTTTATACTTCTGGCTGTTACAGAGTTACTTTTACAGAGAAAGATGCAAGACAGAGGTATCTCTTAGACTTGTTTCCTAAGGGTTTAATTTTTTATTTAAAAAAAAAAGCGCTAAATTAGTCAAGCCTTTTTTTATCATTTTGAGGAGATATTGCAAGACCCTAACTCGAGTTTTTTAATCACATAGAACACTGAATGTTCCAGCTGACACAGTAATAACCTGTTATAGAGATTTCTGATTTTCTGCCTCAGGAAAGAATGCTTCCCTTGACTTCTGCAATTCACAGCAGGCGCACCTGTTTGTTAAAGCAACTGATACTCAGTTTTGTTCCTGCCTTTCATTCCTCAACACTGCAGGGCTGGCACACTGGACAGAGCTGTCTGCCCAGCAGGAACAAAGCATGGCATTCTTCACAGCATCATTAGAAAGATAAACAAAAGAAACACTGTTCACCGGTTTCACACCCTGTGTTGCATTGTTCTATCGTTACATGCAATGCAACATACTTTATTCTGATTGAATAGCGCTTCCAAGGATCCAAAACATCTTTGCTCCCTCCTGCTAAATTAATCTAAACAGTCTGTATACCAGTATTAGCTAGTTCTGGCAGAAAAGAATTATCAAACTATCTGCTGTTTCACATGGATGAAAGGTCTAGGCTTCAACTTTTGCTACTTTACCTTTCCTAAAAACCTTACATTAGACAGTAAGATCAGAGACTAATCCTATCTTCCAGGATTCAGACTGCTATGCTTTTCTCACAAGAGCAAATCACATCCCTGCAGTGTTTTCTCTCTTACCAAGTCCAAATCTATAGCCGTCAGAGAATCGGGTACTGGCATTCCAGAAAACACAAGCACTGTCCACATGCTGGAGGAAGAACTCTGCTGTTTTCTCTGGGAAAGAGGCAGAGAGAAAAATAAAATCCAGTACATATAGAACGATCATGCACTCCAATAAACATAACATAATGCAGTGAACAGATAGAACAATACCACTTTCACATGCACCTTATCAGACAGTGTTTAAACAGCCTGTGCTAAGACATGTTCATTTACACCTTCTTCCCAGTATGCTTACGAAGTAGACACAGCTGCAAATGCTACAAGTAGCTTGCAAAGATAAGAAGAACGGAAAAAGATGTCTAATTCTAAATACATCCAGTCTAGAACCTGCAAATGGGACAGGTGTATGACTGGGGAGAAAGAACAGCTTCCCCAAATATTATTTTGCTGTCAAACTGAGAACATTAAACTACAGAGTCAGCTCTCCATTAGCCTCAAACATTGAATTATTCTAGATAATGAAAAATCCTAAACTAAATTGCTATTGGAGCTAAAATTTGGGAAATGCAATGCAGAAATACCACACGGAATCAGTTTAACACAGAACATGCAAGACCTGAGCAAGCTCAAGCAGAGATATGCAAGTCTTAGTCCTCTGGAGTACCCAGTTCTCTTTAAGGCTGTGAGCTGCAGGTCAGTCGCCCTCAGCAACAAGATGAACATTGAACATCAGCTCTATTTCCAGTACACTCCCCAGCATATCACTAGTGCACCAGGTCCTGTGGCAGTAGGTCATGGTACCAAATGCATGCCTTTTAGTGACGCTCATTTAAGCTCGGCAGGCAGTACAGAAACAGAGGCCTGCTTGACTCACACACTGATCAACCGCAGCCGAACACGACCTCACTGCGGCTGATTCTCGGCAGTTCCAGGCTGGGTCTGAGGGTCAGCCTTTGGCTGGGCGCAGCTCTAGCCAGGCTGTGACTCAGCAGTGCTCAAACTGCGGGCAGTACAGGTGCTCGGGATGGGAGCTGCACAAAGGAGCACAAGTTCACAACTAAGAGGCAAGTAACTGGGAATTGAGATAATTGTAGCTTTTATACTAGGGATGCAGAAGTGGGAAGTAAAGGACTGGGAGAGATAGGGGGAAATCATCTGTGGTCCTTGCTTGCAAGATATAAAAATGACACAGGAAGACAAAGTGGATAAAGTACGATCTTCCCTACAATCCCTATTCCCTCCAATGAGTTACTATAGAAGCTCACCTCATCAGCCTTTAGAGGCCTAAGGACAACTCCAGGATGCAGGAGGTGTTCCTGCAAACCCCTCTGATGCAGCATGTCTGCACAACACAGGAACACAAAGCAATCTGCCTGGCAAGAGCACATGCATCAGCCATTGGCCAATTGCTGGAGCACGTTCCTTAACGTCCCGGAATAAGGGCCACACAATACGTTTTTCCTGAGCTAAACAGGACTGTAGGCACATTTAGTTCATAGGCCTCCAGCTGGCTGACCCAAGAGAAGAATAACTACTGCAATACACTAACACCAAGAATTGTCAGTCAAACCAAACCAGTAGCTTAAAGAAGCAGATGGATCACTAACCATTCTCTGTGATGATAACATCTGTATGAGAACTTCCATACTTGTGGATGTGTTCAACAGCCTCTTGGACACTGTCCACCACCTCAATGCAGCACTCCAGGTCCCCATATTCTGTGCGGAGAGATTTCACCTCTGAAGGGCTGAACGTCAAGTAAGACGCAAACTTTGGGCCAGCGTGAATCTTCACCTGCAATACCAGAAACATTTTGTGCTGCTGACCATACCAATGCCTTCCAGGTGAAAGTGAGGCTTCTTGTACTCTTTCTGGGATGGTGTTATTTTTCTTCATAGCAGTCCCTATGGTGCTATGTTTGGACTTGTGATTCAAACAGTGACGAACATACACTGATGTTTTGGCTGTTGCTGAACAGTGCTCGCACAGCATCAAGGCTTTTCTCTTTTTCTCCCACTCTGTACCCCCAGCAAGAAGGCTGGGAGTGTGCAGGAAGCTAGGAGGGGACCCAACCACGGCCGCTGACCCAAATTGATCATATAATGCCATATAACGTCATGTACAACAACACAAATGGAGGGAAGGGGTTTTTTGAAGAAGGGAGGCATTGCTCAGAGAGTGGCTGAGCACTGGTCTACTTGTTGCAGATAGTGAGTAATTAGCGTTGCCTCCCTTGTGTGGGTTTTTGGAGTTGTTTTTTTGTTTGGCGTTTCCCCCCCCCTATTTTTTTTCCTCTTTTTCCCCTTTCATCTTCCTCTTTCCTTCACTTATCAAATTATCTTTCTTTCATCCCACGAGGTTCCTTGCTTTTGATCCTCTTATTCTTGCCCCGGTCCCACTTGGGGCAGGGGAGAGTGAACGAGCGCCTGGATGGTGCTCAGCTGCTGACTGGGGTTAACCCACAACATCTGTGGATCAAATGTTCACTGCATGCAGCATAACAAAAACAAGCCTACACTTTGGGAAATTTAGCAGACCTGTGAACTAGCGACAAGGTACAATAGCTGACATGCTAGGCTGGCTACCTACCATGACATACTCCTAGTTCAGGACTCATTTCAAATTATTTAAAGTAACAGCATCACAAAGTCACCAGACAGGAGGACAGTACAACACTAGTACTGGGAAAACAGCTAAAATATTGCAGCCAGCCCTTAAGCCAAATGACTTAAGATCTTGAATGGCTTTTATTTTGCTTTTATTTTGTAAACTGACACCAGCCCTCTCTGAAGCATGTTTCAGACACAAAACTCACACAGGTATTTTTCATTTGTTATAAAGATGATCTAGCAGATTATCAACCTCTGCGTTTAATCATAGCACTGGAGACAGCTAAACAATGTGAGGTAATTTAGAACTGATACAGCAGAGAAATCCCCATGCAAATGAAACACAGGAATTTTTGACAAGACAAACATAAATGGGAAATAAGGCACAAGTCTGCAAAATTTGAAATCTTTTAAGAAGGTATCTGTAAAATGGCATTTTCTTGTGCAACTGCAAATTACTTTAATTGCATAATCCTGCCAAATATTTGCATGTGTCTTGTTGTCAGGTCAGATTAGACAGAGGTAACATCCTCCCCACTGCATTAGGATCTGAGTGGGTGGTGTTGGAAATGCACTAGTCTTCACGTTCCTCCCATCCAAAATCCAGAGATCTGCCTTTCACTCTACCCTTCCCAAGAAACAAAACAAGACATGAAAAAAATCCATTAAGTGAGGACTTGCTCCTGATTACCTATCAACTTCTTTTACTGTGACCTTTTCAACATCAACACGACCTCTCTATTTTACCTGCATTAATCATTGCCTGTACCCTCTATTTGCCAAATACAAACTGCTGTGTGAAAATCCTCAACTTATGTGCAATTCACACTACCTCATGGATATTTCTCTCCCTATGCATCTCTGCTACCTTTACTGACAAAGTATTACCCATGTCAAGACAATTAATTAGTATACTCGCCTTTCGCTGTTCCTTTGACATGCTAGAAGAGAAAATGGGTGGGGATAAAGGGCATGCAGGATGAAATGTTTAAAAAAAATGTTGATGAAGCAGATTCAGAAAGGAGAAAAGCTGAAAGGGAATTCACTTGGGCAAGAAGCTAAATTAATACATTCAAGAAGAGGCTTTGCATCTGGGAGGTTAATGGCAATTAAGTCAGAATCAAGAAGGGTGGAGAAAGGGTTGCGTATATGCTCTTCTAAGACAGAATATGATTTTTTTTCCTATGTAAAAGGAAGTATTTATATCCCAATAATGGCACATAGCTGTCCTAAGAAGCTGCTTTCAGATCATTTCTACAGGAAAAACTTGGGGTTATGTGGAGAAGCAAAGAAAGTTCTCCATAAGTTTATTTACATGTACCAAGAGACAAATGGATAACTTGTGTTATGCCATCATAAAACTAAACAGGGCTACACCAGCTAGACCAAATGCTTCTGAAAGTGTTAGAAAAAAAAAAACAACGACAAAACAAAAGTATGAGTGACTAACCTGTTCTACTCTCAACATGTCTATGATCTGATCAAACAACGGGGTTCTCAGCAAGTCTCGATGAATTAAGAGAGTTTCCAGAGCATTACAGGCAGCAGGATATTCACACTTTGAGTCTCTGACTGAGGTTTAAGAGTAGATAATTGGTTACGTAACATTTACAACAAAGATTTTCAACAGCACATGAATTATCAATTATGATAACCATATCACATACTCCAAATAAGAAGTTCAGTTACACCCATGAGATTCAAGTCACCCTCTCCCAGCTTACTTATTCGTGTGACCTTCTCAACGCTGGCATCTGTGTCCACATATACATGACAGATCCCTTCGCTGTGTCCCATCACTGGGATTCCCTTAGCAGCTTTCTGGATATTCCTGACTAGCTGCGATGAACCACGTGGAATGATTAGATCTATCAGCTTATCCAAACGGCAGAGATCTTCCACTTCTTCTCTTGTGTTCACCTGTGATAGTTGCAATACAAACAGTCTATGGTTTGAACTCCCAAGTTCTGCCCATACTTTTTATGCATACCATAGCATAGAATTGTTGATTTAATTCTAGGCACTTACTAGTTGCACTGCGTCTTTGACTCCGTGAAGGGAGAGTGCTTCTTGTGTCAGATGATGAAGGATTTGATTGCTATGTGCTGCCTCTTTTCCTCCTTTAAGCAGTAAGCCATTTCCACTAGCAATGGCCAAAGCAGAAACCTGTCAGAAAATAAATTATTTAAGGAAAAAAAAAAAAAAAGGGGGTGGGCGGAAAAGTAATCTGTCTTTTCTGTTGGAATAACAACCACAAAATAGATTAGGAACAGTATTTTTAAACCTGTCAATTTACTCAATCTACAGTTATCATTTTATGTCACCAAAAATCATTATAAGTAACAGCACATTTAACTCCAGAAATGAGATGTGTTAGTGTTTCAGGAACAAACTTGAGTTTTCAGGGTACTAGTGCCAGGGGAAAACTGCAGTGGACACATCAGAGAAAACCCTGGGTACAGGCTCTGCTATGAATTGGGTAGCTGCATGGGCAATCACCCCAAGGAGAATAATTTTAAGTGCAAGAACTCTTGTCCCTAATCACTCTGGCAGAAAGTGTCTAATGAGTTCTTCCTATGAGCAGGAAGAACATTTTCATTGTGCTGCCTAAAACAGGAGTCATAAATAGACACCACTAGCCATAAGTGTGGGAAAAAAGCCTTCTAGACAATACACCCAGCATCACCTGTTATCACTTTGCTTTCACATTTATAACCAGAAAGAATGACTGGCATTGTTGCCTTTCTGTTTAAGGAGCCAGATTTCACCCATTTAAGTCCCGCAACACAACATTTCAGAAAAAAAAAAAAAATGCTCCAAAGAAGCCACCGCTTATTGGAAGTTAGATAAAAAATTACTTCTGCTGTTGAAAACATATACCCAATTTGCTAAATCTCCAGACATTCATTCTTATTACTGTTTTTGCCACTAAACTGAAAACCTCTTTAACAGAGGGGTGGTAGTTTTTTTATTGTTTGTTTCAGCTTTTTGTTCTTTTCTACCTAGGAGTATGTCAGACATGATAAAGCGTTCTTCCCAGACTTATTTTACTTTTGTACCCCTTTTTGTCTTCCTCACTCCAATCCCATTCACAGTGGCCTCGCAATTTGTCTGCCTATTTAAAAAAAAATAGCACATGCTCCTTTAGAAAACAAAATCACTCCCTCTCCAGAACCTTTTAGAATGAACAAATTAAGCATGTGACAACAATCACAATATTTGATGTTGTATCTCATCCTGATGTCAGCAATTTGAAAAGAATATTGAAATGTAAGAAATACTTCGGAAAAATACACTGAAGTATTATAGTCTAAGAAGCCTGTCTTACATAAATATTTTGTGTCTTTAACTTATAAAACTAGACACTAAAAAGCAGTCTGATTGTATTTTGAAAGTATCTTGTAAGCATCTGCCTCTCCAGAGGTCAGTACCACAAGGGAACGCTAAACAAATAAGCTTATTCAAATAAAGAATTCTGCTCTGCAGGCATAAGATTAAAAGAAAGGTTATGAACTGATTTGAAAAAAGTGAAAAGCAAAAAAATTATCAAGAATTAAGACACAAAAAATAAAAAAATGTTGTGATTAAAAGTAGAACAGAAGATAAAGGGTTTCAAAACAGTTCAGTTCCTTCAAAGGACATGTAGAGCATGACTATACTTCTCAGAGCAACAATTGGATTTCATGGAATCTATAGGAATTAGCTTGTGAAGGATGCTCACAGTTTGGCCTTGTAAATATTGGTGGCAAACATGCTATTTGTATATGCTCATTGGAAGCTTATTAAATCTTAACTGGTAATCTGCAATAGTTTCACCTTTACTGCAGCTCAAGACTGAACTCTGCATAAGCTATCTCCAGGGAGCAAATCGAGTATGCTCTCTTTCAGGACAAAATCAAATTTCCTCTGTAATTCCTTACCCGAACAACCATGAGATGCAGTAGTAAACTAAGAGGAGGGAATTGCTCCCCTGCACTCAGAGACCATCCTACTATCAGCTACAGCATGGGACAGAAACCATGCAATTCAAACACGGAGGTATCAAAGATGAACCTCTGAAGCTGCATCAGAGAACCCGGATGAGAATATGTGAGCAGGAGGCTGACAGAAAGAAAAGCAACTACCAAGACAAGCTATTCGAAGTCTGTAAAATAAAGGGGGGGGGGGGGGGAAGCCAGCAAGAGTCAGTCAGGTGTAAGTTTAGAGATAAGACAAAGGGGAGGAGAAAGAAGGAGACATGAGCTACACAAGGCAAGAGACCAGGGTTGAAGTCCAGGCAGACAGACTAGAATTCAACCAGGAAACATACTGGTTATCTACGAAGAACAGACCTAGCAGCAAGGAGCTAATAATGGTAGACAAGGGAGACTAGTGCCTTTTCATTTCATGGGAACTTTGCCTAGAGCATACTCCCTTTCAGTATGAAATGGGAACCGCTCACAAAATTCAGGCATGAAGTACCAAGCTACCCACTGTCTGAGTCTCACTTCGAAGTCTTTTGAAGTGCCTGTACCCATCACTTTTTCCTCAAACACCTACTCACATATCAAAGAATTCCTCAATCAATCTTCCTAGAGACCTAATGTTAATTGTAGGAAATGTGTTGATAATTCTTTTTTGTTTGTTTTCCTTTAAAAATATACTACGGTTACTCAGTAAAGTAGTTGGGAGTTAGAAACTATGATCAAGGTTGCCTCTGCAACATTAGTTTGCCCCCGTATTTTCATGCATTATAACAGCATTTACTCAGAGCAATATTCCCACACAGCACTGCAGATGAAGGTGTTTGCCTTTAAGATGCCTGCCTTATTCCTGGAACAAGATAAATGACATTCACTTACAGTACACTGTTCAAGATTTTCACTACCCTTTCCAGCAACTTCAGTACTTCAGAACTTAGAACACCATTCTTCTTCATACCCACCTCACTACAACTGAGTAAAAGCTATCATTCTGCCCCACTGTAGGCAAGCAGTATCAGTACAGGACAGACCACTCAAAGCCTGGAACTTCTGTGCTTTCTGTATTCAGCCTTTTTTTAATTTATTTTTTTTATCATGTATTCCTAACAGTTACAGCTAATTACTAGCATCTGTATTAAACAGTTCCTGTTCAACCCCAGCCTGCAGTTCAGCTGTATGCAGCATGGACAGATAAAACAAGTGCTCATTGGTAGGAGTCCCCAAGCTGTGAGTTCGGCACTGAACACACATTCATAAAACACATGCAGGAACTGCACGATCTGAATGTAAGATAACTCCTTCCATATGTCAAGGTGGGTTAAAAAAAACAAAAAAACAAACAAAAAAAAAAAACAAAAAAAAAACAAAAAAACAAACCCCCAACAAAACAGCCCTGTATAACTGAACACTGCAGAAGCAAGTCCTGAGATTATCTCTGCAGGAAAAATAGGGATGCCAACAAAATCAACTTTAGAAGAATCCAAGAATCCAAGTCTTGTCCTTTAAGACAAGACTTCTTGCAGCCTCCCAGTTGCTCACCAACAGAAACACTCTTTCTTTTGTCATCAAAGAATTCCCAACAGTGTAATCTGCCCTCCTTACACACCTGTGGAAGACAGTCAGGACGGGACTCAAAGATGACGAGAAGGACGCCAATAGGCACCGTCACCTGCTCCAAATCCAGGTCTTTCGCTATTCGTGTTCGTCGAATTACACGGCCGACACTGTCCTGGGAGGATGCTGCAATCTGACGCAGACCAATAGCCAAGCTGTTCAGCTTTGATGTAGACAGACTTAGACGTTTCAACAAAGGAAGTGCCAATCTCCCTAAAAGAAAGAAAAAATTGTGCTAGAGACAGATTGGTCTGTCTAGCCTCATGCAAAAGCAACTTTAGTGGTGAACCTAAGGAAAATTCAGGTATTTACATGCCCTATCAAAAAACCTACCTGAGATGAAAAATGCAAAGCATTAAGTCTGGTAGCCACAATAAAACCACTCAAATGTGGCAATGATTTTACACACCACCACATTTTCTTTTAATGTGGTTTAAGTGATTTGTATATGAAAAAACATCAACATCCATACATAAGGTTTATCCTATTTCAGGTACTGCTATATGTCTGAATTTCTTACACATTTCTACCCTTGCACTACTTCTAGAAGGTTCAGGCAGTAATTTCATCTTTCTGTTTTACAGATAGAAATCCCAAAGCACAGACACATACATAGTGTTTCTGTTTAAGAAAGACTGGGCAAGAACTGCCTGAATTTTTTAATCTGAACACGTTCAAACAGTAAGTTAACCCAGCAATGTACCTTCAAGTACTCTGGTCAAGTAAAAAAAGGGTTCCCTGGCGTCTTCCACAAAGTATTACAATTCATGATGTGTTATTTTCATACATTTGCTATCCCTGTACGTACACATCCCAATCTCAACTTCTCAATGAATGCATCAATCTAACATAGAAGAATGGGTTTAATCCAAGCCACCTAAAGAGAACCTTCCTCAATCAGAAGGGGACAAGGTTCTTTTCGGAGAGCACCAGTTTAAGCATAGAGATGACAGACTTCCCCTCAGAAGCCAAACATTATCTTAACCAGCACAGAAAATACTCACATTAAGCATGACAGTAACAGACATTATGTTTGTTATGTTCCATTTCTAAAGTGAGCCTCCTTTGGCAAAATGTGAGCACTAATTTTTATTTTTTTTATAATATACTGCTTAGTGTTTTGCAAGGCCTCAGTATCTTCTCTGATGAAGGTATCTGTTTTATGTAATTAAGGAAGCTGCAGCTGTTTACACTGACAAGCTCTCAAGGTCCTGCATTCACTAATCTGTGACAGCCATACAACCCAATCCCACATGACAGAAGATTCTAGTTCTGCTCACTTCCTTCGAAGCCCAGAGAGGTTCAAGACAACAGGATTACCGTGGAAGGACTTAAAATATTACCTTTACTTTCAGCCTCTTCTAAGTCCTTTTTGTTTGCCAAGAGAATTTCTTCTCTCTGGTCAGTTAGTAAATCAGCAAGACGATAAATAATCTCTGCTCTCTGAAAGAGAAAACAGTTTCTGAACTGACTTCTTACACAAAGCCCATGCTATTTGACATCTGGTTCATTTCAGTCCACTTATGTTGACCACAGTCTCTCACTGTCTTGACCCCCCAAATACTTGCAGCCAGCTGATTTTTCCAGCCTGCATCACATTAAAAAAACAAGGCTGAATACTGCTTCAATCTTTACTTTCTTTTTATCATCTTGCTTTCCCATGCCCGGTCTTCTTCACCAAACTCACAAAGTTCTTCCTTTAAGACCACCTTGTCTTCCTCACAAGAGATGCCACATTTTACCTACCCAGCTGCAGACGAGTAATTGATTGTCTACAGCTCCTCTTTTGCATACACTACACACAGAAGTGAACGGAGCAGGTTATTCCAGGCAATTCTTCAGCAGCTCTGATCACAATTCATTTCTGTGTGATATCCAACACTATTACAATTTTTATAAACCCCACATGAAAGCATATATTACCTCATAGCCCTAAGGTACATTATCTTTCTGCTTTTCTCATCTCTTTAAGCATGCTACAATCCAAATGATGGATCTGGCAGGCAAAGAATAGATTCTTGTCCCAGGGGGCCCATTTTTGCTATAAATCCACGTTGTAAAACTTGCCACACATTCACAAGATTAACAAGTGAGGCCATACTGTTCTGTCACCTGTTCAGGCTGTAGAGCCGCCAGGGCCCTGCCACCAGCTCGTGCCATTTCACCTTGCTGCTCTACTGTAGGACCTGCAAAAAAAGCCAAAAATATGCCATGCAGACAAAGTAACAGCACATATGGAAGTGAACAATAGCCCTTCCATCTTCTGGTTCTCTGCTCAAAGCAGGAAAGGAGGTACAGAGTCTCAAACAGACATATTCAAGAAACCTGTTGTATGCTAGAACGGGAAAATCTGTACCTGACACAAAGTACTGTTATGGTCCCCAAACGTAAAGAGTCATCAGAGAGATTCTGTAAGGTCACCATCTCTGAGGCAAGTGTGCACCATGTATCAAAAAGACCTGACAAAGGCAAAAGCTAAGTCTCAGGACACGGTAGCCTACCGAAAGAAAGGAGGCAAACTTTGAAAAGTTTAAGTATCCATCTGAGGAAAAAAGACAGGATTATAAAATAGCATGGGAATGTACAAACAACGATGGAAGCCAAAATCCAATCTAAGTAACAGCTTGCAGAATCGCTTTCCTTCTGTCTCTCCCCGTGTACATTTTAAAAGGGATCCTATAGAAGAAAGGTGGGATTTTTCTTCTTTTCTGTCAGGACCTCAAAGAATCTCTCTCAAACTGAAATTACATGGAACAGGTTACTTCTGTTTCTATTTCAAAACAAGTCACCAGGTTCAGGCAGCATTTCCCCAAAGGGGTCTTAAGTAGCTCATGGATAAACTAAGTCATGATTTTAAACTCTCCTGAAATTGCCTGTAAAGCAGATGACTTGAAGGTGAGAAATATGACCCAACTTCCATTTAAGAAGAGTCCCATGGAAATTGCCAGAGCAGGAATTCCAATGTTATGGAAAATATCAAAAGATATAGCGGGAAGTATAAGAAAAGAACTTCTGGACATGTGATTAATGGGATTTATTTAAGAAGTGTTAAAACAGCTTTTTAAAGCGAAGTCATACTTTACAAAGTATGGTGTATTTTGGTCTTGATAAAAGTGACATGTATGTAAGCAAATATAGTCGGCTTTAAAAAGTTACTTGAATTTCCAAATTTTGTTCTTTGGAAAATAGAAGACAAAGAGAGGACTGGAGTAAATACTTGCCACAATAGCAGAAGAGTGTCAGTAAAATTCCACAGGGATATTCGCCATTTGCCATATCTGTAAGTGACTCAGAATGGGGTCACAAGACGAAAAGCTTTACTGCTGATACAAATTTATTATGGTGAGACTAACTGGAAAATGTAACTATCACACTTTTTCCTAGAAAGTAGCTTTCAGAGGAGGACACCAAGTTGAACACAATCCAGTGGCACGCCCTTGCCGCAAACATGGCCAACGGTGTCCTGGGCTGCCTTGCGAGGAGTGCTGGAGCAGGTCGAGGGAGGGGACCCTCCCCCTCTGCTCAGCACTGGTGAGGCCACACCTGGAGTGCTGTGCCCAGCACTGGGCTCCCCGGTACCAGAGAGACACAGACACTGCAGAGAGAGTCCAACAAAGAGGATGAAGGGACTGGAGCACCTCTCATATGAGGAAAGGCTGACAGAGCCGGGACTGTTTAGCCTGGAGAAGGCGGCTCAGGGGGGATCTCATTAGTAAGTACAAATACCTGAAGAGAGGGTGTAAAGAAGATGGAGACAGGCTTTTTTCAGTGGTGCCTAGTGGCAGGATAGAGGCAATGGACACGAACTGAAACATGGGAGGTGCCTCCCATCTGGAAGGACTTTTGCATTGTGAGGATGATCAAGCACTGGCACAGGTTGCCCAGGGAGGTTGTGGAGCCTCCATTCTTTGAGATACTTAAAAGCTGTCTGGACAGTCCTGGGCAACCTGCTTGAGCAGAGGGTAGGACCAGATGACCCTGCTGTCTGTCATACTGTCCCTTCGAACCTCAGGCATTCGGCAATTCTGCAAATTCCTCTGCAGCCAAGTTACTAAGCCATGAAACAGCAAATGAAATTCAAATCAGATAATCATGAAGCAATGTAGAGGGGAAGAGGAAAAATCAGACCTCAGTATTGTAACAAACAATACTACAAAAACATCATCTCAGTGAACATCAACATCAAAAAGCAAATTACATGTTTGGAACTATTAGAAAAGGCCTAGAGAACAGAACACACCATCAGTCTTATCAAAACTCAGTTAATCCTGCCATCATAAATTAAAGCTTCATTTGCATGTTGAACACTATGTGAAATTTTGTTTTTTGCCCATCTCAAAAGGGCTACAATACAATGAAAACAATTTCAAACAAGAGAAACGGGGATGACCAAGTTTTTGGAACAGCTTCAGTAATGTCTAAGACCAAACCTCTTGCACACAGAAAAGAGATGGTGAGAGGAAAGACGATGTCTCACATCTTCAAAGTTGAATGGGGGCTGATTGCCCATACAGGCAGTAGGGTCATCAAATTAAGCTATCAGGAAGAAAATTCAAAACGTCCCCCAACCCCAAATTAAAGCAAGCAGTTCTTCATTTAGTTTTAGCTCCAGAGTTTACAGAGTATCCAGCTAAGGCTCTTGACTATCATGACATAGAGCCCTGTGGATGCTAAGTCTTTACACGGGTTCAAAGGATGATTTGACAAATTCATACAAGAAATTCATTGAAGATTATTATATGCAAAGTATCACTCCATATTTGTCCTATTCTGCTACGGTCACAGATCTTTGGTCTGACTTCCTCCAGCGATTGTTACACTGTCCCAGCAATGCAGTGGCAGGAAAATATTCTTACCTACAATACTAGAAGACCAAGTCCTAAAAGGAATTTATGATAAAAAATAAAACTATTTTTGCTAAGATAGTGTTTACTATCTTAGTTCAGCAGCACATTCTATGTCCACATTTTCACGCTGAAATTGTCCATCCTCGATGATAACCCCTAGGACTAAAAATGGTAAAAATTCTACTCACTGCATTCTTCAAATGCAAGTCTGATGCTGCATTTTATCAGCTGGAGGGAACCAGAGCAGAGGATTCAACATTTTCTACTCCTACTTTAGGAAATACCCTTCAAAATCCGTTCTTCAAGCAGGGTATGGTTTCCCAGTTATCATACAGGTCTAGCCAAATTTTAATTCTAACCTTTCAGGAAATGTCTACAACTCTCAATGTACACATTACTTCTGTACTCACCTGCAGGTTTTACCTCTGAAAAAAAAGTTCCAACTTTCTTCCCTTCCACAATATCTGTGATGACATGACCCGAGATCTTTGGGTGGGTTCCATTTGCAATCACTACAGACGTGCCTCCTTGGAGGGCCCACAGAGCTGCTTTCACCTACAGAAAAGGATAGAGGCAGTTCCAGGAAACTCACTTGTTATTTGAAGCACCACTCTCAACCAGACTTCCTGCTCCACTTTGATCTCCAGATTGACCACTTACGCTTTCAAAGAGCATTCAACACACCTCTGGAACTTCCATAATGTAGCATTGAATGAGATCACTTATTTTCACTTTACCTCCCCTTTCTTAACTAGCTGCCACTTTATAAGCGTACTTCAACTTTTCCTAAAAGCCTATTTTTTTCATGACTTCAGCAAGAGCACTTTGGTCCTATGTTCTTTTTCACCATTACTTTATGTTGCAAGTTCTTCTTACTGTTTGAAGAAACCCAAATTTCATTTTTGAAAAGATTCTGTTGCCATTTTCCCTGACATTGATTAGCCATCAATAACTAACCCACTTTAAGTGACCACGTGATATTACTTGTACTGCTGAGCACTATTCTTGCTCAGGTCCTAGTCGTTACCATATAATGTTAAAATATTGATCAATACCTTTAAGCTGTCTGCTTTGCTCCCTTAAAGTTTGATCAGCCAAAGCACTCCTCATGGGTCTGCTTAAGATGCAGAGGTATTCTCATTGTTTCTAACCCCTTGGTGAAGCTATGAAGTTTGCTGAAGAGTTACTCAGGTTTCCACACATTTTTACCTGCTTTGCTCACATTTCCTGGTCATGTTCTCATCGGATTTTTTATTTATTTGCTTCTACTTTTTGCTTGGGAATACACCTATTGTCTTAATAGTTGCTTCTTTCAGTAGGCTCTATTTGAAGACTTTGCACTTCTTCAGTTTTTAATTATATGCATTTTATTTGGTATTCTTCCCCCTTTTTGTAGTTATTTTGGAGGAGGATTCTGTAAATATAGCATTTAGGAGTCATCTTCAAAGGTCAGGACCACAGCATACTAAGCAATGTATGGAAGCAACACACATAAGATCTAAGGCAAGAAGCAAGTCTGAAACACGAACAATCTGATGTCCACAGACTGGGTACTGAAATCAGTGATACTACCAGATCACCTGTGTGCCGAAGGCTGACATGGAGGGTGGGTGGGTAGTCAGGCATGATAATCAACGAGAGCTCTATGAAATTCAGGGGCTGTATCTCTGTAGGCATTGCCCTAATATCAAGGGCAACACGAGTTCCCTTTCTAACTTCAGTGTTGGCATAATGAAGTTTCCTTAGTCCTTCTACAGAATGTTAAGCTTACAGCAGGGTCAGCTTATTAGTAAAGGTCCTTTGAAATCTCCACGTAGTCCTAAGATTAACCTAGGCAATTCAATGATTCTTTCCACACACTTGAGTCATTGTTTAAGGCATCACAACATGATTTCTCTAAAATTTCCCCTCCTTCAACATTTCACTGGTTCATGTCAAAATACAAAAACACAAACCCAAATTCCAGATGTTACCTGCTGAAGAGGTATTGCCTGTGGTCTCCTTCACTTCTTTTCCCAATCAAGGTATGGGCAGCATTATTCCACCACTATATTTAACTACATGTCATTTATTTTACTGCAAAAGCTTCTCTGCTTCCTCGATTAGGTATTACAGTCCATATTCACTGGGAGACAACACCTGTCAGATATGCCTATCACATCAAACTCTTGACTACCACAAGACCATCAACTGCTCCATTTTTGGTCAAGTTTCATGCTGATAATAAAGGTTTGTACTTCGAGCTACCATCTGTTTATTCTATTATCGATGTTACAGTTTTCAAAAAATATCGCCCAATTCTCAACTGTAACAAATTTTTGTTTCAACAGCAGCATTGACATTTGCCTCTATGTGACAGAATTAAAGATACCAAATATCTCTAACAGATTACTATTTTTACAAGTACTCTCTGACCTCGGCAGCTTTCCCCTCAATACCCAGAACTGTTTAAACTATTCCAGAGGTCAGACGAAGGGAAAGGTGTTTCTAAACAAGCTCTGTACATCCCATAGTTACAAAATCATTACACTCAAATTCGTCCTCCTTTTGCCACCTTCCCGTCCGTGCTCTGATACTGAAGTATGCCTTATTTGATTCTTCAGAAAAGGAAATAAAACATAAGATAACTGGTGAAGAATTTCACTTTGGTCTTTCCCTGCTTAGTCAAAATCTACTTCAGTTTTTACAGACAACCTTCCAAAAGGGTCTTTAGGAAACCCGCACCAATTAGTACTACTGTAGTGCATATGCCAGCACCATGAGAGACATATGCTAAAGTCTCACACCACCACCATGTTTACGCACTCAGCAATGAATACTGAGGATGTCCGACTGTACACGGCACTGAAAACCACGGGCCCTCCTACTCATCTTGGATTCAAGAACTAAAGTACCTTGGTCACCATCAATACATCCTTCAGAAGCAAACAGCACATGTACAAACTCAGAAAAGAGAGGTATCAAATCAGATTCAAGTGACAGGGATTACCAAAGTCTTTGGATTATCACGTGAGAAAGAAGTGAGGACTGACTCTTATTTGAATTTAAAACATCAACTTAATACAGTTCCAAATTTCATATTTTTAAAACTACTGGAATGTAATTCATTAGTTGCTCTTTTCAATTCACATGGACCTAAGAAAGAGAGAAACTAAAGCAATTCATACACCATTCCAGGGTACTCACAGAATAGCTGAGGCTGGAAAGGATCTCTGGAGATCATATAGCCCAACCACCTGCTCAAAGGAGGGTCAGCTAGAGCAAGTTACTCAAGACACCATCCAGTCAGGTTTTGAACATCTCCAAATGTGGAGATTCCACAAGCTCTCTCAGCAACCTGCTCCAGCAACCTCACTGTAAAATTCTTACACTTCAATTTAATTTCTTGTATTTCAGCCTGTGCCCATTGCCTCTTGTCTGTTCCCTGGATACCACTCAGAAGAGTCTGTCTCTGACTTCTCTACACTCTCCATTCAAGTATTTATACACAAATCTTTTCTTCTCCGGGGTAGACAGTCCTGGCTCTCAGCCCCTCCTAGTGTGACAAATGCTCTGATTCTTTAATCATATTCATGGCTCTCCGTTGGGATTCACTGTAGTACACCATGTCCTTCCTGTACCACGGTGCCCAGGACCAGACACAACTCTACAGATATGGTCTCATTAATGCTGAGTAGGGGGAAATAATCGTTTCCCTCAACCTGCTGGCCAAACCCAGAATGTTGTTGGCCTACTTTGCCCAAAGTGCAAATCATACCATGGTTTGGGTTGGAAGGGACTTTAAAGATCATTTCGTTCCACCCCCCTGCCCAGGGCAGGGACACCTCCCACTAGACCAGGTTGCTCAAAGCCCCATCCAACTTGGTCCTGAATACCTCCAGGGATGGGGCAGCCACAGCTTCTCTGGGCAACCTGGGCCGGCGTCTCACCACCCTCACAGGAAACAATTTCTTCCTAATACCTAATCTAAATCTCCCCTCTTTCAGTATAAAACCATTACCCCTTGTCCTATCACTACAGTCCCTCACAGAGTCCCTCCCCATTTCTCCTGTAGGCCCGCTTCAGGTACTGGAAGGCTGCTATAAGGTCTCCCCAGAGCCTTCTTTTCTCCAGGCTGAACAACCCCAACTCTCTCAGCCTGTCTTCATAGCAGAGGTGCTCCAGCCCTCTGATCATCTTCATGGCCTCCTCTGGCCCTGCTCCAACAGGTCTATATCCTTACTGTGCTAGAGGACTCCAGAGCTGGACACAGTACTCCAGGTGGGGTCTCACGAGAGAGAGATTCTACCCCTCTACCCTCTAGAGGGGTAGAATCACCTACATATTGCTGGCTCACGTTCCACTTCATGTCTACCAGGACCACTATGTCCTTTTTTCAGTGAACCTGCATTCCAGCCAGTCAACTCACCAGCCCACACCAGTGAACGGAGTTGTTCCTCTCTAGGGGTAGGACCCAGCATTTCCCATCATTGAGCTCCATAAAGTTCCTGTCTGCCCATTCCTGCAACCTGTCAAGATCCATCATCTATCTCCCTTTCCCACATCTCCCTTTCCTTCCCAACAACAAAGCATATGTTCCAGATTTCTACCTTGGCTTCCATGCCTCCCATTCCCACCCGGGACTTGGTTCCAAATGTTACAGATTGCTGGTCTCCTGGGTAGAATATATCAATGAGCTTTGCATCATCAGATCCCGGAGGGCTGTCAAAGAGTCCTAAAATAAAAAATAAAAATCTGTCAGGTATATACCCTCACCTCCAAAGCTCATCCATGAAAAAAGACCAAAAAAACCCCAACAAAACCCATAAGGCTGAAAAGATGTATTGCACTTTACAGGATTGAAAACTGTCAGTGAACCCTGCTTTTTGTGGGACCGAAAGCATGAAACACTTAACAGGCAGACTCGAGAAGTACAGCTTTACTGAAAGCATAATGAATAACACACTGAAACCCCACATGCTAAATATCAGCATGCAAGCAGACATTTGGTTGAGGTTAGAGAGACAGTTTACAGCTTTTATATGTTCAAAATCAAGGCTCACATATACAAGCCCACAACTGAACAGGCAAAGGATAGTCCCCCTCACCAAAATTTCAGATTATATTCTTCAATGCTGGGTGGTACAGTGAAAAACTGGGCAATTCAGAAATATGTAAAAAGGGTAATTATCAAATTCCGCTAAGAAGGAACACAACACTACAGAGACGTACTCTTATTAATTTTTTTTTAAAAATCTGGTCATTTTATGTAACTATGTTTGCAGTTGAATGACACTTCAGTTTACCCAACACGATAAACCTAAACTCTACCACCACACTTCCCAGATATTCTATGTGAACAAATACTGGCGTTACAATCTAGAGAGCACAAGTACAGACTATCTGTGTCCTTCCTTGATAGCTTGGGAGGGAGAAGACACACACCTTCCCATAAACAAGATGTCACATTGAATGAGTAAGTTTGGAGGATGGGGGTGTTGGGTGTTAATTTTTTTTTTACAAGTTGTTTTGACTATTGTTTTTATGAGTTGTTCTCAGACAGATATTTCAACTGGAATCAACCATGAAATCCAGCTGAATCTGCTAAAATAAACTGTGTTTATGGAAAGGCACCTCCTTCCTCCTCAGGGCCTACAGTGTCTGACAAAGTCCAGGATTCACTGAAAGAAACACATCTGGAGAAGATGAAAAGACTATGTGACTTGGGTGATGCGGACTGCACTCATCTGGAACTCCACCCACTAACTTCCTCTCTCTAGAAAAGGAATTTCAAAATCCATAGGTGACAGCAACTCAGCTCAAGACTAGAGCATTGTAAGCCAAATGTCTGGGAGACAGAAAAAGCTAGCAAATTCCAGGTATGTGGAAGGCAATGACCAGGACTTGTAATGCACCTGTAATTCACTGAAAGACAGAACCTGCTGCCAGAAGAAACAAACTATTGAACAGTATTTGGTTTGCACTCCTGATTTGAAACACACACCCTTTATCCTGCATATTACTCATGACTGTATCATACAATTCTGAGAAGCTAACGGAACTACTACAGTACATATCATAGAATCATAAAATGGTTTAGGTTGGAAGGGACCTTAAAGACCATCTAGTTCCAAACCCCCTGGCCGGGCCAGGGACACCTCCCACTAGACCAGGCTGCTCAAAGCCCCATCCAACTTGGTCCTGAATACCTCCAGGGATGGGGCAGCCACAGCTTCTCTGGGCAACCTGGGCCAGGGTCTCACCGCCTTTCGAGCACAGAACTTCTTCCTAATATCTAATCTAGATCTCCCCTCTTTCAGTTTAAAACCATTACCCCTTGTCCTATCAGTACCCTCTCTGATACGGTATTCTGGGCTCTGGAACAAGTCTCAAGCTCACACGCATTCTCACCCACCCAGATTCAACAGCGTGGCAGACAAAGTCTTTGGCTTATACATCAGCACTGGATATATGCCTTAAGGAGTTATGTGGTACGTTGTAATTGTTCCTGTAAAATATATGAACTAAAACCCAAATACAGTAATACCTAGTTGGTTTGACTATCTGATGTACTTCGATAAAACAAGAAAGTAAAGAAATGACTCACAAACCTTCTACATCTGAGAGAACGATCAGGAGATCAGTTTTCATTTCCACAGCCAGCCGTGCTGCCAGACTGTCGTTATCCTTCACACTAATCACCTGCAATGCACATACATATCAGCAGCACTGAAAAGCAGGAGGAACTAGGAAATACTTCATTGCAACATACAAAAGCAAGCTCTCTCAGCACTACCAAATCCTTCTGAGCTACTTTGTTGACACCCACTGGAAACTTGGTGATCTCTGTGTGAAAATACACACATTTTTGGAATGCAGTAAAGCAGTATCTTTACTGTGACAAGCAGTGCGATCAGTACCTGTGTCCTCCACCTTGCTGCAGTGACAGAACAAGAGGTACTGACCCTGCTTTAAGTGGGGGTGCTGCACCAGACGACCTGCAGAAGTCCCTTCCAACTTCAACTATTCAGTGAAAACCAAATTGGACATGCTTGCTTGTGGCAGAGCAGACATCATCTGCCCTGCTTCCACCCCACAGCACTGTATCATGTCAGAAACAGCCAGGTCAGCATAGTCTTCCAGTACCCTCTGTCCACATTACCAGTTTTGTATGCCTGTTTCCCTGCTGCAGGCTTTAGAGGTCCCCAGTTATTAGTGTACTACACGTTAGTGCGGTACCCAAGCAGGACCCAACCCCCTTGCAATACTTTACCCACATTTACCCCCTGCAGATCACTGTTTGGTTCTGGAGGTGGAACAACAGCATCATTAGTGTTAATTATAGGGACAATATTCATTCTTAAAAGCTCGTGCAATGTTCCATTTAAGTTCCGACGCTTCTGTTCATCATGGAAATCTAGGTTGGTGACTAAAATCTGAAAGGAGGAAAAAAAATAAATATACTTAGCCTACCACTTTTCACAAGAACATTGTAAACATATGTATTAACGTATCATAACAGATCAGTCATGCCCTTTGGGACACTAAAGAAACATAAGCCACATTTAAAAGATAAAGAATACAAGCAAGAAAGATTACTGAAGACACTACCTTTCCTGTTTTCCCTCCCACTGTACTGTTTCTGCTGTCGCAAGCAAAGGGATGCTTTCTCTCAAGACTTCTCTTCAACTCTAGAACCCACTTGCTTTTCTGAAAGAATGCTGGTCTTAAAGCTCCCTGTATGCAAACACCACCCCTTTGTTTTGGGATTTTAAGACACACAAAAAACCTCAATGTCTGCTCTGATGAGAAGATTTTTTCATTTTTACTCTGCTATTGGACATTTGAGAACCAAGCAAACAACTCCACCACACAAATGTTAGAATAGCACTTGCAATCAATGTGTACACTGACGTTTTTGGCATGGGCAGTTAATTCTTTTAAATCAAAGGAATGACAGTTGTCTGCAGACTTGAACAAGATTATAATCCAGCACAATTTATAGTGATTACTAGCTATACTGTAAACACTTTAGTGATATCAGCTATACTACATAACAGGAAGAAGTTTCTCCAAGCGAGACTTCATATTAGGCTCCTAAATTCATAACAAGTATCTGAACAAGTAAGGCCTTACACTTGATGCAATACTGTATTCTCAGAGTATTTAAAATAAGTAAAGTGTGTTTAAGTTCAATTAATACAGTTGCAGCATTCAGTACAGGTAGAAGACCCAAGCTAGGGATACCATCACGCAGAAGTTAGAAAGGTTCGAGGAGAAGATGGAAAGCAAGTTCTGAAGTTTGGACATACACTTGTGTCAGCTTTACAGAACGTGTGGCAGCTCAGCCACCTGTGATTTTTAAACCCTCACTTTGGATCACCAACTTTAGCTTTTGTGAAGAGCTCAGACCAGAGCTTGACCAGACCTCACCCTGTACATAAGAGCAGGACACAAATGAACTCCAAAAAGAAAAAGCATATTTCCTTCACCTTGACGACAGATAACTCCATTTCAGAAATACTTAGAAAGGCACTCCTGTGTAAGCTACCATTCGTGCTACAATAAGCCCCAAAAGTAGGATGGCAATGGAAGTGCAAGGCTATAGTAAAAGATAGCAGCATATAAAACGTGGAAAAATTCAAAGAACAATTCGATCACTGCCTGAAGTAGTCAGTCTAGGAAAGAAAGAATCCCTTACTTGAGCTGCACAGATGCTGTACTGTGTAAACATAGCCTCATACAGAGCCATTAGTCCACTCTGGCCAGCTGCTGCACAGGCTCGGGCCTCCAAGACTGGAATCGCCTACAGAGATAAACAGCTGTCAGGCAGTGACTTGAGCAGGTAATACCCAACATTCAAGGAAAAGCAGGAGTGCTGCCAGACACTCACCATATCTTTCAGCTGATTCTGGCCTGAATGAAGCGCTTGCCTCACACTCTGAGAAAGCAAGATCTCATGACGCAACCGCTGCTTCCCAAAAGCTACAGCACCACTGGTGACAATCATCATCTCTCGGCCCTGATTTTGCAGCATTGACACCTGTAAGTACAGAACATAAGAAACAGGGCCTGGAGTATGATCACTGCTAGAATGACAGACAGTTCTGGCTATTTTAGACAACCTTATGCTCACCAGTTCTTGCTGATGCAAGTGTTTCACTTTATCCATAAATGCGCAAAGCAAGGCAACCGCTCTCTATGATACTCCTGTGCACCTTCCCGGCCACTTCAGAGCTATGCAAAGGGCTGCATGCAATCTATAGCTCCTACTAAACTTTCTTTTCACGATACCAGTTTTTTTATGAGAGTCATGCTTGAATTTTCACAATACATATTACTTGGTAACACTTCTATACCCCTTGCCCCTCCACCTCCGTTGCTACAGATAAGGAAAGATATGAAAAAGCTGTGAAGCAGCAGCTGTACCTTCCACCAACCTTCTTACTCACCATCCATTCCCAAAGCTGCCATCATACAGCAACTTCATATTCTAGAAGTGAAGAAGCTAACTCTGATAGTACAGCTTTTAATTGCCTCTTCCTTACATATATCAGGCCAGACTCCTTTCAAAGCTCTAAAGCTAGATGTCTTACATGAATTTAATTTATTACGTTAACTTTACTTCGCAGAGAAGACATGTCCAATCGCCCCCAAAGTCATAATTTCATTTTGGGGAACCAGTCCATGGGTTGATCCCATCAGTTTTTCCCACAAGTAATGAGGTTTCAAGCTTTCTCCTGGAGGAAATCTGCAAAGGCTCAGGTAATCAAGAAGGGTCTACTCACAAGGGACTTCACAAACTTCAGTGTCACCTTCTCATGAGATCCAAGTAATGCCCCAGTCATGTCTTACCTACTGCATAAAAATCCGTGTGCAAATCTCTCCCTCTATACTGGGTCTGACCAAGATGGAGTTAACTTTCTTCACAGGGGCCCATATGGTGCTTTGTTTTGGATTTCAGGACTAAAACAGTGTTGATAACGTTCTGATGTTTTGCCTGTTGCTAAATAGTGCTTGCACAGCATCAAAGCCTTCTCTTTTTCCCATTATGTCCCATCACAGCAGGTAGACTAGGGACTGGGCAAGAAGTTTGCAGAGGACACATTTGGGACAGCTGACATGAACTGGCCAAAGGGACATTCCATGCCATAAAACATCATGCTCAGTCATAAAACCGGGGTAGCAGAATACGAAAGGGCAGGGAGTTGTCTTCCAAGACAGCCATCACTTGGGGACTAGCTGGGCATCGGTCTGCTCGTGCAAGGTAGAGAGTGACCGCCTTAGCATCACTTGTTTCTCTTCCCCTTTCCTTCACTTATTAAACTGTCTTTATTTCCATCCATGAGTTCTCTTACTTCTTGCTCTTCTTATTTTTTTTCCCCCAATCTGACTGGTGGTGGGGCAGAGGTGTGGGGAGCGAACAAGCAATTGCGTGGGTGCTTAGCTGCTGGTCGAGGTCAACCCACCACACCTTCAAACATCAATTTACTGAGTTACCTGGTTTATGCTACCACAGCACAGGGGGATGAAAAAGGGAAAGGACAAGACATTGCTTTACAGGGCCATCACTGTTTTATGAGCTTTTCCTACAATCTTCTGTGCCATCCAACAGTCACCAAGTACCTGAAGTTAAAACAAATATTGCACTTCAGTCACAGAATTACCTGCTCTACAATAGATGCCAGCCTCCCAAGGGCCAAGCCACACTCATCCCCTCGAGTCACAACAGCACTACCTAGCTTCACCACTATCCGCTTGGCATGCTTCAGCTCACTGCGGTGCGCAAACGATTTCCCGTGTGCACGGCTGAGCGGCATGGTGATAAATGGGATGTTGCTCCAACAACGGACGGATTCGTTCCTTAGTCTTTGGTTATGGCGAGGGAGATCTGTGGTTAAAGAAAGAAAACAAGAAAGAAAAACACAGTTTTAACTGTCTCATTCAAACTTTAAGCCTTTAAAGACTGGGAATGAGAAGCTAGCTTTCAAGTCACCAAAATAAAGTGAGAACTGATAATATCTGAGCAGCACTAACCAACCCTAAGGTATATAAGGCAGCATCTCATGTGTCACAGAGCTCTAACTCTGGGAATCTAGAAGACCAAACTGAAAAACATTGTAAAAGAGCTCACATCAGAAATACTAGTTTTAAAAACAATCTCCTTTGCCTTGCCTCACTAAATACAGCTAGAGAGTTTTCCTGCCTGTGCTAGTGCAGAAAGCTTGACGGTTAGGAAATAAAAGACATGCAGCTTTTACAACCACTCTAAGTCAGGTATTTTTGCATGTTGCTCAACTTGGGGCAGCAGAAGGGGAATGACGGACATATGAACTGGAAGTCACCTTCCTACAGGATAAATAGGTGTTGGAGGGAGAAGCGATAATCACAGTATTACTCAGGTAAGACACAAGACACATAAGGCTGGCACTTCGCCCAAGTCAATGAGCTATGGAACATTTCTCAGGAAAATCTTTGTTTTCAAAATGCCTGCAAAGGACATTAATACCACTATCAGCACAGCAGGTTAAAGAGAATAATGACTATCAAGGTACAAACAAAAGGAATAGTCTGGATCCTTTCTAATTGACAAAGAGGTGGACTGAAACACATAAAATCCCAAAATCAAGCTGAAGGAACGAAGGCAGATGGAAACCACTTCCAACATACTTCACATGAAGTTTTGCAGAGCCACAGAGAATTGTGTCTGAAGGAGTTCTCTTGCAGATAAGAAGTCCAAGTGTGTTAACTGGATAACTGATATAATACGGATAAGAAATATTAATTGAAAAGAACTTGAAACCATATTTCCTTATCCTCCACCTAGTTCTTCTTGTATTACTATTCAGAAACTGCAGCAAACCAGGTCAACTTAGACAGTCTCAAAAATACCAGTATAGCAAAAAAGAGTGAGAATACGTCTGTTGTAATTACAGAAGAAATGGCTACTGACATAACACTCTGAGACCAAAAGTGCAACTTAGTCAAAAGATGGCACACATTCATGGAAAAATTATGGAGATCTTACTGGACGCTATTGAAAGGCATTTAAAGAACAATGCAATAATCAAGCACAGTCATTATGGGTTCACAAAGGGAAAGTCCTGTTTAACTAATTTGATATCCTTCTACGATAAGGTTCCTTGCCCCATGGATGAAGGGAAGGTGGTGGATGTAGTTTTTCTGGATTTTAGTGAGGCTTTTGATACTGTTCCTCACAGCATCCTTCTGGAGAAATTGTCCAACTGTAAGATAGGCAGGTTCATGGCACGCTGGGTGAAGAACTGACTGGACAGCAGGGCTCAAAGAGCTGTAGTGAATGGGGCTACATCTGGCTGGCGACCAGTCACCAGCAGTGTTCCTCAGGGTTCAATCTAGGGCCAGTTCGGTTCAATGTATTTATCGATGACCTGGATGCAGGAGCTGACTGCACCGTTAGCAAGTTTGGCTAGAGCTTCAGGATTTAGAAGGTTCCAAGACGACAGCTGTTGAGGGATAACCAGTATCTGAAAAGGAACCACTTATTTTTTCAGAAAAACAAGGTAAAAGACAATGGTTCTAGAACAAACAGAGAATTTACTTCATGTCCACTAAAGTCCTAATTGCTAACCTAACAGGGAACATCTGTTTACAGGGCAGCCATGTACTTACACTCAGGTTTCCTGCAAGCATCTTTCCACTTTTATCTAATCTGAATAAATTTGAGCTTCGCACCTTGCTTTACTCAAGACATCTGTGGGCTGAAAATGCAGATGGGGAGTAGGCATAATCAGATTTTGTTTTCTAGGAAAGCACGAGGCTGAAATAAAAAACTTTTACAATAGCAGTACTTTCACAACTGCTTTTTTTGCTTGAAATGCACATCAGAACGAAAAATACACTCTCACACATCCATCTGAATATTATTGAGTTAAGGGAAAAAGTAACATTAAGAAAGTACAGCTTCAACTGCAGCTCACTCTACAGGTTGTAACTGTTGAATGATGTTAATGAGGTGATTTCCCTTTCAACACAGGAAAGAGCATAGGCATGCCCAGACACATACTGGCCAACATTATTAGAAATGTGTGCTTTCTCTCATACATACATAAACGGGAAATGGCTGTGATGGCATGTGGCGACAACACAAAGCACCGTCCAGGGGAATGGACAAGAGGGCTCAGAGCAGCTCGACACAACATTTTGAGATGTCTTCTGCAAATCGAGGATATCTGTAAGTTAAAAGGAAAGGAGGGAGGGAAACTGGTTAAATATCAGTGAATTTCCACCTATAAGTTACTCCTCACCCACGACCCCCCCTCAACTCCTCTTTGTCCTGTACAGTCCTAAGGCAGTTTCCTTGTGCAAGAGACAGACAGCCTACTCTCTGTTTTGCAGAATTCTCAGGCTGTGACTTAGAAGAACTGAAGGCCCCTTCTTCCTTCCTGTTGGCAGAAGATAATTAGTAAAGATCTAGAACAAAACATGGTTCCTCAAGAAGGGAAGAGACTAGTAGCGAGTGTACCAACAATGGGGAAAAGCCCTAACTTTGTCCACAGATAAGCCTGGAAGAAAAAAAAAAAAAAAAAAAGATAGAGAGGTTGCATCATCCAGACCCCACAACAGAGCACCTACTATACTTCTCATGAATCTCAGCCCTATTCAATATAGAAGATATGCTGATTCACTTTTCCCTGAGTACTACACCAAAGGACAAGATGTTAACCATGATTATGATTAAGGACATGAATTTACAAGGTATTTGGCATTAGTTTACCTTAACTGAACTTGTAAACACCCAGGATTCTTGTAACTCAAAATTCACCACTACAAGTACCCAGCAAACAAGGGATACACAATTAGCGATTTCCTATGGCAGGTCTAGTGGAAGTAATGCACCTAGTATCATAAAGGAAACAAAGGAGATTAACAAAAATCCAGTTCTGCCAGACAGTGCTTAAGCCATGAAACCTCTCCTTCCCCTTTTACAAAATTTTGCTTCCTTTACTTGCTTTCAATCCATCCCTCTGCACCACTGGAATAGAGCAAACAACACTGAACGGGCTGTGGTAGGGAGAAGGTACGGAAGGGAGGACAAGGAGAGCTCATAGTAACTACACTGGAAAACTGCTATTAGAAATATAATGACAATTATAGCACCTGGCAGTTCTGGCATACATGTACCTGAACACTTGAAGCTGCTTCATTACCCTGCATCAGTGTATTGTTGTTATACTTCATTATAACCCTTACTTCTACATATACACCTCTACGTAACACAAGGCAGCCACCAGCAGATAACAGTTCTCCTGTTTTGTCTAGTAAAGATTACGCAGCATGGCATTTTAACAATATTAATCTGCAATACTGCTCCAGTTCTGTATTTAATCAGAAATGGCAGTCTTGACCACTGCCAGCAGAAGGCAGACAAAGGACTTGGAGCAGATGTTACAACTGAGCAAGTAGTCCAAGTCTTCTCCTCATAACCGGGCAAGCTTAAAGGAGCTGGTGAACAGTACCAACTAGACATTCTGTCTTTGAACCCTTACGAGGCACCTCATGGACCTGCCTCTGGGGGCCACAACAATTCCCGCTGTTCATGTGTCTGTCTATTTGACCCTTCCACCTTGAAGTTCACCCTGGCATCTACTGTCAGCCATCATCTTCCCAGTAGGACCTTAATTATGTCTCAGAGGAATGTGCAAAGTCCAGCAGCTCCTGACAACCTGGACTGGCAAACAGCAGGTCCTTTAACCAGAACCCCTTCCACCACAATTATCCCGAGTGGGACTGCCTGCTCCTCTTCAGCTCCCTTACAGTCTCCCTCCCTTAGGGAACAGAACCAGGCACTCTACCTGAAGTTACACCCCCAGACACTTCCTATTACAACCTCTCCTGTCAGGCCTTCAACTCCCACTACAGTAATACTCTTCACCTGGTGTTGCACTGTCACTGGAACACAGACCCATACTAGCTAGATCAAGCTGTGCTGTCTCCTTGGTTGCTCCTACTGATCTGCCAGAGAACCACTGCACGTTCTCACTACAGGGCTGCTGGCAACTAAAAGCAACCTCATCCTTCTGGAAGACTGGCTCTCGCTTCCCTTTGCCAGAGATAGCTTTGCTAAGAGCGAGCAGACTGCGAGGAGTGAGAAGTGGCAGACAGTATAGGTCTTTTGAAAGACAAAGATTAGAAAGAAATACCACGTTTTTGAAACTAGCTTGTGAGAAAAGGCAAGGAGACTGAGTTAACAAGGAGACAGAAATTTTAAAGCAGCAGCAGACATCAAGAAAAGAAAAAGAGAGATGTGAAATGGGAACGATGCTGCCAGAAAGCACAGACAGAGAACAGGACACACTGTACATTACAAGCTTTCTTTCAGGCTAGTCCGAGGCTGCAGAACAACTTTCTCTCCTCTCACTCAATCAAGGACTTAAAGTTAATTTCAATCCTCCTTTTCCATTCCACTCCCATTTCCATACCTGGAATGGTTCTGGCCTTCAGTAACAATCCAAAAACAGGTACAGAATTTAAAATTATGTACAAAAAAAACCAAACAAACAAAAAAAAAAAACAAATTAAAAACTTCTGCCTTACTTGGAGGGGAGGGAGCCATAAAAAGAAATGCAAAATGCATTATTCAGGTATTTCTCCAAGACTCTAGCATCACCTTAAAAATTTATTTTTTTCACTACCAGGAAAACCTACTCCTTTCAAACTAGTCTCCAAACCTGACTTTTAAAAACATAATTATCCTATCATCTCTTTAAATAATAAAAGTTATCCTTATATTATCACTCATAGAAAGCAATACTATTGGCTAGTTTGCATGAATTTATTATCTTCATAACAGCTGTTAAGTAGCACAGTGCATTTAGATTCTGTTCCAGATCTGTGTAAAGAGACTTACACTGAGACCAAGCAATCAGAGGTCTCAAATACTAAAACTGATGCCTTTAAACAACAATCTATAACACTGATTTTTCAGTCTGTTGTCTGCAGGCCCACGGGATGTCTACAATTATTTGCAATGAGTTGATAAAATAAAACTAAGTAAACTTTTTTTCAGTTTTATATATAAAGGCCAGTATTTCAGCCAAGCGTTAGGACATTCCACACGTGAAAAAAACCTGGAAACCAAACTCCTATAGAAAGGGCTATACTGTACTACACTTAAGCAACTATGCAGAGATAAATCAAGTTCCAAGGAAAGGCACACAATTTTAATGAAATAAGTCTTTACCATAACACAAATAAGTCCCCTGTACCACTCAGGGGGGATAGTTATTTAAACAGCTTAGTTACCTTACCAACTAAAATTTTTTTAAGAGAAAAAAAAAGTCTACAATTCTTAGTGCAAGCTCAAAACCAATAAACCTTCCCAGAGGGAAACCAGTTCAGAAGAACTGACTCAAAGAAAAAAAAGCTTCAAACAAGTTGCCTTTAGCGCAGCCGGCGAGCAGCTCTTGCCCAGCTCCGGCAGAGGCTGCACAGGAGCGCGGCCGGTTCGGAGCCACGCGTCCCAGCCCCGAGCCGCCCCAGGCTCACGGCAGCAACGGCGTCACGGCCCCCGCGGCGGGGGGAACGGCTGCCACCGGCCTGCCCGAACCGCCCGAAGGACCTCAGGGACAGCATTGGATCAGGTCTGGGCTGTCCCGTTTGTCGCACCCTGCCTACGGCGCTACGCGGCGGCAGCAGCGCCGGGCCAGGCCCGGCCGTGCAGCAGCAGAGCCCACGCGAGCGCGGCGGGGAAGCCGAGCTCAGCACGACGCGGCGGCGGACAGATTACTTGTTACGCGCGGATCGGCGACACCCGCGGGCGCCGCTCACTTCCCCAGCACCCGGGCCCAGCCGCCGCTCCCCTCCCCGCTGCTCCGCCAGGCGCTGAGGCGATCCTGGCCGCTGAGGCGATGCCGGCCCGGGCGGGGCGGGGCGAGCGCGCTGCCGCCGCCGCGGACCAGCTGACCCGCCGCAGCCAATCCCGGCCGCCCGCCGCGCGGCTGCTTCAGCGCCGCCATGGCGGGCCGGCTGCCGGCCCCGTCCCGCCGCCGCCCCAGCGGATGATGTAACTCTGCTCCACGTTGCAGCACAAAATCCAGGGCCCGACAGGTTACGGCAGTAACAGCTGTTTTCTGTCTGGTCCCAGACTAGTCCAGACAGCCCTACCCACAGCCGGCCTCCCTGCCCCGTCTGATGTAGGCAGCGGATGACAGGGATCTGCAGCCAAACCTCTGAGAGCTGCTTCACCTCCTTCGGCCCTTCACCTCCTTCGTTTCCTCCACCGTAGCCAAAACCCCTCCACAAGGGCAAGATTCCTGGCTTTGCTCTTCATTTACTTCCCATATCCCATTTCTGTTCGTTTCTAAATTAAGAGAATATTAGAATTTTTTAGGTTGGAAAAGACCTTTAAGACCATTGAGTCCAACCCTAAGCCTAACGCCGCCAAGCCCTCCACTAAACTACATCCCCAAGTGCCACATCTACACTTTTAAATCCCTCCAGGGATGGCGACTCCACCACTGCCCTGGGCAGCCTCTTCCAATGCTTGACAACCCTTTCCATGAAGAAATTGTTCCCAATATCCATCCTAAACCTCCCCTGGCACAACTGGAGGCCATTTCCCCTTGTCCCATGGCCTGTTCCTTGGGAGAAGGGCCCGACCCCCCCTGGCTGCCCCCTCCTTTCAGGGAGCTGTAGAGAGCAAGAAGGTCTCCCCTCAGCCTCCTCTTCTCCAGGCTGAACGCCCCCAGCTCCCTCAGCCGCTCCTCACCAGACTTGTGCTCCAGACCCCTCACCAGCTCCGTTGCCCTTCTCTGGACACGCTCCGGCCCCTCGGGGTCTGTCTTGTGGTGAGGGGCCCAAAACTGGACACAGCCCTCGAGGTGGGGCCTCACCAGTGCCCAGTACAGGGGGACGGTCACTGCCCCAGTCCTTATGGCCACACTGTTCCTGACACAGGCCAGGATGCTGGTGGCCTTCTTGGCCACCTGGGCACACTGCTGGCTCATATGCAGACAACAGTCCCAGGTCCTTTCCTGTGGGGCAGCTCTCCAGCCGCTCTTCCCCAAGCCTGTAGTGTTGCTTGGGGTTGGTGTGACCCAAGTGCAGGACCCAGCACTTGGCCTTGTTGAACCTCACACCACTGGCCTTGGCCCATCGATCCAGCCTGTCCAGATGCCTCTACAGAGCCTTCCTACCCTCCAGCAGATCAACACTCCCGCCCAACTTGGTGTCCCTCTGCAAGCACTCTTATCACTGCAAGAAGTACCAACCATAAATCTACAGTTTCTCATCCTCAAAGACACTAAAAATTCATAATAGTTCTTCAGTTCAACTCAGATACTAGTTATACTGTCTTCTGTTTGTAACCATTCTACCACTGTTATATTCCTATTTTCCTATTAGAATTCAAACAAATCCCAACAGCACTCTCATGTTGTTACAAGACAGTATTTGGGATTTTGTTTGATTTGTGGGATATTTTTGTTTGTTTGGGGGTTGTTTATTTTGTGGGGTTTTTTGTTGTTTTGTTTTTTACATTTTTAACGCATCACCTTCTGGGACCAGGAAACAATCTTCTCTGAAGAGAAAGCCAAAACCATGACAGAAAGTCTCACGACTGTGGAGAAAACCTCATGAAGAGTGAACAATATTGAAGTGGTAGGGGCAGAGTTCAAGACACTTGCAAAAACCTCAATGTCTCAAGAATTAGTAGAAGACCCAACTCACAATTATCTGACATTAAGATTTCACTCTCTCCAAAAGAGGGAAAACAAAGCAACCCCAAAACCTCCCCCAAAATACCCTTATGGTCATCACTTTGTAGAAGACCATCTGGAGATCTCCACTTCACCAGAAGCGGAATTTGTTTTAATCATCATAGCACACGTAAGTCCTGCTCTCCCCTCCACCCCGCTCCCAATTATTAGCAAAGATAATCCTGATGTGTATAACTGCAGAATAAAGACAACGCGAAGACCAGAATGTTGGCCGCTCACAAAAAAGACAGGACAGTCATTAAAGACACATCACAGCAGCTGATTTTTTTATGTTAAGCCAAACCTTCATTTTGATTTTTAAACACCTAACAAAAAACAAGAGTGCCCTCATTTTAGGCTACCTGGCCAACTTTTAGCACGTGCAACTTATTTGAACTGTGCTTCCAAATAAAATGCAACAGGTTCCCCTCAACACCTGCAGGTAATGAGAAGCTGCTTTTCTTTTTCAGACACTGAAATAGAGGAAGAATTGGTAAGAGAAAATGAACAGAAACCAAATCAGTATTTTCATTTGCCACTTGAAAGCAGCAGTTTTTATGGAAGGATCATAGAATCATAAAATCTTCATGGTTGGAAAGGACCTTTGAGATCATCGAGTCCAACCAAACAACGTACAATCTCTGCCACTAGAGCATGCCCTGAAGTGCCACATCTAGACATTTCTTAAACACCTCTAGGGATGGTGACTCAGCCCCCTCCCTGGGCAGGCTGTTCCAGTGCCTGACCACTCTGTCAGTAAAGTAATTCCTCCTAATATCTAACCTAAACCTCCCCTGCCGCAGCTTCAGACCATTTCCTCTGCTCCTGTCATTCTTCACCTGGGAGAAGAGCCCAACACCCACCTCTCTGCACCCTCCTTTCAGGGAGTTGTAGAGGGCAATGAGGTCTCCCCTCAGCCTCCTCTTCTCCAAACTAAACATGCCCAGCTCCCTCAGCCTCTCCTCATATGACCTGGTCTCCAGACCCCTCACCAGCCTGGTCGCTCTCCTCTGGACACGCTCCAGCACCTCAATGTCCCTCTTGTACAGAGGGGCCCAGAACTGAACACAGCATTCGAGGTGAGGCCTCACCAGCACCGAGTACAGAGGCACCATCATTTCCCTGCTCCTGCTGGCCACGCTGTTCCTGATACAAGCCAGAATGCTGCTGGCCTTCTTGCCCACCTGGGCACACTGCTGGCTCATGTTAAGCTGGCCGTCCACCAGCACCCCCAGATCCTTTTCTGCCGGGCAGCTTTCCAGCCACTTCCCCAAGCCTGTAGCATTGCTTGGGGTTGTTGTGACCAAAATGCAGGGCCCGGCACTTGGCCTTATTAAACCTCCTACAGTTGGCCTTGGCCCATCGATCCAGCCTGTCCAGGTCCCCCTGTAGAGCCTTCCTACCCTCCAGCAGATCAACACTCCCACCTAGTTTGGTGTCATCTGCAAACTTACTGAGGGTACACTCAATCCCCTCATCCAGATCATTGATAAAGATATTAAACAAATCTGGCCCCAAAACTGAGCCCTGAGGGACACCACTGGTGACCGGCTGCCAAGAGGATTTCACCCCATTAATCACAACTCTCTGGGCACGGCCATCCAGCCAGTTTTTAACCCAGCGAAGAGTACACTTATCTATGCCATGATTTGCCAGCTTCTCCAGGAGAATGCTATGGGGGATGGTGTCAAAGGCCTTACCAAAGTCCAGATAGACAACGTCCACAGTCTTCCCCGCATCCAGAAGGCAGGTCACATGGTCATAGAAAGAGATCAGGTTGGTTAAGCAGGACCTCCCTTTCCTAAACCCATGCTGGCTGGCCCTGAGCCCTTGGCTGTCCTGCAGTTGCCGTGAGAGCTCACTCAAGATGATCCTCTCCATGATCTTTCCTGGTACCGAGGTCAGGCTGACGGGCCTGTAGTTTCCTGGATCCTACTTCCGACCCTTCTTGTAGATGGGCGTCACATTAGCCACCGTCCAGTCATCTGGTACCTCCCCTTGTTAATGGCAAGGAATCCTAGATTTCCTACCTGGAAGGCAGTAATTTACCTCGGTGTACAGCAAGCATAGTAGGAAGCGAGCAATGGAGAACTGTGGTTTTGGTGAACATCCTGAGTAATCTTAAAGAGAGTTCCATCTTCAAGAAAAAGCATGGAACCATCCTGAAGGTATTAACAATCTGTGCAGGCAGACATGCTACAGTCCACCTACAGTCCTAGACACAATTGCAACAAACACAGGGGGATCTCTGTCCAAAGACCTTTTTCTCCCCACCTAATGAAAAACAATCACACAAAGAAGCTGCTTTAATCAAGATTACTAAGTGAGGAACATAAGGACACAGATTAATTTAATCAAGCGCTAGTCCTCACTAAGAAACCTCACGATAGGGTTATCTGGCATCTTTCAAGCATTTCATTCCTCCTAACATTATCTCTCTATTCTTGCTTGCATCAAATACGGCTACTTTCTTGTACCACCAGTATTCAGCACTGAGCAACAAAACATCAGGTTCCACCAGCTGTTAAGAATAAAGATGACAGAACAGGCATCCCAGTTCTGTTCCAGTTTCCCTACAGCCATCAAATGAAGGTTGCACAAATGCCAAAGATCATTCAGGAAAAGCAGTGGAGACTGAATAAAAATTTTGTAATAACTACGGTTAGTAGAGTGACAATAGTGCCACTAAGTGACAAGATGCACATCAAGAACCTGGGCACATGTTCATATCCAGGAGAAACTGTAGTCAGGGAAATGCAAGGATAGAATGAAAAGAAGTTTGAAAAATGTAGACTGAAGTCAGCACTCGTTTAATATTTCAGGAGAAAGACTGACTTCTACATTTAGTACCCTGGGTGTCAGCCTCTCTTCCAGTACCAATTACAGAAACGTTAGTTGCACTTTTTCGCCCTACTAATTTTTTTTTTATTCTTACCCTCCCTATCCAAAGCCCCATTGTGGTACCTCTTCAACAACGGCCTTTTGCCAACAGTTAAGCCAGCCAGCAACAACTTCCTAAGAAAAACTAGGGAATATTCACCAACTGTAGGATTTATTTCTAAGCCCCTGTCCTATCATTTCTCCAAGAAGAGCACTAACCGAAACAACATTCATCAGCATCTCACTCTCAGGGAACCGTGCATGCTCAGCTCAGCACTCCCTCTGGTTCCGTATTTTTAAGCCATTTGCCCTTACCTACCTTTCCTTTTTTAATTCTCTGCCCTCACAATGCGTTTCCCTATTCTTTTGGGGTTGGGGAGAAAAAAAGACAGCATTCAGTTTCTATAAAGGATAAGCTGACACACAAATCCTAATGAGGAAAATAAGAAATAAAATAAAACACATCAGTAGAACAGCAGCCTGTCAGATGTCCAGATAAAGCACATAGGCAGGACAAGAAAACAATTAAAACTACCTGAACTACTCTCCTGGTCTCCAGCTTTGTGTGGCTCTGGGGCTGTTCACCTTCTCCACACAACTCATGACTCCACAGACTTGCAGAGCACCCCCCCTCATTCCTCTCCCTGCTGCGATGCTCAAGTTGCCGCTACACAATTCTAGCACCAGAAGTGCACCAGTTTTGCCACCCCTCCTGCTCAAAGCTGCACTTCCCACCCCCCTCCAAAAAACAGCTTGATCATGGCGATATCCTGGTCAGAGACCAACTGACCCACCTGTCTGTACCGTCATCTGAGTACTACTGAGGGAAGCACAGCAACCCCTTAGAGGACACTGCCACAAATACATCAGTCTACGATGCCCTTGCTCTCCTTACATCAAGGCTGTTTCATATACACAATCATTTCCATTGCTTTTCCTCCACCTCCCCGATTATCCTAAAAAGAGTACATTGTATTGCCCAAGGAAGAGTCCAGAACTGCACAGAGTACTCAAGTTTGGACAAAGCAAGGATTTCTATAAAGGCATGATAGGGTCTTTTATTCTGTACTTCACTCCTTACCTGATAATTTCTACCATTCTATTTTCGCTATACCTTGAAGTGACTTTTCAGAGTATCACCCATGGTGACTCTCAGATGTTTTCTTCCCTGGATGCTGCAGAAAAACATAAAAATACCATTGCTTTCATATTCCTGCTAACACAACATAGAACAAGAGCAGCTGAAAAATGACTGGAGCTAAGCCTGAAAGATGCTCACTCTGCTATTGAGTACGCTTCTTATAACAACCCTGGCGAAGAGTAGCTTAGAAGAGGAAGGCAGTACAGCAACAAGCAAATCAATCAGTAAAGCAGTTAACAAAAATTATTCACTGACACAAATACAAAAAAGGTAACATACTTTCTAAAGTGACTAAATATAAATATTTTACTATAGAACAGGGAAAAGCGCTTTATTTTTTATGTTTTATAAATCGCTTCTCAGTGTCATCAAGAGCAAATCTGGTAAGAAGGTAAACACTTCCAAGAATTCATAATTTTTTAGGGTAAAGAGTCAGCACAGGTGTAAGCATTTATGGAACCATGTTAGTTACTTTTCGTTGAAGAAAATACAACTGTTCTTGACTTCATAGTACAGAGACACTTGCCAAAGGCTCTTGGAAAACCACAAAAGCTTTGCTCATTAAGCCTCCTTTATCTACAGTTTTATTACTTCTTTCAGAGAGCTATCTGGTTTCTTAAAAAAAACCTCTAATCTGATCCTGCGATATCTCCTGTGAAGAAACACTAAGCGAACACCATGGGCTTATCACCGAGAGCTGGATCAAAACCCAGGAAATAACTTTTATGTGTCACACGAGTGTCAGGAGGGATTAAGTATCTTCTTTGGGGATGAAGAAGTCTTGTCAGCAGACACAAGAGACGAGCAAGGCACACGGGATCTCCGGAGGAAGCAGCTCTGCGCCCACCGCGCCAGCCCGAGGACGAGGCCAGCGCAGCTCGTACCGAGCAGCCCCTGCTGGCGGGGCCCAGACCGCAGCCCGGCTCCGCCGCGGCTCAGGAACACCCCAGGGCGGCAGCACCCCAAGGCAGCAGCACGGCGGCGGGTTCAGGATTTCGCTCGCTCCGGCTCCTCCCCACGGAGCCCCCGTTCCTCGCAGCAGCCGCTCCCGCTCCTCCAGCTGCGGGAGGAGAACCGGCAGCGACCGCTCCCACGTTCGGCGCGGCGCGGCGCAGCGCCGGCGGGAGGCGGGGCGGGAGGCGGGGCGGGGCGCGGCGGGGCACGGGGCGGCCCCGCGACCCCCCTAGGTGGCCGCACCAGGGGCTGCCGCAGCCCGCACTCGCCCGCCCGACTTCCCCGCGTCCCTTCTGGCCGGGCCCCGCCCCGCCCCGCCCCGGAAGCGCGGCGCGCGCGGGCCCGGCCCGAGCTCTGTCGGGCGGCGTGGGGCGGCAGCAGCTTGCCAGGACCCTTCCTGCCGGTGCTCCTGCCGGCGGTGCGCCGGCACGGGAGGGTACCCGGGCCAACGAGTGCCAGGTGGGCCGGGCCCGCAGGGAGGAGGCAGAAGGCGCATTCCGGTACAACCGGGCGCGATGGCGGGACGCCAGCTCGGGCCGCGGCGGGTCCTGTCGAGCTGCGGCGCCGGTCAGCGGTCTGTTGTAACGAGCTGCGGGCCGGGGCGGGACGCGGCCGGGGGGAGCGTGTCGTGTCCGTCCCGTCCCCCTACCCCCGGCGGGTCCTCGACAGGGCACCCGTGAAGCGACGCGCCGGGGATCCCGGTGCCGGGGTCCCGTGAGGCGCTGTGGGCGTGTAGTGGGATCCGGTTTATGCGTTCTTACAAGAACTGTTTCTTAAGGTATACGGGCACACAGTAGCCCCCGGCAAAGCTGAGCCAGACGAAGGCAGCAAGTGTGTAAGGCACCTCACCTTTCGCTACAAACCCCAGTTGTAAACAGTGGCTAAAACTTGGCAAATTTAACAGCAGCTCATGTACTTTGCGCTGAAGGAAATGGAAGCACGCTAAGGAGCTTATGGGAATTTGTAAGATTTCTTCTTTGGCTTTTTCTTTGCATTTTACATACATTCTTACATTATAGAAGGGGGGTATGATTTCAGAATATTTCATTTCAGAAATTTACATGTTATTTCTGTTTGCTGGGTGGGGGGAGGAATCAATGATGAACGCGAGAAGTGGCACCCCGAAGCAGAGCTTCTCGGACAGCAGGAATGGAAATGCTCGCTGCTGTTTGCTTCCAGCACAACAACCTGACGACCCCCCAGAGAAATCTTCAGAGCTGGGTGGGCAGGCTAATTCACATCACTACTAACAGTGCACTTGTCAAGTTTTTAACTCTGTTCCTACCTTGTAATCCAAAATTGCATCTTTCACTTGGACAGTATAAAAATAGACTTACTGCCTCAAAACAGGACATATTCGAAGGACAGTTCCAGGTGGAGTGCTGTCAGCAGACAAATGACACAGCATTTGGAGATGGAGTATAAATACCCCATTCTGCACATCTGACACGTAAGGCTGCTTGTGTGTGACAATGGCATACTGTTGCCTGGTATTCAGTTGCAACAGACGCCATTTAAGTTCAGACAGTAGGGAAAAACATGACATGACAAAGTAGACACTGAAATAAACTGTCATAGGAAGCCGCAGACTCTAACCCCTATCTGTGTGGTATGGCACAGCTGGAACTGAGCATGCCTCAGACCAGATTATGGATGAGGCTCCCTCCAGCTCCATTTCCTGCAATAAGGAAAAAATGTGTGCTAGAAAATAGGGCATAATGGAGGGTAGGGATACGACAGAGAATTGTAATAGTAAGATGATGCATTCTTACAGCGTTTCCATGTATTTGCTGCTCACAGAATGAAAATCTCTGTAGTCACCTAATTGAATTATGTCAATAATGCGGAAAACAGAGATGCCAGATCCTTTTCAATCAAGCCATATCCTGACACACTTGGCATCGTGACATCTGGCAAGTTTCTCCAACTAAGCATTTGTTCAGTTCAGTTACTGTCACCTCTAAATTAATTTCCTGGATTCCACAAATGAGGAGCATAAGAGAACACGTGGCATATGCTACAAATGTGTTTTGCTAAAAGCTTTGCAAAGATACTACAGGCACAGTTGAGAAGCCACATGTGTCTGAACCCAAAGCTTGTCGCTGTACTGGCACCTCCAGCCATAGGTAACACTAGAACGCCTGCGTGTGCAGACGGGCTTCCATGGGCTTTCAATGGAAGCAGCAGGTATTTGCATGGAATTCTTTCCAAGCCAATAAACCATGAAAGCAATCAGAAAGTTAAATGTGTGAAGTTACTCCATAATCTGCATGCTTTAGATGGGTCATGGTTTTGTTTTATTCAGGTTATCTCCTCTGATATCCTGACTAATTACAAGATTTTCAGTTTATTTTTGCACTGCTCTGTTAACGTTTGTAATGAGGGAGAGCAATAAAGTTGCCATACATAATATACATACAAAAGCAACAAATACATTTTGTTAAAGGTAGGCCAGATTTCTCTGGTTTTCTTGCCTATTATTGATTCCATCTGAAGAATTGCAGATAAATAATACATCCTTTGCTAAAAAAATACACCGTAGTCCAACGACTTAATGGAATGATTGAGCAGATTTCCTTAGCCTGTGTGATGCAGTGGGGCAGACTAGATAATCAGAACATCACCTACAACTTCAAACACAACAAACTTACATTCTGGTCCCAGAGGCTGAGCCAGAAGTAAGGTAGTGCAGTAAGCTTCCGTCTTATAATACATCTACAAATTCTTCCTAAAATAATTGAATTTTTTTTTCTTTAGGACTGTTCACAACTCACTCTCATGTGCTGCCTAGAATTTCAGTGGTGATCATTATCAGCCCGGTTCCTGTCTGGACCCAAAGAGAATGTTTCTTTTCTAGGAAAAAACATATTTGGGCCTGTTCCTTCAAGGAAAAAAAAATCAGGAAGATCTTGACAAACAACTAAAACTCAATTCTGTTTCAGAGGATGGGACATTTACAATTACTTTGCTTTGTGTAACACTATTGCTAATGTAAACAGCTACTAAAACAAGAATTTCAATTGAATATCTGTATTTGAAAAGACATAGAAAAATAAGAGTCAAAAACTGTCACAGAGGCATGGTTGTCATGTATCAAGAATGCGTTAAAGGTGACTGGCAGACATGTCTACTCATAAAATTCAGGTCACCTGTGAGGGCTCCTGTATTGTAAATGTTCATTTAGTTCCACGTAGAAAACTCAGGTGCTTCTCCAATAGGAAGATGACTGAACGCAGCTCCAAAATGCTTGGATTGAACTTTGCTCCTCTCTCCATACTCGTGGTTTAGAAAGGACTCGTGGTTTCTGGGAACATGGAACGTTCATTTTAACATCCTCCTTGTTATTTGTTAATGCAACGTCTCTTGATCCCTCCATCTCTCACGTGTTTCACTGCAGCAAGGTTCACAGATGGGGCATGTGGAGAATAGGGGCATTAGAGGACACAGGGCAGAAGCTACATCACATGGCTTAATCCAAGACCAAAAGGCACACAGATATCACAGGCACAGTACGGGAACCTGAGGAGAAAAGTCTATGATCTGGATCATATTCTGAATTTATCAATTCACCTACTGAACTTTCAGTACAGGCCTCGTCTACATGACTTTTCAGAAGCAGAGAATACTAGCGATTATTAGAATCAAGAAGAAACAGACAGCCAGATAATCTCTATAACTTCTTTCCAAATTCAGTGCCACCTTGAATGGGAAAAAAATGTCAAATGGGAGTTTCCAGTGCATTTGGGGCTGGCCTCGTGGAGGTTCTGGCCATTCCGTCATGTCAGTGAAGGTAACGACAGTTGTCAGAGGTACCGTGCTTCTGCTTGGGAACTGTAACAAGAAGGAAAGCACAAAGAGTTTAGCAAGCCTAGTACAAAAGATAGCTCTGTCCTTCATTTGCTAATGTAGACCCACTGCAGATGACTGGCAAGCAAGATGTCTTTAGGATGGCATAAGTTTTAAGTGTTCCAGATACATTTTTTAGTGGAGTAATTCCTCTTTCCCAAAATTGATACCTAGCAGATAAATCAAGGGCACAGGTCTCGGGGAAGATCAGCAGCTACTGTGCATTGTATGTTACAGATCTCCAGAATGGAAGCCGTGACTCATGCTCTGCTAGAGAAAGCTGCCTATTCAGAGGACAGACCTATCAGCTAGTTGGTAATAGGAACAGAAGCAAAGATAGCTTTATTTTTTGTAAAATTATATATTCTATGTAAGATAAGATTACCTGGCCCTTTGAACAGGTGACTGCTGCCACAAACAGACAGCACTGCTAGAAGATTTGATCCTTTCAATAAAATATCAACAAAATAAAGCAGGGACCCAATACAACAATGAATTTATTCACTCATGGTTTAGGATATTGTTTCAGAAAGGAGACAAATTGGGAGGTAAAGATGGAACAAGGGACTGAATTTCAAAGGCCTCAGTTCCTTTCTGTTTCAACAGAATGCTGTAAGACAACATACTTCTCAAGCTATGTGGAGCTTGAGCTGGTGGCCAGCTTGGGCTGATTTAAGACCATGCTTCTGCCAGAAGAGCAACCTCGCTCCCTGCCCTGGCTCTGCATGCTAACCTCGAGAGGGGATCTACTGGCAGCATAACCTTCTGCGCGTGTATATGTGAAATCACCACCTCATTCACTTCCCTGGAAACAATCTGGAAGGTTGCCTTTAGAGCAGAGTTGTGCAGGAAGCATTCAAAAAGCTCCAAGACAGAATTCATGACTCTTAAGAGAAAAATACTGAGACTCCTGTTGGGGAATTTTCATGGTACCTCTTGAGGCAAATTTAAAATACTTTTGTGCTTAAATATAAAAGAAAAATGTAATGAACAATGCATTGGGCAAAGTCCTACCACCATACATGGTTCTACACGGAGTTTGCACAGATGCATCATAAGCAGATACACCTGCACCAGCACCAATACTGAGAGCGTCAGCATGGGGCACCTCAGCCTGGCTGTGGGTCCATCCACCAGCCTGGCTCTGCTGCCCAAAGGTGGCCCCTGAGCTCCAGGATGGCTACAAGACAAGGCTGAGGCTGTTTCTTATCTCATCGCTTCACTCCCTTGCAAGGAGTCTATCCATGGCATTCCCGCTTCCAGCCAGTTAACGCCTTCCTGCAGTCGGGCCCTCTCGCTCTCCGTGCCACAAGGTACCACTGCTGTGCAGTTACAAGTAGAATTTCCCCTTCACTCCTGATGGATCTAAGTTCTGCTATCAATGAGTAAACACACAGTAGGACAATCGCCTTAGTCAACAAGAAGCCTCAAAATTATTGTGGCTTTGTGTCTGGACCTTCAAAATCTGCCTTAAAATCAGAGAGATTAGTGGGGGAAAACAGCCCCATACACAACAGCTGGGTGAAGGCAGCCACAAGCACCTCCCAGCATGCTCCTCTACAGCTCTACATCATTTAAGACTGTTTTGTCTTTTCAGGAAGTCCAAATACAACTGTGACCAGATATTGTGGAGGGTTGTAGAAAATGGGATGTCTTTCCTGTGTTCTGCATCTTCTGGTCCATCGCTAAGGCAACTCCCCAGTGACACTGTGTGGTCTAAAGGAAAAAAGTTTTCTGTAAAGAACGGATAGTTCTCAGATAGAGGATCTGTAGGCTAAAACTGGGAAGTGACATAATTTAAAGTAATATACAGCAGGCATTGGCAATCTCACTGGTATGCTTACAAACAGCTGCAGTTCTTAGCTGCTGGGTACGGTACTAACTGGTACCCTTGCCAAAATGTCTTTACTAACAGTCCTAATTTGTGAATTGCCACTGATGAAGTCGGTACTAGTTTAACGGTGTGTTTTTTCTTGCTGCCAGAAACTTCATAGAATCATAGAATTGTCAGGGTTGGAAGGGACCTTAAAGATCATCCAGTTCCAACCCCCTGCCATGGGCAGGGACACCTCCCACCAGCCCAGACTGCTCCAAGCCCCATCCAACCTGGCCTTAAAAACTTCCAGGGATGGGGCTTCCACCACCTCTCTGGGCAACGTGTTCCAGCGTCTCACCACCCTCATGGTGAAGAACTTCTTCCTAACGTCCAGTCTGAATCGACCCATCTCTAGTTTTAATCCATTCCCTCTAGTCCTACCATGACCCGGCATCCTAAAAAGTCCCTCCCCAGCTTTCTTGTAGGCCCCCTTAAGATACTGGTAGGCCACTGTAAGGTCTCCTCGGAGCCTTCTTTTCTCCAGACGGAACAACCCCAACTCTCTCAGTCTGTCCTCATAGGAGAGATGCTCCAGCCCTCTGATCATCCTCGTGGCCCTTCTCTGGACACGCTCCAGCACGTCCATATCTCTCTTGTAGTAGGGGCTCCAGAACTGGACACAGTACTCCAGGTGGGGTCTCACAAGAGTGGAGTAGAAGGGGAGAATCACCTCCCTCGACCTGCTGGCCACATTTCTCCTGATGCAGCCCAGGATACGATTGGGTTTCTGGGCTGCTAGTGCACACTGACGGCTCATGTGGAGCCTCTCGTCCACCAGCACCCCCAAGTCCTTTTCTTCAGGGCTGCTCTCAAGCCAGTCACCGCCCAGCCTATATCGGTGCTTGGGATTGCCCCGACCCAGATGGAGGACCTTGCACCTTGTCTTGTTGAACTTCATGAGGTTGGCATGGGCCCACCTCCAGCCTGTCAAGGTCCCTCTGGATGGCATTGTGGAATAATTACTAAACTGGCTAAAAATACAAAAGTACAGCACTGTTGACACATTAAGGAAAAGTATAAAATCAAGAGGCTTCTGAGGTAGAAAATAGCCGCAGCTGGCATGAAGAATACAACACCTGTGGTTCCCTGCTAAGGATGCTTGTGAAGCTACATGAGGTACGGGGCGGGATGCCATTATTCCGTGGCTTTACCTTATGATGTATAGCAGATACGGGAATGGGATGATACCATGAAACAGCCAATTAGCTGCCCGCTCGATACTCAGAGCCAATATTTTGTCAAATTTTGATGAAATGCTGTCCTTTGTGTGAACTTTGCTCATTATAATGTCATTATAATACCAAAATACACCTCCATCCCAAAGGCTACCCGCCTCCAAGGTGCGACCACTCCATCTTGAGTCTGTGCCCTGAATTTCTCGTAAACTATACCTTTAATTGTGAAGCGAGAGAATTTTACACCAATCATAATAAACGTATGTATGACTAAAGTCACTCAAACTCCACCTTGAAGATAACAAATAGTATAAAAATAGCCCGAGAGAGGGGGGATACCCGGGGAAGACACCATCGCGAAGAACTCCATCACTGATTTCTGGGATCAGTCAACGGGCTGAGCCTTTCTTCCCCCCCATAGGGACGCGTTTGGGTAAGACTTAGATCATACCAAGTGCTTTCTCGGGAAACTTAGAAATTTCTCTAGAGAATCTCTTTCCTACATTTATAGCCAGGCTGTATCGTTTATAACTTTGTCGGGCGTTTTGTATGTGTCACAATACTTCCATTTGCACGTGCTTTGCAGACAGTGTATTTATCACCGGCAATCCTAAGAACCTACATACCTGTTGTTTAAATAAACTGCACTGTTTAAGTAGCTGGTCGTTTCGGTTTCTCACTGAACGCGACCAAAGACTGGAGAGTGGCCATGCTAGTTCATGAGCACGACTAGACTGAAGGTGCAGTCCACTATTAGTGTATCCAAATCATAATAGTTTAATAGCATGGCAGGACGTTCCTCCTCAGCGCAACAGGTGCCGTACTCGAGACTGCCCGGTGACTACCCCATCTTCCTGGGTGCCGTTATTTAACAGGTACAGTGCTCTGCAGAGGAACCTGGATGATGATGAGCACAATATTTCTCCTACCTTGGAGGCGTCAGCAAGGTCTAGTCTGACCTCCCCCCGCATCAAAAACTCCGTGGTAAAGAAGACGTGTCCTTGTCATAGGTGACTCACTACTGAAGGGAGCGGAAGGCCCAATATGCAGGCCAGACCCGGTACGTAGGGAGGTCTGCTGCCTCCCTGGGGCCCAGGTCAAGGATGTGAAGAGGATGCTTCCTTCCCTGGTATGACCCTCAGACTACTATCCACTTTTGCTCTTTCAGGTAGGCAGCGATGAGGTAACAAGAAGTCGTCCAAGGGCAATGAAGAAAGATTTCAAGACCCTGGGACGCCTGGTCAAGGGATTGGGAGCACGAGTTGTGTTCTCGTCTATCCCCCCAGTTGCGGGGTATGATGAGGGGGTAAATAGGAGGAGCCAGCAGATCAATGCCTGGCTTTGAGCTTGGTGCCGCTGGCAGGACTTTGGGTTCTTTGATCATGGCCTGATCTACAAATCACCTGGCCTGCTGCTAACAGGCAGGAATACCTTGACTTCCAGGGGACAAAGAGTTCTAGGACAAGAGTTATCAGGGCTGACTGAGAGGGCTTTAAACTAGATTTGAAGCGGGGGGGGACGGTACTGGGCTTGCTGGTGAGGTGCCAGGGCATAGTTGCTCAGCACTTGTGGGCCAGTGTTTCTGAAAGTATTCAGTATTCAGTATTTCTGAAAGCCAGAAGGCACACCACATCTCAAGGGTCAAAACTACACACACAACTCCCTCTCTGAAATGCTTATACACCAATGCACGTGGCATGGGGAATAAGCAGGAAGAGCTGGAGATCTGTGTGCGGTTGCAGAGCCACAATCTCATTGCAATTACTGAGACGTGGTGGGACAGCTCGCATGACTGGAATGCTGTCACGGATGGCTATGTCCTTTTCAGGAAAGACAGATCAGGGAGGCGTGGTGGTGGAATTGCACTCTATGTGAGAGAGCATTTGGAATGCATTGAGCTCTCACTAGGGGCAGATGAAGAGAGAGTTGAGAGCTTGTGGGTAAGGATTAAGGGGCAGGCAAATATGAGGGACACTGTTGTCATGTTTATTACAGGCCACCTGATCAGGATGGGGAAGCTGATGAGGCTTTCTACAGACAACTGAAGGTAGCCTCGCAATCGCAGGCCTTGGTTCTCATGGGGGACTTCAATCACCCCAATATCTGCTGGGAAGACCACACAGCCAGGCATGCACAGTCCAGGAGGCTCCTCCAGTGCATTGATGACAACTTTTTGACACAGGTGGTACAGGAGCCAAGAAGGAGAGGAGCACTCCTGGACCTGGTACTTACAAACACAGAGGGACTGGTGGAGGACATTAAGGTTGGGGGCACCCTAGGTTGTAGTGATCACGGAATGACAGAGTTCAGGATCATGGGTACTACGCATAAAACAACAAGAAGTAAAATTACAACCTTGGATTTCAGGAGGGCTAACTTTGACCTCTTCAAGAAACTGCTTGGAGAGATCCCATGGGCTAGGGCTCTGGAAGGCAAAGAGACTCAAGAGAGCTGGTTGATATTCAAAGACCACTTCCTGCAAGCTCAGGATCGGTGCATCCCTAAGAGAAAGAAATCGGCCAAGGGACGCAGGAGACCTGCATGGTTGAGCAGAGAGCTTCAGAAAAAGCTCAAGTGGAAGAAGGAAGTTTACAGTAAGTGGAAGAAGGAACTGACCCCTTGGGAGGATTATAAGAATGCTGCCAGAGCGTGCAGGGATGACATGAGGAAAGCCAAGGCCGCCTTGGAATTAAACCTGGCTAGGGATGTCAAGCTCAACAGGAAGGGCTTCTACAAGTATATTGGAAGCAAAAGGAAGACCAGAGAAGTTGTGGGCCCACTGTTGAATGAGACAGGAGCCATGGTGACGGAGGATGCGGAGAAGGTGGCGTTACTGAATGCCTGCTTTGCTTCAGTCTTTACTGCTCGGCCCAGCCCTCAGGAGTCCCAGGCATTGGGGGAAGTAACGGGGAAAGAAGAGACTTCCCTTGGGTTGAGGAGGATCGAGTGAGGGATCAATTAGATATTCACAAGTCCATGGGCCCCGATGGGATGCACCCGAGAGTGCTGAGGGAGCTGGCGGAAGTCATTGCTGGGCCGCTCTCCATCATCTTTGAAAGGTCCTGGAGAACAGGCGAGGTGCCTGAGGACTGTAGGAAAGCCAATGTCACTCCAGTCTTCAAAAAAGGCAAGAAGGAGGAGCCGGCGAACTACAGGCCCGTCAGCGTCACCTCCATCCCTGGAAAGATGATGGAACAGCTCGTTCTGGGCGTCATCTCAAGGCATGTGGAAGTAAAGAAAGCTATCAGAAGTACTCAACATGGATTCATCAAGGGGAAATCATGTCTGACTAATCTGATAGCCTTCTATGATGGCATGACTGGATGGATAGATGAGGGGAGGGCGGTAGATGTGGTCTACCTTGACTTCAGCAAGGCATTCGACACGGTCTCCCACAGCATCCTCATAGGGAAGCTTAGGAAGAGTGGGCTTGATGAATGGACAGTGAGGTGGACAGATAACTGGTTGAAAGACAGAGCTCAGAGGGTGGTGATTAGGGGCACAGAGTCCAGTTGGAGGTCAATGACGAGTGGTGTTCCCCAGGGGTCAGTACTGGGTCCAGTCCTCTTCAATATATTCATCAATGACCTGGATGAGGGGATACAGTGCACCCTCAGCGAGTTTGCTGATGACACAAAGCTGGGGGGGGGGTGGCTGACACACCGGAAGGCTGTGCCGCCACCCAGAGAGACCTGGACAGGTTGGAGATCTGGGCAAAGAGGAACCTTATGAAATTCAGTAAGGGCAAGCGTAGGGCACTGCACCTGGGGAGGAACAACCCCCTGCACCAGGACAGGTTGGGGCTGACCTGCTGGAGAGCAGCTCTGTGCAAAGAGACCTGGGAGTCCTGGTGGACAACAGGATGGCCATGATCCAGCAATGTGCCCTTGTGGCCAAGAAGGCCAATGGCATCCTGGGGGGCATCAAGAAGAGTGTGGCCAGCAGGTGGAGGGAGGTCATCCTCCCACTCTGCTCTGCCTTGGTGAGGCTGCACCTGGAGTACTGTGTCCAGTTCTGGGCTCCCCGGTTCAAGAGGGACAGGGAACTGCTGGAAAGGGGACAGCAAAGGGCTACGAAGATGATTAGGGGGCTGGAACACCTCTCTTATGAGGAAAGGCTGAGGGATTTGGGTCTCTTCAGTCTGGAAAAAAGACGGCTGAGGGGGGACCTTATCAACACTTATAAATACTTAAAGGGCGGGTGTCAGGAGGATGGGGCCAGGCTCTTTTCAGTGGTGCCCAGCGATGGGACAAGAGGTAATGGGCACAAACTTGAGCATAGGAAGTTCCACCTAAACATGAGGAGGAACTTCTTTCCTGTGAGGGTGGCAGAGCCCTGGCACAGGCTGCCCAGAGAGGTGGTGGAGTCTCCAACTCTGGAGATATCCCAAACCCGCCTGGATGCATTCCTGTGCAACTGCTCTGGGTGACCCTGCTCTGGCAGGGGGTTGGACTAGATGATCTCCAGAGGTCCCTTCCAACCCTGTGATTCTATGAATACATATTAAACGCAATTGGACTGATAGCGCTGAATTGGGCATCACTCAGAATTTAAAGCTAGCCACACCTGGCCTCCCACCTTGGTGAGGAGTGTTAGAATGCAAGGGCGTTTATTTTCTGCCAAAACTGCTTTGCCCCTGTTCACACAACAGGCATCCCTTCCCTCCAGCGTGTCAGCCGCCCCACACAGCTTGGTGTCATCGGCAAACTTGCTGAGGGTGCACTCTATGCTGCTGTCCATGTTGCTGACGAAGATGTTAAACAAGACCAGTCCCGAACTTGCTTTCTTATCATTTGCTTTGCAATATACCTTACAGCTCTAAAGTAATCAGTTGCTCAAGCAGATGATATCTGAATCCCATAGCTCCTCCTTGACTCATCCTTACGGAGGGATATGCACCCTGTACTTTTTCTAGGAATGCAAGTCTCCCTCCTCAGGCAGAAGTTTTGTTAATGGAGCCCCATAACAGCTCAGATATAGAAAATATCTTCGTGGGGTGGGGATATCCGTTTGCCTCAGGGAAACGTGTTTTACTAGGTGAACATTTTCCTATCATGTTCTTTTCATGTATGTTGCAAGAAGGGAGGACGAAGAGGTACCATGAGACACATCCAAACAAGTGATGTAAAATCTCATTTAGACTGAGTCTGAAGTTCAAAGAGTAACAACAGATCAGACAGACATTCGCCATGTCATTCTTACTGCTATGAGAATGCCATGGGCAGGTGTCAGCTGCTCCCCCTAAAGCCCTTGCAGAGAAGTATAAGCCTTGAAATGTATGTGCTGCCCAAAAGCCTTTTTGAGGTCAGGAATCCAGCCTTGCACCAAAATGGGATCCACTGACACATGCTTTACAGAGACTGTTCTCCTTTTCGGACCTGTTAGCTCCGCCTTCCTGCTGACATCATAGAACAATTTGAGTTGGACGGGACCTTTAAAAGCCATCTAGTCCAAGCCCCCTGCAATGAGCAGGGACATCTTCAACTAGATCAGGTTGCTCAGAGCCCCGTCCAACCTGACCTGGAATGTTTCCATCATGTAATCTTCTCTTAGAAACCTGCTTTCTGGCTTTGAACCTTTCCCCCCTAATCCTTCACATCTGCTGCCATCAGCAGCATTAGCCTCTTCCTCAGCTACTTGTTGGTAATTTCAGAACCCCTACAGGAATAGAAATACCTTCTTGCACAGATTATCAGCATGCTGTGGAGTCTATGCAGTAGAAATGGACTCAAATTCCATACCAAGGCTTTAAGAGACAACTAGATAAACATGTAGTTATTGAATGTTTGTTATGACAACTTTATACTGAGCATAATAAAAAGTTTAAAGTTTGAGTCCATAAGTGGCAGAAGGTGGTTTGGGGTTGGAAAGATGGTAGCTCTTCCAGGTACCTGTCCTCAACTGTCCTCAACTGATTGAGGACAGTACTGATAAGACCATAAACCCACCTCCCTCTATGGAGCTGTTAAATAGAACTCTTGCCATTGCAGCCAGACCACTGCTAAAGTTCAGTAAATCTCAGCTCAGTAATATTAAGGCCATATGACTCCTTGGTTCTTAAATAACCCATGAATCCCACTTAATTACCTCTGTATGTGAGGGAGGGATTTTAAATTCCATACCTTCAGGGGGCGACACTGATAAAAGTACCGTGCACCCAGGATTTGAGCTTGTGGGTTGGACAGGAGGCCCACCTTTGTCCACAGTATCTGTATCTCCAGGGTCACGGGAACCACGCAACAGGAAGTGCAATTCACAGCCTGAAAAAATATACACCAAACATCTTAATATAGTATTTTAAAGGTGAAAAAGGACCATTATGGTCAAAGTCTACTATTTTGGATAGCATAGGTCACAGAACCTGAATCAGTCACTTCAGCACTAACCCCATAACTTCTGGCCAGCTCAACCACCCATTTTAGAGCTATATCCATCTCGTCATCTCCTTTCCAAACAGAATTTGTCTCAGCTCTACAACTTGGATTTTGTATTCTATTAGGCCATCTCCTGACAGATTAATAATTATTAAAATAGAATTTCCCTCCTCCATAACTGCTTGGATCACAAAGTTTTACCCTTTTTAGGTAATATATAAATACCCCTAGAAAATCAGAAAGGATTATAATAATAAAAGCATGAAATTAATAGGAAGTAACCAGGTAGTATTAGTTCCAGAAGGCTGTCTGAACCCTAGGTAATATAATGCTGGATTCAGTATTAAACTCTTTTGCCCATTTATATAGCAGGAACAGGATTTAAGAGATATTAAATCTCTCAGGTTTTGGTTGGTTTTTTTTTAAGTAAGTATCCTAATAATATGAATGACCGCTTATGGCATTAAGACTCCTGAAAGTCAGTGGATTATCACACAAAGAAAGTAAGTTCAGATGAACAAGCTGGTTCTTTTTTTTCCCATGCCCACGCTTCCCCAAGGCAACACAAACACATGAAAGGAAAAATATTCACAAATGGTCTTTTTGCATTCATATTACCTGCACACTGCAGTTCTGAATCAGAATGGCCGTCCACTCTTCTGCCTGGGTCAAATGAGCGCTGCCAGTTATAGCAAGGTCCTCTGCTCTGTTCATCCCCTGAAGAGCCTTGTTTAACTTCTGCTGGATGTAACTACAGTCACTTTCTTCCAGTATTGGGGACAGGCTGGAAATGAGAAAATAACAGCTTTGACAAAGTGATTTCAAGGGCAGGAAAAAACTGCCATCAACATCCTTCCTTTGTAATGAGTACTTCTTCTGCTCTTGTAATGAGTTAACAGAATCACTATGGATGTATTGGTATTAAATGGGTGCAGTTTCAATCCTCTCTGCAATGAGAAGGGAGAAGAACAACACATCAGAGTAACACACAATAAGGAAAACTGACAGCTATTTAGCCACCTTTCACATCAGTGGTCATATGCCTGCCCTGTCAGCAACAAAAGAATGACCCAAATCATCAAAACAATCACTTTTTAAGGTTCCAATACACTCCTCAAATACAAACTACTCTCGCCCAAGATGCGTTGCTAGACTGCAACCTCAAAATGTCCCAGAAGATCTTCGCAATGTGCAGTTTGTTCTAAAGGTCCACCATCTCTGATACTAAGTCTTCTTAGGAGTATATGAAAGTATACGAAATATATGAGTATATGTAAGATCTGTAGAGGTTCATTGGTGACCTCCGTGAAGGACCTGGCTCCACAGCAGTGCGTGAGAGACTTTGGAAAAACGTGCTGAGTGAGTCCACACCTTCCAAACATGTCAGGAAGGGTGACTGCAGTGTGTTGTTACCTGAGCTTGCAGCCTGTCCTTGTATTTCTTCCAAATTGTACTGTGTGTCTGAGGAACTGTGAGCAACTTCCATCACCTTCGCTCCGTAAAATGCTCATCTGACAGACTGCATGTCAAGAAGCCAAACAAAAGCATGAACAGACAATACAGGACACCAAACTTGCATTTAACAATCCTCTCGCCGCACATTCCTCCTTATCCTTATCACAGGACTGCAATTCAGTGGTGACCAAAAGGCCTGCTGATGGCTGCAGAGTACCAGAAGTCAATAAACCCAGTGATGAATAAGACCTGAGAGCAGAAAAAGGATACATGCTGCATGGCACCACTGTTTGCAATCAACAGTGGTGCTCCAGTGATATAGCCAGGGTTTCCGCTTCTAGGCAACATATGAGAAAGAGTCCTGGTCTACAAACAGGCAAAGGGAAGACAGAAAGGAAGAGGAAAACATTAGCACCGATAAGATCCATTCATCTCAGAAGATCAAATTCACATTCTGAAAAATATAAACATAACCCATTTTTTGAATGACTGAATATTATGCACTACTAAAATCTCTATTATTTGTTTCCAAATTCTCTTTCTTACCTACCAAGTTCTTCTGCAGGACAGGCGGTAAAAAATTAAATGCCAGTATCCTGAAATGTAGATACTACCAGAACGGTTCTTGAGACAACACATTCCTATTGCTCAGCATTTGTCTCTAAGGAAGTGAAGATATCAGTCTGGGCAATTCTACGGATGATCTGCAGAACAAACCCTGCCTTGACCCCGATTCCGAGTAGCAGATTCCACTTCTAAATTGTTTTATGGGGAGAGCCTCTGGGGATAACTTCAGCAAGGCTGCACTGCACACTTACCAACCTCTGAGGTCACCACTTATCCTATTTTACATTGCCTCTATGGGACAAGGTTTTATGAACTGCAACACACATTAGTACTTCCCAGATTTCCACCCCTTCCACAGTAACTCTTTTTCCTGCTGCACAGGCAGAGTTAAATAAGTACCTGAAATAAATTTAGCAACTTTGTTCACAAACACTGAACACCTCAGATACAGCACCAGCTCCAACCCTCCCTTCACAAAACCTTCCTGGTGAACCTGATCTCATCCTCTCTCCTTCTCCCCCCACCAAAACAAACCCCAAACCAAATCAAAACAGTGGCAAAAAATAGTCAGATTAAAACCAATAAACCCCTTCAAACATGTGCAGTGCAAGACTACATGCTTGCACTGAGACTCATTTTTTCTACTAACATGATCTACTTGAGCCCAGAGCAGTGTCCCCTGCTTCCTTTGACCATCATCTGTGTCCCAGGGTTCTGGCACTACCATACCACAGTGACACTGCTCTTATATTTTCACATCTCATCTGTACCAAACTGGTCACAAACGACAGACTACAAACTCAGCAAGAGCCCAGGGAGGAAGGGGGCACTGACCCAGAAGTGCAAAGTGAAGTGCTGCTGCAGAGAGGATCCTGAGTTCCCAGAGATGTTGCTCACTTTGAACCGGACAGAAACACTCTGAATCCCATGTGTGCCACCGAATTCTATCTCATATATCACCTGAAAGTCCAATTCAGAGAAGAATCAGAGGCAGAGTCAGGTAACAGGGCAATGACTTTAAGTTGGTGCTGAGCTGACCAAAGGAAAGAAGACTCAGGTACCTCCGAAACAACGTTGATACACATGTTGTCTTTCATGTGGGGAGCTCCAGGTGGTGTGGTTGTGCTGACCTTTACCTGAGACAGTAAGCATATTAACAATTAGCAAGTCTTTAAAAGGAGTCTGCCTTTCTTACTCTTTCCAGTCAAGTCAGATTTACCTTCCTGCTGTAGCAGTCATCTGTGAACACATCACCCTGCTCCAGATGCCCAATTTTTTCTAAGAAAACAAGCTACCTCCCTGACTCCAGCCCTGTCTATGCCCATTCATTTAAAAGCACATCTGTCCTTAAATCCCTATTTTTTATCTATAATGTCACACTTTTGTCAAAAAAAGTCTTGTTTCAGACACAGAACATTCCCATTCCCCCAAGTTTCCAACCCAAAGGTATTTCTACGAATGTCTAACGTTCCAGATATTTCATTTCAGAAGCAGATGCTATTTTTAGTGACAATAGAACTGACCTTCATGGACTGCACAATGGTGTCCTTAACTGGGACCTGGGGAAAACAAACAAACCAACATACAACACCAAAAAACCAACCGATTTTCTGGGTTTGCAAGCGCCTAAAGTCATGAAACCATCACTAAATAGAGCCTACACATTATATTGAGAAAAATTACTTTGTTTATTCCAGATGCGTAAAACTTGTCATCAATTTGTGATCTAGAAATCACAGACATAATCCACAGAAAGCATTTTTAGAACATCAGAAGACAAATTTTATTCTTGGCTCTGCTGATGACCTGCAGAATGCAGATACTTCAAAATATCAGCATCTTTGATCCATTCATGGAGCTTCCCCTTCTGGAATCAAATAATTACTTCAGCTTCCATTTAAGAAAAAATTAAATTTTGGCCACAGTGACAAAGAAAGCTCTGAAAACATGAGTTAAATTTGATCAACAGAAGATTCTCTACTATGCTTATGTAGCTTTAGATTTCCAATATAAGGGTAAACTGAGTCATTAGCCTTAATAAGGTGTTAACATTTACACTGCCATTTTATCTTGGAACACCAGAGAAACTCTAGAAGGCAAGAGGAGATATTTTCATGTTAACATTCAGCAAGACCAGCATGATGAACCCAGAACAATAATTCGGTTATTTTGAAATTGTCAGGATAAATTATGGAGAAATTGATATGGAATTCAATCTATGCATGTAAATAAAGCTAATATTGATAATTGGCTTTCAGTATGATTTTAGAGATAACACATTGTATAAAACAAATCCTCATTTTTTACTAAGAACATGCATTGCTTGGTTGATCAGGTTGATGAAACAGATACAAATACTTTGATAAACAGGCTGTTTAAAATGCAAGAGACTTCTAGTTAAACCATTACAACTATGAAGTATCAATAAAGTACCTGTTAAATGCATTAAGAATTTGCTAGTAACTGAAATTTATTGGAAAGTAGTTTCAACTGAGGTATTATGACTAACCATGACATTTCTAACAGGATTTCCAGCAAGAAAGCCTTAACAACTGGGAGATCAGGGATGACATACCAGATGACCTTTAGTTTTCCAGTTAGCTGAAGTTGCAATGGAAAGCCAAGCAAATAAGACATTGAGCAAAAGGAAGAAATATGACATGCACCTTTAGCACAGTGAAGTCACGGTAGTAGGAGGCAGCATCTAGGGCAGGGTCAGTAACGCAGCTCTTGCTCAAGTTGGCAAAAATCCGAGTACAGCTTGTGCTTTTACTGTCCAGGAAGCCTGAGTTAGGACAGGACAACAGATAAAACAGAAGCAAACCACCCTAAGAAATTCTTCCCCCTTTACTAACCAGCAGGATTTCCATCAACACAAAGTCCACTGGCTCCCATTTTTACTGGCTGTCTAAGCGTGCTCAGTACAGATGATGAATCAAAGTAGATGAGGATTGGATCTCCAGCCTGAAAAGACAATTTGGACAAATCACAGACAAAATGACTGTGGAATACTAAGGCCAAGAGCAAGGTGATGACATCAACAGGGCACAGAGGCAAATTTATACTTCTTCTTAGTGTACACCTGGTTTTGTCTAAAGGGTTGTCCAAACTTTTAAATACAAGAAAACTATCAGGAACTTTTTACACAATTAGGAATGAAAAGAACTGAGAGATAATATGGGCTATAGGTAGAAAAATAAGAATCTTTCAATCTGTTCTCATTCAATCTCATTACAGCCAGCTTTAGTAAAAATGTATCTGCAAACTATTGCTATTTTCTTTCAACTCACCCGGTAAAAGGCAGAGAATGATGGCTGGACTTGTGAGGGTGCTAAGAAAGAGTATCTGCCATATTTCTGTAAGAACTTCAAAAAATCAGATTCTTTGATATCCTGTGGCTGTTGGAAATAGTTCAGCTTTGCTAAAGGTTGAAAAGAGAAAAAAAAAGCCAATATCAAATTACTAGAAAAGACAGATCTAAGTAAATATCATGACAATATTTTTGAAAGGAACAAGTTCAGTAATTATAAGCTAGGTAGTGCCTTATATGAATTAATCCATAGTAACACTGCTAACAGGCTAATATGAGCTATGAATAGGATGATATCATGAGCAGTTTGTACTGTTTCATGGGAAACAAGTGTTAATACACAAATGTGACTGTCCAAAAAGCATGAAAACGGCCAAAGACAATGATCTTAATATGTGCTCTAATTTCTGTGAGATGCCCAAATTAGACACATGTGACATTTTAATGACAAAACACTACCAATATGTGAGTCTACTAAAAGCAACATGAAATGGATTCAAAATAATTAAGGTTGGTAAAAATCAAAGTAAGTAGGAACAGGGAATAGGCATCCTAAAAACCCCAGACCTTCTATTGGTATCCCACAGTGATGCCCCCCTGACCCAGTGGTATTCAGTATGGTTACAATGTTATAATGTATTAAATTATTGCTGCTAAAACACTAAGTCATAAAATGGCAAATTATTAAGGACATACTATGTAAACGCATCCTAATGGACTTGTTTGAACAATAAATTTTTAAATACATCCAAATAAAATGCCTTACAAGGTTGGAGGACTACAGATCATATCGACAATAGAAGTGAGTGGAGTACCCTCGATTACAGCAGTACCAAAAAGAATTCAGGTAGTCCAGTAGGTTGGGGGGGGCGGGGGGGGAGAAAAAAAATAAAAAGAACTTAAACTCTCAATGTAATTCTGCTGTTCAAGGGCAGAGCAGATGCTCAATGTACACAGCAGCAGACAGAAATAAAAGCTGTTTTATATCCGAATACAGCATCAGTCAAGCAGTCAATATTTTAAGATGATAAAGGCCGAAGGAGTATTAAGTTCCTGCAAGGTTCACAAAAATAGGTGCGCAGAGCAGCTTTGTTATTATTCACTGAAGGGTATAATCTTTAGACTGAAAAAACATTGGTAGTTGTGCTACTCACAACCATTTATTTTCTTTGGAACGCAGTTCTTTATGTGCTCTTCTATTATCAAAGCTGAATACTTGCTAACGCAGATTAACAACATTACATGAGGCAAAATATACCTGAAAACTGGAAGGCCTTCTGCAGCAAAACTTAAGTTTTCAGAGAAAAGACATATATAACTTGTTCATAGTGTAGTTTTCTCAAGAAAGCATGCTAGCTACTAAAGGCTATTTAATCTCGTAGAAAAAGGCAAAACAGAATTTCAGACAATTTAATTTGTCTGAAACCGGACAAACTTTAAAAAAACCCACCCAAAACAGGAGTCAGGCTCGTGGATAATGATTCTTGTAACTTTAAAACACACTCATATTAGTTCTTCCACTGATTTCTAAGTGGAAATACCAGTGATACCCTGCAAAGACTAAAGACAAAGTTGTTATCTTGAGGAGCTAGTATGTGAAACAGTAATGCTTCTAAAAGTACTTTAAGTATTTTTAAAATATCCAGTATTTCCAATTGTCCCTGAAAACTGATCTCTTCTTAGTTAACTAATTGTCAGTTGGATCAGCAAGACTGCCTGACTCAGCCAGCTACATGATCATTAGACAGAAGGAGCTGTTAGGGATGTGGTGAGCAGTCACACTGCTCCACTTAGTATCAATACAGTCTAAAATCAGTTAAAGAAATATGTGAAACTCCACACTTAGCACAAGACAGTGAAAAGGCACTGGGAAAAACTGCAAAAGGAAGAAAGGGCCACAGAGGGCACAAAAGAAAGAGAAGACTGGGTGTGATGAGCTATCAAGGTTAGAGGAACACCACAGTTGTAACAGCTGTCAGATGGAGAACAATGGTATGAAACCGTAGAAAAATAAAGGAATTGAAGGATGGCAATAGTCAGAAAAACAGACAAGAAAGATGACTGGGTGAAGCAGAGGCTGTTTTACACTTCAGGAAAGACAGCTGAAATGGAGTACTGCAGTCAAGAAAGAACAAGGATGGTCATGGAAAGAGCCATTAGTGACAAGCAGAGGAAGAAAAAGCCTGCATCTTTTAGAAGCATCATAAAGAAGTATTAGTAAAACTCGAACACTGCTCTGGTATCTGCTAGCAATGGTTTCAATGAGGTGAAGTCCCCTTGTGCATCACAATCTCTTTGACACTGGCCTCGATAATTCATTAGGTTCAGAGCCTGTTCCCACTTGGCTTCTCCAGGAGGCCCTCTGGAACTGGCTTGACTATATTATTTCTGTCAGTGATAGCTCATGTCACCATCCATCCTGGAAAGCCTTCTTCCACAATCAGTTGATGAGAACATATGTGTTTCTGTATTTCCTTGAGGAAGGCCAACAGGGAGAAGGCTGTTTCTACCAGAAAACTTTATCATCCTTCAGGTGATCCCAAATAAAGTATTTCCCAGATGTTCTTGCAACAAGAAGTACAGAAAAGGAAAAGGCCATGTAAGCAGTGAATTCTATTGTTCCCAGGTGTGCTACACCTAACGCACACGTGCAATCAAATGTTTAGGGCTTGTTCAGTGGGCCTAATCATGTGATAGATATGGGGCCCAAATATTAACTGGCCAGAAAAATATGGTGCCATCAATCTGGACACAGATGGTCCTTCCTTTGGATGAGATTACAAATTCTGAAACCTTCTAATCCTATTTTTATGATGCTATGGGTGGTGTGGGAAAAGGATAAAATTTATCTACTTCGAAGTTATACGCCAGAATACCCAGAAGCCTGAGGGCACTTCCAGATGTGGTTAAACCCTCATTGAAATTTATCTTTACTCTGAGACCTACTGAAAATTGGAATGGGTGAAGTTCTAGCACTACTACTTATCACACTACAAACTATGAGGCTCTCACTGTTTCTTTGCTCTACCCTGTATGCAAAACATTCAGGCAACATCTCTGAAGAGCTGAAAGGAGGAGTAGATAATAGGAAGCTAACCCTGTTTTGACTAGTTGTTGGACCAGTTAACCTTCGGAATCCCTCCCAACCTAAAACGTTCTATGATTCAGGTCCAAAGTAGATGGGACTGTAGGTCAAAACTCCCAGGCAAAAGACTCAAAAAGAGAAAATGGTAAGCGTTCAAATGTGAGACCCTAGTGAATTGCAATGAACAATGTGGAAAGCAGAAAGAGAAAAAAGTGTTAATGGCATGAGGGTATATGATTACTAGAGAAAAATCACCACCAGCAGTAAGAAAGTGTGAAGATAAGCATATGACATAATAAGAAATAATCTAAGATATGATAAGAAATCACTTTCTGAAAAGGATAATAGTGGTATATTTCAAATACCAACCCTTATTTGCTGCTCTAAGCACAAGGAATCTCAGATATAGAAGCAACTAACAAAGGCTGATTTGTTTTTAGTCAGACCCAACCCTTAAATTGAGTGCAATGACCTTTTTTTTGTTTTGTTTGTCTTTGGTGATGGAAACCTGCTTCACCATGGTCTCTCTGGAACTATAACAGCCCAAACAATTAGAATCATAGAATCTTCATGGTTGGAAAGGACCCTTTGAGATCAAGTCCAACCATACACACACAAAAAAACCCCCTACAATCTCTCCTACTAGAGCATGCCCTGAAATGCCAAATCTACACGTTTCTTAAATACCTCTAGGGATGGTGACTCAACAACTGTAACATTCAAGTTTAAAAAATGACTCCCTGAGCAGAGGCAATCTATGAATTAAACGTGTGGAAAGAAAGGTTACTTACAGTCCTCCAGCTGCACACAGAACAGATCAGGCCCACCAGGGACAGCAACAGTGTCGGTGGGGTATGGGGTGTTACTCCTGAACACCAGCGACTTTTCCACACACACTCGACTCACAGACCTGCAAAGACAAGTCCCATCCCCCCAGTAAAACGTTAAAGAGACTATTCTTGCAAAATTTCAAATTTTACATTACTAAATGCCAGCAACAGAACACAGTATTACTTTTCATCAGCTTACATGAGTTATTGTACAATTTGCGTTGATAAACAATTAGAGAAAGCCTCTCTTGTCATTGCAGTAACTCTGTGGATACTATTTGTGTACTTAGAAATCACTCTGAAATTCCCTGCAAGAGGAAGTGCTAAAGAAACTCAGCGTTTGTGTATTGCAGCTCCTCTCGATTCTCCTCACAACTGCGACCTGCAGACAGATTTCACCCGCAGATTTTACTCTACACACAGCTGAAACCTCCATTCCCAGTGACGGCACCCCGCAGCGCGTCACTGCTTTACTGTCCCCCATCGTATACTAAAGTCCTTTTTCCCGAGACAGGACTCCTTCGTTCCCGCCGCCAACAGCCCCCCACGGCCCCGCCAGGCCCCGCTCTGCCGGGGCCGCCACAGAGCCGGCCCGTCCCCGGCCCACCTTTTACCGCCGGGGGTGCCGGCCGGGGTACCGGGGGTGCCCGGAGAACCGGGCAGGGAGCCAGGCGGGGCGCCAGGGATACCGGGGGTACCGGGCGGGGTGCCAGGCGGGGTGCCGGGGGTAGCGGGGGTGCCAGACGGGGTAGCGGGGGTATCGGGTGGGGTGCCGGGGGCATCGGGCGGGGTATCGGGCGGGGTGCCAGGCGGGGTAGCGGGGGTATCGGGCGGGGTGCCGGGGGTATCGGGCGGGGTGCCAGGCGGGGTGCCGGGGGCATCGGGCGGGGTGCTGGGGGTACCGGCGGCCAGCCGTGCCAGCAGCAGGGCCAGCAAAAGCCCCCCAGCCCCCGCCATGGCGTCACGGCCGCGCCAAAGGACGCGGCCCGTCGAGCCACCGGGGGCGGGGCGCATGCGCGGCGCTGTGCCGGGGGCCGGGCTCGTCGGCCGCGCTCGGCGGCTGCCGGCGGAAAGGCTTCAGGCGCCGGCTAGCCGGCGGGGGGTTTTGTGTTGTGGGGTTCGCGGGGGGAATGGGAGCGGCGGTGTTCCCGCTGGGCAGGTGGCTGCCGCTCCCGGAGCTGGGCGGACCTTCCCCAGGAACAGCTGCTCCTTCTTCTCCTCGTGGGGACGCCCTGGAGACTCAGTTTCTGTGTCTCCACGACACCCTCTCACCGTCAGATCGCACCGGCCAGCGTTAGCGCGGTCGCCGGTCCCGCGGGGCCCAGGGTTTGCGCGGCAGATCCCGCGGTTCGTCCCGGGTACCCAGGGCCTGAAGGAGCCGCTCGCCCGCTGCAGGCCCAGGGGGAGCGGGCGGTTTGCCCGGGGCCCGGGTGCCTCCCGGGGCGGGCCGACCCTGGCTCCGGGCCCCCGGCGCAGCGGGCGAGGGTCTGCGGCGGGGGCTGAGCGGCCCTGCAGGGGCTGCGGGCGGGGGGTGAGGGGTTGAGGTGAGGTGTGAGGGACTGGGCGGTGCCGCACCGCCCTGCAGGGCCCACCACGGGCACGTCTTCCAAAGTTAAACGGCAGGTTTACTGCATACTTCACGTTTTAAAGATGCAAATCTTGGTATGCTATTTCTCTGGTAGAATTAAATCTTCTGCTATGGTTATATGGTGCTTAATTTGTTGGGTTTTGCTTTTCTATAGTAGTATGTTTAAAAGAGTTAATTTCGGGTAACTGTACCACAGAATCAGAACGTGTTGGGTTGGAAGGGACCTTGAAAGGTCATCTAGTCCAAGCCCCCTGCAGTAAGCAGGGACATCTTCAACTAGATCAGAAGATCTAGAAACTATAGATATAGCATATCAGATATAGATACTATACGTTAACTAGAATTTATCAAATGTTAATTTATTCATATGGTGGCATAATGATTGCCTTAGAGCAGTTGTGTGTAATGTTCAACATGAGATATCCTATTCTGCTATCATTTACATGATAATTTAAGTCACTAAGTAATCTCTTTTTGCTGTGCATCATTTGGCAGCTAGGCAGCAGAGCTGCCTAGAGAGAAACACAGTATTTCAGTAATTCTAGACTTTTCATTACAAGCATTTCTGCATGGTTGTCCTGATGGGAGAAGGATTCTTAATTTCAACATCATGAAAATTTTTCTCAAACAAATGCCAGAGCTTAGTTAAAACCACACAGAACTAATTCCTGGCAGCCTTTGGCTTGGAAAGTTAAATTTTTAAAATTGAAATATTTTTGGGGGTACTTTTTTTGAGGTTCTTTTTCATGCAATATTTAGTTAAAGACTGAAACTCACTGGCACAATATAATATAGATAAAAGTCTGCATGTGTTAAAAGAGTCAAATAAGGCAAGTTCATGACAGAAAGCATGTCAAAGGTTGGTGGTCATGAGCTGTTGGAAGTTTAGGGCGTTCCTTTCTGAGGAAATACCGCAATACCCTGTTCTAAACTCTTATTTAGCTTGCTGCTGTTCATCAAAGGAACCCTAACTGCCCAGAGTTCTGATCTGATATAGTTACGTTCTTATGCTGCTCAGTAAGTACTAGATTTTCATTAGAAGCGGAGATGGAGAAGAGAGGCGTTAAGCCATTATTTTTTTGGCAATAAGTAGTGACAGCACAACCAACAGATGCATTGTGTCATTGGGTATTTCTTTATGATCTGCTGTCCCCTGCTCTCCCTAAAATACTTCACTCCTCAGTAGATTTACTTCTCCAGTTATGAGCGCTTTCTAGGAACATATGACACAAATTAAAATCCAAATAGTTTGTTTTAAGCTCTTATTCAGAGAATTAATAATGGAAATAATTTAATAGGAGTTACCGGTTCGTGATCAATTTCTAAACAAAAAGAATAAGATGCATAGCGTCTATAGATAATACTACTTCCAGTTTGTCTAAATCTCTTTGCTGCCTAGAAATTTTGTTTCTCCCCTTGGTTTCTCATATTATGTGCGTTCATGGCTTTATGTTACCGTGCAGCGTGGGCTTAAACAGGACGTGTATGTCTAGCCTCCTCAGAGCCACACACAGGGCGGCATCCGCAACACGGGGAGGGCACTTGGCCGGAGGCTCCCGAGGTACTGGGTGCAGAGCAGGAAGAAAGGCGAGAAAACGTTACAGGAAACCATTTTTGTTCTCTCTTACATGTTAAAAAAATGCACCACAGAAGAGCCCCTCTGAGAAGGATAAACTTGTAGTGCGTGAAACGAGGCGTTTGACTCTGGACTCCAGAGCACGGAGGAGACGGGAAGCGATTACGATAGAACAGTTAGTGCCTGCGGAGCAAACCCGTGATTGGTTTGAGGCCTGTGCTGTCTCTCGTTCTCGCTGGACTCGGGCCGACATCCCGTACCGGGGCGGGGCCATCGGTCCCTCCGCCGGGGGGGCGGCGGGGCTGTTGTGGGAGCGCTGCCGGGATACGCGCGCGGCGGTAACGGCAGCCGGGCGGCGGCGAAGGAGGGCTGCGGCGGAGAAGGGGGCCCGAGACACCCTCCGCAGCCCGTCTCCCGTCCGCAGGGGAAGGTCTCGGGAGGCCCCGTTGGAAAAGGCCCCCGCAGCCCCCGCAGCCCCCGCGGCTGCCGGGGTGCGGGCGGCGGGATGGATCCGTCCGTGAGGGAGCGGCTGTGGGCCGCGCAGAGCCGCCGCGGTAAGGGCGGGCCGGGCCGCGGAGTGCCGCCCCTCTCTAAAATAAGTGCAATAAAGATCGCACTTTGAATGCGAAAACGATTTGATCTTGTTTTGTTTCTGAATCTATAGAAAACTTGTTCTGTCTCTGAATGCTTTAAATGTGCTTCTCAGCTGTGAAAAGAAGTAACTGCTATGTGGTCTTAATTTATTCTAGTTTTCTTCCAGTCAGGGTTACTTCATACAAAAGCTTTGAGGATCAAATCTCTGTCAGCAGAAGGAGTGCTGTTGAGTTCAGGGAATTGCGAATCAGGCCGTCTAAGTAGTTCACTTTCTTGTGTGCTAACGTTAGTAATTTTAAATCCCCAGAGAGTTGTTAATTCTTCATCTTACAACTGTGGCTGACTTTGAACAACATTTGTTTGACATAATTTTCCTTAATTTATTTCTGTAAAGGCTAAATAGGGTGCCATACAGTTGATTTGCAGTAACGCAATCATGTCTGTCAGTCCACCTTGAAGCATAAATTATCTGTTACGAGCTTTATTCCTTTTTTATTTCAGATGTTCAGGCTTTGAAGAATGCTTATGAGTTGATCAAATCAGCCAGTCAGGGAAAATCTGCACTTGACTCATCAGATAACTTCAGCACCGACTTATATGTTTTATGCGCTGAACAGGCATTTCAGGTTTGTAATTCAGGCAGTTTATCTGTAGTGAATAAAAACATTTATATGACATGTTGTATTTACAGTTGTTAAAGTTATTACTTAAAAATACTCCTAGAAGTACCTGTGAAAAATATTTCACGCTTCTGTTTTTGGAGAGCAATTTTTTAAGGATGCATTTTCAGTTAAGGCTCGGCCTCTAAATTATCACTTCTTTATAATCAGTCAGCAAACTGTGGTTTCTGAAGTTTGTAATTAGACCAAAATGTGCAAGGTATACCGTAGTAGTATAAAATAGTTGACATGCCTGTGTTTTCTCATTATGGAAAACTTAATGTTAGCAACTTGGTTATGACTGAAGAAAATGTGTTTGTGAACAGTCCCTATTGGGCAAAAGAAGAAAAGGCGGCATGCTGAATTATGAAAGATTGTTGCTAACTGAGCTGACTTCTATAAAACGTGGTAGAGGTTCTTAATTTTGAAGTATTTTTTAATTTTCAATCCATTGACACAAGTGATTTGATTTCAAGCAGAGTTTCTAATAAAGTTTTTGTTTCCAGGCTGCAAGCCACTCAAATTCTATCTGTTGTCTGAAAATTGAGGCGCAGCACTGGCATCCATACAAAATCCTGCGGGCTAATATCTGTCCTTTTAAAAAGACTTTCTACTAAGAATTTTGCTTTTATGTTAACAATGGCTATTAAAAAAGGAAACATTTTTTTGTATACTGTAAGGGGTTCTATGACTGACTGACTCAGGAGCTTTGTTAAATAAAGGAGCTATTTTTCTATACATTTGTAATGACAAAAGTCTAGCTTTAAATTTTAGGAAATCGTACCAGATCTTATATGCGGCTTTATGGAATATTGTTTGCATACTGGTGTACAGTTGGATGTTGCATTTTGAGTAGGCATGCGTTCTTAAAAACTAACAATTCTTAATTAAGTATCTGTTGTATTTTTTAAATATCAAAATGCTCTTTTTGGTCTTAGCTGGGATATCTGGAAATGAGCAGTGACTGTCTACAGATGTATTTTAAAGGAAGATTTCCTGTGAACCAGTTTCTTGGCAGAGCGTATTTGTGCCAAGGCCAGTTGCACACTCCACTCTCCACAGATAATTTGGTGAGAAATTATGAAGGTTGCTTTTTTTTTTTTTTTTTTTTTGGTGTGTGTATGGTTGGACTTGATGATCTCAAAGGTCCTTTCCAACCATGAAGATTCTATGATTCTATGATTATAACAAGCCAATTTTTAAGAGTATTTCTTCCTAGGTTTTTATGCATTGCTTTCAGTCATTTAAAATACACAAGGGTAATCAGGACTGTGGGAAAAATCAAAGGAAAATATATTGGGAGTAAACAAAATTTAACAGCTGAATTAGACTAATATTGCAATACTTTGAGGAGGAAAAAAGAATGCTTGCAAAATTTTTCAGACGGTTGATTGTTTTAAAGTAAGCCTTTTCACTTTTTACATCAATATGATACTTTCAGACCAAATGTAAAACTGGTAAAACAATTACCGGTTTTGTTCAGGATCACAGTAAGCATTTTGCAGAATCATGGGAAATGGAGGACTAAAGGCACCCTCAGAAAGGCTGTACAGTTTGTTTCTCTTGTGTGGCAATGTGCTTCCACCACAGGAACCTTTGCACGTACTACATTGGATGTGGCTTTTTGAAGTGAAAGATGAAGCTTTCTGGTAGCCACTCAGCAGGATGCTTCTGCTTCTAAAAGCTTCTGTGTGTTAACATTTGGTGATAACCGTGTTCGTACACAATGAGCAGTTTTTACCTCCTGCTGAACTGAAAATGGAGCGGGATCTGTTTCTGTATTTAGTATTTCACTTGTCCTCATACTGTGGTCAGTCAGCTTTGCCAATTTGTCAGTGATATCTCAGCCCCTAAAATGGCCTTAATGTTTGTGTTTACAAGTTTTCCTGGCAGATATTGCTGTAGTTTCTTTGAGTACTGTGTTTGAATTAACTTTCAAGCTGGAATCCTTTCCCTATGATGTTATCTGTACTACCTCTGCTTTCTCTTAGCGCATGTGCAGAACAGCTGGTCAGTGGTCCCTTTAGAACTTTGTACACATTTGAAAAATATTCTCTAATGTCCAGTTAGCCTTTTATATTGCTAAATTAAACAGACTATTCGGTGATGTTTTCTAAATCTCAGCCAAATTTTTCTGTTTTCCTCTTGACTCTTGCTAACTTTTTAGAAGTTAAGAACCATCCCAGTATGCGCAATCCAGACTTGGTTCCCCTGTGCCGTGTGTTGTAATGTTCTTTTAAGATACGCTTTGTATCAGTTGTAAAGTTTTTTCCACTGCTGTGTTCATTTATGGAAATAGGAGTGGCACATCATCTCATGCTGTATGACTAGTAATCATCATTCATTTAGAAAACATAAATTTGTCCTTATTTTGGTTTCCATCCCAAGGAATCCTTGTTGGCTGATTAAGATGCTTATAGGCCAAGTGCAACTTTTCTGCTTTAGTATCTAATACATCTCAGACTCTTAATTCTAGTTTTCTCTTTATCTAGGCGGTTCCCACTCATTGCTCAGTAGCCTTCTTATGCCAGTCCCAGAGTCCAGTAAATCAGTCCCAGCTCTCTTGGAGTTTTCAGTTACTCTGTTCTGTCTCATTATAGAGAGACCTCTGGTGTCATCCCCTTCCTGCCCATCCAGTCCCACCTCTGCTTTGCCATTTCCACTGCATCTTTCTCTTAGGCTTTCAAAAATCCCTTTTTATGACCCATCCATCTTCTTTACACCCTCCCTTCAGGTATTTGTACTTACTAATGCGATCCCCCCTGAGCCGCCTTCTCCAGGCTAAACAGTCCCAGCTCTGTCAGCCTTTCCTCATATGAGAGGTGCTCCAGTCCCTTCATCCTCTTTGTTGGACTCTCTCTGCAGTGTCTGTGTCTCTCTGGTACCGGGGAGCCCAGCGCTGGGCACAGCACTCCAGGTGTGGCCTCACCAGTGCTGAGCGGAGGGGGAGGGTCCCCTCCCTCGACCTGCTCCAGCACTCCTCGCAAGGCAGCCCAGGACACCGTTGGCCATGTTTGCAGCAAGGGCGTGCCACTGGATTGTGTTCAACTTGGTGTCCTCCTCTGAAAGCTGCTTCCCAGGTGCTTTAATGATAAAGAGCATGCCTGACACACCATTCAGTCGGCAAATTCTTGCTGGAGCTTTTCTGAAGAAAATAATACCTCAAGTATTTTAATAGGACAAACCAATATTGCTTTTTTCCCTGGCTTTGCTCTTGGATGTTTCTGAGATTTATCTGCTGAATATGCAGCTTTGCAGTTTTGGAAAATTTCAGTCATGATAATTAAAGTTTGGCAGAAGTGAAAGAAATTGAAAACATAGTCTTAAAATTTGAAATCAGGAAAACATAGTGATGGGCAATGCCACCAATTTTTAGTTATTCTGTTTCTATGGCAGCAACTTATTATGGCAGCATGTTTTATTTGAGATTGGTCTGAAAATAAAAATTATGAGATGTGAGTGTTTTGAAATAGGAAAAATGTACTGATTTATAAAAGCCATGTTCAGATTGCATCAACAATTTTGTTGTTCTGTTCTAGGAAGAGTTTGAAAAGTTTGTGCTGTTTTTCATGAAGGCAATAGATTTTGCCACCCATGACCGAAGGTAGGCCCTAGTGGAAGGATTAACTCTTTAAATCTCAGGAAATGTTACTGAGTTAGGTTTTCATAGTTGTTTGTCTCACTTTTTCACTGGGTAGTCTGGAGTTGTGTTTTTTGGTTGGTTTTTTTTGGTTTTTTTTTTTTTTCTTTTGTGGATTTTCCTTCTGTTTTGTTACTGTACTTCTATAACTGCTGTCCATGCTGCAACAATATAGGAATACTGAACAGTCTTAAACAGATGGGATGAATCAACCTATTTAAGGCTGGTAGATATCTGAGAATTTCTTCCACTTTTGTATTTACGCTCAGTAGGAGAGCACCATGTTAGCTTATTTTAAGTGGTTAATTACTGGGTAGAGAATATTTGCAAGAGTTATTGCATTCCTCTTGTGCTGTACTTGTGTTCTCAGTTCTTAGTCAGGATTGGTTCTTATCTAAACACATAGGCAAAGTTCCAGTTTTGCTTCTTAGAAGTGTCTTAAAATACTCTATAATTTTATGTTTATCTAAGACCATGAAATACTAAGTTCTTGATTTTTGTTTTTCAGATATTATTTTTTGGTATATAATGCCTCAGTTCTTTATTGGCAACTTGTGAGGCCATATCTTAAGCCTGGATTCCGCTGTTGTCTTATTCCCAGCCTTTCTCAGATTGTTAAAGCGTTAAACCAAACTGAAGACCAAGACAATGAATGGAGAGCAGAACTCATGATGTAAGTTTAATTATATTTTTCTCACACGGGCATTTTGTAGTCCCCTTGTACGTGTGGCTGCCACCTGAGGTAGTCTTTAATAAAGTATATCTCATTGGTAACACTGTACGGGCATTTATTGTGGAAAGCTTAATTTGTAACTTTTAAAAGATATATAAATGTACACTTAACATAAAAGGTGCTTCATTTTAATATTTACTTTGAGGTTAAAATTTTAGCGGCAGAGCCAGTTAGGCCCTAGGTCTGATCTGAAGTATCAGTCATTTTGGACGTAGTGTTTGAGTGGTGCTTACGTGCAGTCCTTTTAAGTGAGGAGAAAGACAAAATCCCATTTTCTTTAAGAACTATTTTCTTCAGGTAAAGAAACATAACTTATCCTATCTGGAGATACAGCATATACCTTAAGATTGCAAGGCAATTCAGGTGGGAAGGGACCTCCTAGGGTGGGTAATCCAACCTCGTGTTCCAAGCCAGATCAGTTTTGGGGTCAGGCTCAGGATTTTATCTCCTCAGGTCTGGAAGCCATCAAGGATGGAGACCACACAGCCTCTCTTGAGCTTAGCAGCTCTGCTCGACTGTCCTCAGGGGGAGAAAGGTTTTCTTTATTACCACTATGAAGCTCTTTTATTTCAATGTACACCTGTTGTCACTTGTCTTCCTGCCATGTGCCTTAGTAAAGAGCCTGGATCCATCTTCTCGGTGACGTGCCTCTGTGATCTACGTGTGCTCCTTTTGGTATAGCCCAGGATGCTGTTGGGCGCCTTTGGTTCAGAGCTCGCTGCTGGTCAGGTGGCTGTTCACCAGGACCCCAGGTCCTCTTCTGTAGATCTGCTTTACTGAATTTTTTGAATGCTTTCACCAGACACAAGGCCTGGGAGACCTTTCTAGTGAAGACTGAGGCAAAGGCGGCATTGAGTCTCAGCTCTCATCTTTTAATTTAAAGATTGTAAGGAATACCGAAAGTTAGAAGGCAGATATTTTTATAGTACCTGATTCTGCTAGTAAATTTATTTGTTGGTGGTAATTTTAGTTTTAGAATTGAACTGAATGTTTTTTTGCCTAAGCAAGATTAAAATGGAAGTCAAAAAAACCCTACAATCAACCCAGTGTGCTACCGGTACTGTTATACACATTTGCATTATTACAATTATTTGAAAATAATTGGTAATAAATGGTGTATCAATATCAATGTATTACTACTCATACATTTCCTGAGTAAAGCTGGAGCATAAACCTTGAGATATCTCTACTGAGAGAAACAGTTTTATGTGCAAAATGAAGACTGTCCATGTAATTTTTCAAGGTCAAACAGCCTTTTCTCGGAGATGTTTTTGTCTGCTGTTCTACAGACCATTTCCAGTTCCTGTTATGCCTCTGCCACAGTTTTTTCCTTTCTCTTTGTGAACATTTCTATTTCTGTGGTCTGTGGCTGATGGTTTATTGCTCTGTAGCGTTTTCTTTATAAGCTGAAACTGGAGGGATATAAAAAAATTAAGTAACAAAACATTCCAAAGGGTATGGTAAAGGTTATCTGGAATACCATGCATGCAGTTTTTTTATAATAAACATACTCTTGCTGAGGTATTGGGGGGAACTAGCAAGTGCACACAATGTGTTTGTGTTATGAAACTAATGGTAGCATTTATTTTTTTCTTACATTTGTATTTATATTTTGAGTAATTTTTATTATTGTTGTTGTTGTTAATTTATTTCATGGAATCACAGGCTCTTTTTCAGTTAAATGAGATAAAATATTGAAAATCCAGTCTATATGTTGCAGTTCCCAACATAAATAGTTTTCGTTTGCTAGATTGCTTTGAAATACTAGCCTTTCTAGTAGTTAAGAGAGACTCTTAGAATACATCTCACGGAAATGTTTTTCTCATGCAACTTCAAATAATTAATCATCTTAATTCCAGGTGTCCTGTTGAGAAAAGTTTTCACAAAAGTCTCCTTTTCCAAGATTATTTTTGCAATCTGCATTAAATGTATGTTAACAGACGTCTATCTCTGGAAGAAAAAAAAAGACACAGAGGATCTCTTTCATGTTGAGTCAATGCTTTATAGCACTAATTGCTTGTACTGCATTTAGGAGTGGTACCTTGGATGTAAGGAGTCTCTTGAAAAAATATAAATGAGAATTATTTTAGAAAGCATTAATAAATATTTAATACAAATATTTATTTGATCTGCAGAAATTTACTCGAGTGCTTCCTTGATGCTTCAAAACTGAAAGAAGCAAAAGAGTTTTCATCTGCTGCAACAAGCTTTATTAAGGAAAATGTTCCAGATAAATATGCTCAAATATTTTCTCTAATGGTAATGCTGTAAAATATTTTAAACTCCCATAAGACAGGAGCTTTCTCTACATTTAATAAGATCACAGATATAATTGTTAAATGTGTTGTTTCCTTAATTTAAATTTTTTGAGCTACCAAATGATACAGTAGATATGCAGAAATTTTTACAATTTGTATATTTTTGGTACTATGAGCTAAAGAGTCCCCTGCTGCTCTGTGTTATTTTAATACAACATAATATCATCAAGACAACTGTTGCTAATGCTAAAAATTCTGTTTGGGAATAATGACTATTAACACAGAAGGTGTAGTGGGTGCAACTTAACCTGCCTTATGCCATTGAGGGCATATTTACCATCTCTGTTCAATTTTCTCATGCTGATAAATACTTAAATGACCCAACTTGAACCCTATAAATAGTTCTGGGAATCGGAGCATATGACAATAGTTCACATTTCTTACAAGCCCTTAATTTGGGAAATAAGAGGGTGAAGATGAATGTGGCAAAAGCAGAAATAGGCAAATAAAACTTGGAAGTTGCATGCAGTCATATTTTCTTTCATTCTGGTACAACATCTGTTGTCTTTTTCTGTCTACTCCCAATCCCTGCATTTCAAGAGCGTATGTTTAGAATATAAAGTTCTCTAACATTTGAATTAAGAGAACCAAGCCTCAGCTAAAAAGTGAGGTAGTTCTTTGGGAATGTAGGGAATCCTGCGTAGTACAGATATTCTGAGGTGAAAGAATTTAAGAGACTGAAAGACATTTTTGTATCCAACAGATTGCGGTTCGGTATGCAAACTTTCAGAGGTGCAATATTAATGAAGCAAAAACATTTAGGCAAGGTCAGAATGACTTTTGTATTTTTTAGAGGCAATGTTGAGCAAAGCTATTTGACCACGGCCTTAAACAGAAGAATAAAGTAGTTCTAAAATTTCATTTGGGCTGTGTGCCTCAGCAGGGCTACACAAGTATGATCCACACTGCTGAGCGCTTTACTAACAGCATACTTCAGTCCTGCAAAACTTACTCTTCGGTACAGCTTTAGTAATGGGTATTGATTGCTACAGGCAGTCAGTGTGAGAGAGTCAGAAGGAATGATGTGCACATGTTTAATGTGTAACGCTACAGTTAAATTGAAGTAACCACAATTTATTGTAATTTCTTTATAATATTTTTTGTTATATATAATTTATAGTTACAGGTAAATTTGCATAGGGCTCATTTCTCAAAGCTGGATGAGGTGATTTCAGAATGAATGCTATCAAAAGGTGTTATTAAAAATGCATTAATTAGAATTCTGACTCAGATGTTAGTTGCACGTTTAGATTTCTGCTAATAGTTCTGGTCCTTGCTATGTGAAGATTAGTATAGCTCTACTAGGTGAACTTTGTGGTATCTATGCAGAACAACACAGATTATCGTAGTAGCCTTCACTGCCCTTAAAGTCCATGAAAAAGCCTACAGTCAACAAACCTGCTTTATTTTAGCTGTGTTGAGTGTCTGTCCTTAGTTTGCATATTTAGTCAATTAATAATGAAATTTTTGTTTTATAGGTATATCACAAACTAATGGATGTTTCCCAGGTAGAGAAGGAAATAGAAAATTCCATCCATTTTTCAATTATTTATAAAATGCAGATGTTAAAATTGTAAGTATTAAAAATGTATCCTTCCACTTGTACTTTGATGCTTGGTATTACGCAAGTATTAGTTTCTTAAAAGGAAAACCATAGTGACAGTTTGGGTAGTAACTGTCAGGCCTGCCTAGAGAACAGCCTCAGCTAAAAAGTGAGATAGTTCTTTGGGAATGTAGGGAATACTGTATAGTACAGATATTCTGAGGTGAAAGAATTTAAGAGACTGAAAGACATTTTTGTATCCAATAAATTGTGGTTTGGTACACAAATAGTGTATAAGAGAGTAAAGATCAAGTGGGGAAATCACACCTAAAATATAACGCATGAATCGAAAGGGTGGGAAGCATAATACTGTTTAAACTTTTTAAATTTTGAAGGCATAAAACAGTTTTGAAAATTAGACTTCATAACAAAATCAAATTTTTTTTTCAATGTCTCAGCACTTCTGCATTTTAAAGGTATTAATTATTTTCGTAGTGGATTAATTCATGTTGACATTATAGGAAAGTTGTGCACACTGTTTCTCTCTGCTTCTGGAATAAAATTTACCATCTGAAATATTAATTCTTATGCTGGAAAGTTCTTTTTGCTTCATATCTAGCTGTCTCTGAGTAACTTGCTTGGCCTACTGAAGTAGCTTTTGTTGACTTTGTTTTTAGAAGTTTTTTTCTTTGGTATTTCAAAATCCAGGTATCCCACTGGTACGTTGGACTAAGAGCCATCCGTTCTAAAGTTAGGAGAGTTACTTCAAATTTTTAATGCAATAACATTTCTTGTGAAAAATTATGATGAATTCCTAATATATTGCAGGCAGTGGGACACAAATGAATTTCCAAGCGATGCCACCGCAAATCTGAATTCTGTATACGTACTCTTGAGACAATACGATGTGCCTCCAGCATCTGTTCTCAGTATGAAGTGAGTTTTACTTGTCGTAGCCCCATGAAAGTTGATGCTGAAGCTGATCCTGCTTCCACTGAAGTCTGTCAAAATTCCCGTTGACCTTGAAGAGAGTGAACTTGTACTTGGTTATAACAGTTTGTGTTGCGTTAACGCTTAGGTCATCTTAAACAAGACAAAGGTCCTATTGGGCTTTATTAAAGTACCCAAGCTTAAGTATCATCTTCCATGTATCTGTTTATATAACATGATTAAATCTTTCAATAACCCTTTCTTGTTGATAACATGAGATTTTTAAAAGGTTGTAGAATTGACAACCGCTTTTCAGACTTTAGTTTATTTATAGCATTTCTTGGGGCCCTTCCCAATTCTTCAACATAATTTTGAAATGCAGATTAAACTGAACTCTCTATTCCGGTACTTATATCATAGCAGTTACATATAGAAGTAATACTACATTTTTACTTGTTAAGGTCAATCAGTTTTCTTTCACGATATTCAGGTATCTCTTTACTTCTATCCCAGACAGTACGCTATGCTCATTTGGTTACTTACAGAGATCCAAACATTCAGAACACAGTCTCCTAGTGTGTGCATTCTGTGTTCTTAGCTCCTAAATAATTGACTGATGGATTTGACTGTTTTTTGTGTGTCAGACTGCATTGTATTTACAGAATTACCTGCAATCTTTGTTTGTTATTTCCCCATCTTTGTGCTGCACAAATTTTGTTCTGTATTTTTTATGATCTTCAGGAACAGTTTGTGCAAGAATACAGTAGAAGTATACTAATTATTTTCCATAAACAGATGAAATTTTGTATTTTTCATGTAGCCAACTTTAATCTTTTTTACACTACTAATCTATGATTACTAGTATAATCACATGTCCTCTAATATTCAGATGACTTCAAGGTTTTCAGGTATGCTGCACAAAGCTACTTTCATATAGTGTTTTTCTAATTCCATAAAAGAGCAATATCATATTCTCTGAAGCAATGTTTTTCTATTTTTTTGAAGGATTCCTTTGATTCTGGAACTAGCTCGTTTTTCTATGAAAGCAAACTGCATTAAGCTTGCATATGATTGTATACTTGATTTGAAGAGAGCTGGGATTACTGTAAGTATTGATATTAATTACAGTTGATTTTATTTTTTTACACCCCTCTTCCCGCCATGTAATTGTACTTTAAAAATAATAGTGAAGTTCTGGGATCTTCTGTCCATCTCTGTATTGTTTGTGTATTCATTACTATAAATAATTACTTGGATAAGTGATCGATTCCTAAACTAGAGAGAAGATGTAAGGTCAGAAAGTAAGTTATAGGTAGAATAGGGTGCAGTTAGTTTTGGCAAATAAATGTTGACTATAAATTTTTGCCTATATTTTTAAAATGTTACCTGTGGAACAATTTGACTGGAAGTTAAATACTGCCTGCAGGTTTTGAAGATTTAACCAGTTTACCCATTGAGACTATAATTGGTCACCAGGATGTAAGCTCTAAAAGCAGTTAACGTTACACTTACCAACTTTAGTTTTTATGAGTAAAATATCAACCTTGCCAAACAGTGTATGAATTCTAATTTTGATAGGAGAAAACGGAGCATTTGTCTGGAGTGCAGTTAGGGGACTGATGGGAGCAGGAGTTCAGAAAAGCTCTCCAAAAAAAAGCCCCAAAGTTGTGACCTTTTCTGGAAAGCAGTATAGTTCTGTCATTGGAGTGAGAAATCCAGAGACGTTGCGCCACAAACTGCACTCCCTAATCCTTTCATTTGCCTGAGTCTTTCCTTATAGTGTTTATTCCTATACATTTCCCATTTTCCTTTAGTAGGAATGATTAATTTTCCAGCAAACTATTATTTGATTTTTTTATTACTAATATTTGATAATTTTTACTCTTCTGTAATTTTATTAGAATGTTACTGTAGGGGTATTCTTAGATTAAAATTTTCTGTGGTCTCCCTAATAACTGGTCTTTCAATGTGTATGCCCTTATTGATGCTTATGTCCAGCTGGCTCTGAGATTTGTTTTTTCTGTTCCTTCCCTGTTGTCATGGTTTAACCCCAGCCGGCAACTGAACACCATGCAGCCACTCACACAGTCCCCCTCCAGTAGGATGGGGGAGAGAATTCAAAGGGTGAAAGTGAGAAAACTCATGGGTTGAGATAAAAACAGTTTAATAATTAAAAAGAAATAACAACAACAACAACAACAATAATAATAGTAATGATGTAAGTAAAAGAGGAGGAAAAAACCACAGAAAAATAAAACCCAAGAAAAGATAAGTGATGTAAATGAAAACAATTGCTCACCACCAACTGACTGCCCAGCCAGTCCCCAAGCAATGTGTGTTCCCCCCCTCAACCTTGCCCCCCAGTTTTATTGCTGAGCAGGACATCCTGTGTCTGGAATGTTCCGGCCGTGTCCCCTCCTACCTTGCTCCGCAGCTCCAGCCCATCGCTGGTGGGGTGAGATGAGGAGCAGAACAGCCCTTGGTGCTGCGCAAGCGCTGCTCAGGAATAACCAGCACATCCCTGCTTTAGCAGCACTGTTTGCAGCACAGATCCAAAACATAGCCCCACACTGGCTGCCACCAAGAAAACTAACTCTATCCCATCTGAAATAAGTGCACCCGTTGAGAAACAGAACTGTTCATCATCGTATTCAGAAAATTAATATATTTTTCAGATAAAAAAATGTATGAAAAAGTGCCTGGTTGTGCTGGGAGCCCCATGAGTAAGTTTTTAGTTATCTGAAATGCGCATGTAAGGAAACACGTGACAAATACCGCCAAACAAATTTCAAAACGCATTTCCAAATTTCTATTCTAATGATTCTACTCTGAGTTAATTGTAATGTAAATTTTACATATCCTCACTGAAATTTTTTAATTCCAAGTGTCTGCTTCAGGCCCATTTTTTCTGAAAATTTCCCACAAGTCTAAAATCATACACAGTTCCATAGCATTCCACTGGAACATGTGTTCAGATCCCCTAGATCAAAGATTCACGTGGATTTAGTTTGAGTATTTGTATAAGGCAGTAATACCAGGTATCCCTTCTGCGGCACCTTCTATTTCAACCATCCCTTCTCCTTAGAGTTAGTGGGCTTTGAGGTGACCATCTTCTGATTGCCCAGCATCGCTTTGGCAGTGGCCTCTTCATGCTGTAGTGAGAGATATCTACATTGAGTTCTAGTTCCTTGTATTTTGCCATGTACTGACAGATTTCTCAGCCATAACACGGATTCCATCTCTCTATGTATTTGTCATTACATGGTAGTGGCAGTTCTGCATTCATCTGTGTTTTTCAAGATCTCATCTGTTTTCCAGTCATGGGGATGTTAAATTAGCAAAGGTCATGCTGAGTGATTTGATAGTAGTTCATAATGAAGGATGAAAGGAGGTGCTGTCTGGCTTTCCCAGCTGCACCATATGAAACCGAATACAAAGTATCTTAGATGATCCATATATATAATTTGCATGATGTAATAGCCAGATCTTTCCTGAGGTGTTAAAAATCTAACCTCTTTTTTCACTTAAAAGTTGCACTGTCCATCAAGATGAATCCTTTTGGTCTTGACTGGCTCTTGTTTATTCCAACCATTTACCTTTTTAATAACATTAGTGAGCAAGATTCTACCAGAACTGAAATCCAATTACAGTATAGGAAAAATCAAGTGTCCACTGGTTTTCTTATTGCAAAGTCTGGCAATGAACAATTTTAAAAATCCTAGTTGTTATTTTGCAGCTTTGGCTTAGTAAGAAGTGACTGCTGTTCAAACAACAAACTCTAGTCCCTTTTTTTTTTGTTTCAGTTAATTAGCCTAGTACAGTGGGATTTTCAGTAAGAAAGTACAGTGCTGTATTAGTGTAATTGCATAGGTTTAATCTTCATAGTGTTCCTTTTTAATTATTAAAATTAGTATTTTGTATATTAATATTTCATAGGAGCAAGGGAAACTTATTGAAATAGAATGCCTGGAATATGAATATGAAATAAAAAAAATTGGCACTAAAATTGGGACTTACACCAAAGGAGTTGTTGAGGTATGTTCTTTACCATTAACTTTGAGAGAAAAGCAAAAGTTTTAATTTGTTAACTGTGGAAAATTGCGTTGGATTTAGGTGTCTGAATTACACTGTACTATTAAGAAATTCTTTTAAACTTTATATTCTTTCTTATTGGGCTGCCAAGAGGAAAACGGGGAAAAATAAACAACAGTTGAATGTTTCTCCCTTAAGTCTTCTGTCTGACTGTAGAGGTTCATAATGTACTACTTTCCAGGAGTAAAGATAGTAGTGTTGAGGCATGCAAAAGTAACGCTCTTCTTGTTTTCATATGTTACATTTATGGGAGGTGTTTTCATAGAACATCTCGAGTTGGAAGGGACCCGTAAGGATCATCGAGTCCAACTCAATTATTATTCCATGTTATGGGCGATCTCATACAAATTCTTGTGTTGGAGAAATGCAGATTATTGCTGATAAATTGTCACACTGGGGACGATTTTCTTAGATTTCTGTAGTCAGTTGGCTCAGTTATAATCAGACCATCAAAAGTAGAAGCCTAAATTGTTAATATTATCAATGGGATTAGACAGATGCCTACAACGAGCAATTTAGAGTAGCTATTGGAGGCACCTAAAGTTCCTAAAATGGGAAGTATGAATGTGCTTCTTAGAAATCGATAGTGTTAGTGCATAAACTTACTCCTATCTATGACTTTTATCATTTTGGAATTCAGAAATTCCATTCACCTTTTGAAAAAAAATCACAAATCCCTCATAATATAAAACACTACTAATACTGCTTAAATACAAAATAGGATATTTAAATATTTAGGTATTTCTAAATAGTCCTACCACAGTGTATGCAGTTGGAGAGGTTTTTTGTTTGATTTTTTTTTTTAATCACATGACCTCTAAAAAGAAAATAATCAGCAGGTGTCTGTTACTTAGGTACGGATTTGCTTTTAGATTTAATAGGAACCAAGTTTAGTTGCCCGTATGGCAAATCCCATTCATAATATTTCTAGTTTTCCTCTCCTACACTGCATTTGTAGCTTAGTATAAAAGAAAAAAAGCGCTAAGCCTTCTGAATTCACAAATATTTCACAATTATCAATTTCTGTTTATCATAAGAAAGGGGAATAGCTGATAGACTTCTGTCTGAAATATGTAGTATCAACATGGAGTGCCTAAAAGAAATACTCCTTATTTATCAATGCCTCTTGAAAAAAGAATTATTAATTATTTTAAAAAAAAAATATTTAAAAAAAAAAAGTTTCCGAAGTCTGCTGGCTGAGGCACTTCTTTCTATTGGAAGCAGCCCTAAGATTAAAATTTGGAGGAACGTGTAAGTATTCATGTTCATTAAATGCAATATATGCTAATTAATTTTTCACTTGTGTAGGCTCAACTGGAATTGATAAAAAATCTTGAGTTAACCTTAAAACGCGCAGTTCAATTGGGAGATCCTGATGTGATTCAGGTTGTTTGTACAACCCAGTGGAATCTGTGCTTACCGCTACTACAACACAATTTGCATCAGCATCTGCGAAAGCTATTGATATCAGTTGCTGATGTCCTTGAAGAGATTGACAGGTAACTTTCTACACTCTGTTCTTTTTTATTTGTTACTTTGAAAGGTCTGATGACTGAGCATCAGACTCATTTAAAAGCTCAATCTCTACGATGTCAAGTGTCTTTGAAAATTTTCCACTAGCTTGTAATAAATTAAGGGCTGCATATTGCTTATTGCATATTGCATATGCATATTGCATATTGGTCCAGCTTTGGCTGGACCTCAGGAAAAAAAGGAAGGCTTACATTCTCTGGAAAAGGGGCTTAGCAACTTATGAGGATTATCAAGATATAACAAAGCTATGCAGGGGGAAGATTAGAAGGGCCAAAGCTCAATCAGAACTCAGCTTGGCCACTGCAGTTAAAGACAACAAGAAGAGATTTTTCCAGTATATCAACAGAAAAAGGAAAACTAGGGAAAATATAGGTCCACTGATGAATGAGACGGGTGCCCTAGTGGTGGAAGACACAGAGAAGGCAGAGTTACTGAATGCCTTCTTTTCTTCGGTCTTCACTGATAAAGCCGTCCCTCACGCATCCCATACCCTGGAGGCAAGGGGGAAGGTCTGGAGAGAGGAAGATTTTCCCTTAGTTGAGGAGGACTGGGTCAGAGACCACTTGGCCAAGCTGGACATTCATAAATCCATGGGCCCTGACGGGATGCACCCGCGAGTGCTGAGAGAGCTGGCAGATGTTATCGCTAGACCACTCTCCATTGTCTTTGCAAGGTCATGGGGAACAGGAGAGGTGCGTGAGGACTGGAGGAAGGCTGACATCACTCCAATCTTCAAAAAAGGCAAGAAGGAGGACCCAGGGAACTACAGGCCGGTTAGTCTCACCTCTGTCCCTGGGAAGGTAGTGGAGCAACTCATTCTGAATGTCGTCTCCAAACACGTAGAGGAACAGGAAGTTATTGGAAGTGGTCAGCATGGATTTACCAAGGGCAAATCATGCCTCACCAATCTGATAGCTTTCTATGATGTTATAACGGGTTGGCTGGATGAGGGGAGAGCCGTAGATGTCATCTACCTTGACCTTAGCAAGGCTTTTGACACTGTCTCCCATAACATCCTCATTAGGAAGCTGAGGAAGTATGGGCTAGACGAGGTGACAGTGAGGTGGATCGAGAGCTGGCTGAGTGACAGAACTCAGAGGGTTGTGATCAGCGGCACAGAGTCCAGTTGGAGGCCTGTAACGAGTGGTGTCCCTCAGGGGTCAATACTTGGACCAATTTTGTTCAATATATTCATTAATGACCTAGATGAGGGGACAGAGTGTATCCTCAGCAAGTTTGCTGATGATACCAAGCTGGGAGGGGTGGCCGGCACTCCAGAGGGCCGTGCTGCCATCCAGCGTGACCTGGACAGGCTGGAGAGCTGGGCAGAGAAGAACCAAATGAGGTTCAACAAAAGCAAGTGTAGGGTCCTGCACCTGGGAAGGAAGAATGCCAAACACCAGTATATGTTAGGGGCGGACATGCTGGGAAGCAGCTCTGAGGAAAAGGACCTGGGGGTCCTGGTAGACAGCAAATTATCCATGAGCCAGCAGTGTGCCCTTGTCGCCAAGAAGACCAATGGCATCCTGGGCTGCATAGGGAAGACTGTGGCCAGTAGGTCGAGGGAGGTCATTCTCCCCCTCTACTCTGCACTGGTGAGGCCACAACTGGAGTACTGTGTCCAGTTTTGGGCTCCCCAGTTCAAGAGGGACAGGGAACTACTGGAGCGAGTCCAGCGTAGGGCAACCAAGATGATTATGGGACTGGAGCACCTCCCTTATGAGGGAAGGCTGAAAGAGCTGGGATTCTTTAGCCTGGAGAAGAGAAGGTTGAGGGGGGACCTGATTAATGTTTACAAGTATCTAAAGGGTGGGTTTAAGGAGGACGGAGCCAGGCTCTTTTCAATGGTTCCCAGCGACAGGACAAGGGGCAATGGGCACAAGCTAGAACATAGGAAGTTCCGTTCAAATACACGGAAAAACTTCTTTACAGTGAGGGTGACAGAGCACTGGAACAGGCTGCCCAGGGAGGTTGTGGAGTCCCCTTCTCTGGAGATTTTCAAGACCCGCCTGGATGCAGCCCTGAGGGATGTGCTTTAGGCAATCGTGCTCTAGCAGGGGAGTTGGACTAGATGATCTCTAGAGGTCCCTTCCAACTCTGAAGATTCCGTGATTCCGTGATTGCCTGTATTCCCCCGTTAATCATTTAAATATAGGTTCTTTTTAGGCAAAATATCACACTGTTTAATGGCCTATAGCAAATATTGAAATTTGTTAGGAACTGAAAAATGCTGTAGTTAATCAAAATTATGTGAGAAAATTCCAAAGCTGCAGTATGCGTAAATGTGTTGGAATGTGGTTTAGATCCTTGTATTAGTATCGCTTTTGTGGGTTAAAACCATACAATTAAAAAATTACTTTTAAAAAAACACATGGCTTCTGTATTACATATCAAATAGGACACTTCTTGGAAGATATTATTTTTGTATCTTTGTGATACTTCTTTTTAATTGAAAAACCTACTGATTAAGAAAATGTATTGTTTTTCTAGATGTATTCTCTTTGCTGTTATGCTGTACTTAAGCACCTAAATAGCTCCACCTCTTTTGTTAATTTGAGCGGAACAAGAAAACCGTAGTACGTGGTACTTGGTTAAGTTTGGATTTACGTGTAGGCTGACTACTAAGAACAAAGATCATAACTTTTGTAGTAGAGCTAGTTACAATGAATATAATCTGTTGTTTGAGCAGAACAGAAGATGGTTTCTGATAAAAGTATTACAGAGGAAGGCGAGGAATATATTTTCAGTCTTTCTAAAATGTATTTTTTTATTTGCATAAAGAGGAAGCAGAAGCCTGAGAAACAGATATACACATGTATAAAAAACCTATATTGTATTGCTATATTGTTATTCAAGTATTTCTTATGCTTTCATTATAAAGACTGCAATATCAGCATATGTGACTTTGGTATTTATACAAAATGTCAGTAATGACAATTCTTCTCTAAAAGCTTGCAGGTTAGGTTTTTGGAGGGTTAGGGTTTTGGCTTTTGTTATCTGTATATTTCTAACAACCAGTAGACTCACCCTCAGCTCTGAGGTGGTACTGTCACTAGTGATTGAATGAAGTCACTTGTCCCTCTTCATTTGCCTGTCTTCATTTTTGGTTTGGTTGTAGCATTATTTGTCACTATTTTGGTCAGCAGTAAAAGGATGATACTTGCTCAGTCAGATTAGCTCTAATGTGGACATACACTGGATCTTTGGCATGACAAAGAACTTTCTTCTTTCTGTTCTATTTTTCATAAGATTGCTTTCATTTATCGAATTTTTTGTTTTTCTTCCTGGAAATAATCTAAAGTCTCACATAGAGCTCAGAGCTGTCACGAACAGCTCCCTGGGGCAGGTGATGGATAGGGAAGGGAGTGTCCCTGGGCCTGGAGAACGTGCAGTCTCCACTGAAAATGTGCTGGTCTTGTGGAGTGCCTTCAGCAACACCTGGGCAGAGACACTGCCTGCAGGGAGTGTGCAAATCCTGAACAGTGGTGAGCCAGTACAGTCGGGGCTAGATTTATAGAAGTATTAGGTGCTACTTAAATGTTATGAATAGAGAGTAAACTTTTATCAAAAGTGGCCGTTATCCAGTACATCATGCTCTCTCTAGGAGTTAATAAATACTTTTGAAAATCTCTTTGCTTGATTTGCCTAAGTGGTAACTTCAGTGTGGTACTGAAAAAGAGTGATACATAAAGATCAGTATGTCTGCAAGATGCATTGCTTCCTCATGGCTCTGTTTTCTTGTGCAGGGTTAATGGAAGTAAAATGCATTTAAATTTTCTAAGTAATTTCATTAAAAAGGCATGATAGCGAAAATGAAAGCGACAAGTAAGTTAAAAAAGGAGTACCTATTTTCATACTGGAGTCACTTTTAATAATTAAGTTTCACTTCTGGGTAATTTTTAGGTCTAAGAATTTTAGTTTGCCTCATTTTAACAGTTTACATTTAAATTCATATTCCTTAGCATGTTGATTTTGTTGCGTTGCCAAGTTCACATGGAAATAGCTCGTATTGAAGAAGATGAGGAAAGAATAGAGACTGCTGTGGAACACTTGCAAAAAGCCATACATCTAAACAACAGTGGGCAGTATCAAGAACATCTAAGATTGACTTTTAACCGTCTTCGTTTGCACACTATACCGTATAAGTCACCTGAGCGTCTAGAGGATCGGGCAGTAATGATGATTGAACAGGTAATTGTGAAGAATAAGGTCAGTAGCTGAAATAGGTTTGCTTATTAAATTCTGGCAGAGGAAGCCAGCTGTTAAGAAGAGCTAGCATCAGCTTGCTTTCAGCAGATTGGCATTGGTTGGTTGCCTTGAAAAACTCTGAATTCTCTCTATGGTGGTCCTGCTGCTTCACGCTCTGAAGATTGCAGTAGAGGTTTTTGTTCCAGTTACGTTCAAAGCTTATTTCTTGGCGGGGGGGAGGAGAGGAGGGAAAGTTATTAATTAGAAAAAAATACCAGCAAAAAAGAAGCCTATTCATAATTGTCAAGAATTGAGATTTCATTGCATGGAACAGTGTTTTAATTAATGAGGGGAGCAGTGGCAACGTAGCTAAATATCCTAGCTGGCTTTGAGATAAATCAGTGTTATGTCACGCTTACAAATGAAGTTAAATAAGTCACAGTGTAGCCATTGTGAAGAGCTGCTGCATCTAATTCTGTTGTGGTGCCTCAGTACCTGAACAAAAAGCACATTGGCAACTGACTGTTAGCTGGCTAAAAGAAATTTCATCTCTACACCACTTTGGGATGTTCACAGAAATTAAGATGTGTTCACTGAACCTAAAATCAGTACTGGAAAGCTGCTGGTGAGTTGATATGTCTATCATTAAGAAAAAGTAAAGTCACGATTATTTGTCTAGTTTTAATACTTTTACATGCAAACTTTTTCTGCTTAAATGTTATTTTTAAAAAAAGCACTTGCACTTCCTCTGACTTCAGACAATTCTAAGTGGACTAGCAATTTTTTATATTTTGTAGCAATTCCTAGTTATTGCATAATGGGTACGTAATTGTTGGCTTCTAAATAAATACTATCCTTTATTTAAGAAAGTGTAACATAATGACAGGTTATACACTGAGGAATATACTGTAAAGATCCGTGAGGAGCATGAACAGTACTTTGTATTCAGTTATCTATGATGTATGCATGTCAAGATCAACCAAATTTCTACAGTCACTTTCAACAACAATAATACTGCAGAATGTTGTGTAAGATATATGAAGATACACAATTCCTGTAGGTATTTTTTTGGTAGTACCAATTTCTATGATATGCGTTCTGTTATATTTAATAAATAAGATACTCTGTTATGTTTAGTAAATAAGATATATAAATAGGAATATAATAAAAATTAACCTTATAACAAATAGCTCTTTTCTTTACCTAGGCTAAGAGGGGAAAGCAGAAGGATAATGTGAGGAAAAAGAGGTCCCTTCTGGTGAATGTAGGTCTTGCACTAGCTCCTGATTCATTTCAAATAGTCCTCAACAGTGAAAATGAAGTTAAAGGTAATGTACGTATGTGTGACTGAAAGTTAGTACACTTGACTTTGACTGCTTTGCATGGTCTTGAAGGTTGGACGTAACATCTAGTGGCAACATGTAGAGAATATTGCAATACAGATGAAATGACTGTTCTGCTGAATTCTGTGGCAAAGCTATCGATTTCATTCGGGATCTAAGATTTACATTGTGACACTGGAAGAGGAAATGTTTCTGGTTTTCTCCACTGAATTCATCTGAATCTTATTGTTGTGCTGTAAGTTGTATTGTAATTTTATTTTCACTATGTGGTCTTACCCAAGGTCAGCTTTAAGTGGTATTTTCTGAAGTTTCACTCCAGAATATTGGGTACTGTAATTGTATTTTTATTCTAAAATCTTGCTTTTGAGAGAGCAAGTTTTGCACAGAGATTTAGGCATGGATTCTTTATTTACTTTGTAAAACACGCATCATAAATAGGCATGTTCCTTATGCCACAAACAGCTGCAGTTTGTGACTATATAGCCTGTTGTTGAAGAAGAGTCGTTAGGGAACAGATTTTCCAGATGGCTCGAATTGTTTTATTGTATCTTGTCAATAAAGCAAACGTGTGACTAATTTAACCTAACTTTCTGAGTATAACGGTGTACTGACAGGGTGGAGATGATGCTGGAGGAAGGGAATGCTACGGGAGTCGTGTAGCTCCCGTAGCACCCTGTGGTGCTCTGGAAGGCCACGTGGTTCTCTCCTGCCATCTCTTCAGCCAGTCACCTTGCATATTCTCTTCAAAGCAGTCACCTTGCATATTCTCATTTCAAACTTGATCGACTGATGACTTGCAACTAAGAGTGTTATTTACAGAATCAACACTCCGACTTCGTGCAGTGCAGTTCAGTATGTGAAAATTATTTTATTGGAAAACATTTTCATACATGATTTAAGGTGGTAAAATGCATTGTATTTGTGCAACAAATAGAATTAAAAGCGTGCATGTATTTTTACTTGCTCTTGAATTTTGAGTTGACAACTGTAAAATTATATTCACACTTCCTCAGGAAAATCTTACTACACATTAGCCTTCCAAGATAAGTCATTAAAATGAGTGAGATTATCACAATATTACAGTTATTACAATACTTTCTATCTGTTTGATGCAGTGTTTTGTAAAATTTTGTTTTGAAAGATTTCAGTTGTTCCTGTGGCTGTCATCCAAAGAGTTTTTTGCTTTTTCCCTGACACTTATATTACAACAAAATCAAACGTGTTTATTGAAGGAGTAAGAAAATATATATGTAACTGTATTATTAAAACATACATAGGACAGGACATCAGATTTATAGGGTTATTTTTTCTTTTAGGTTGCATAAAGAGCTGTGCATCAACATGTCATTCTCTTTTGATGTATATGCTGGCCTAATTTACTGAGACTTGTACCCGCAGATCCAGAGAACAATGTACTTTTCTAATCCACAGTTCTTTACCCTACAACCTTACATGATATTACTGTCATTATGTATTACACTGAACAATTTCTGTCAGTTGATTTGTGTGTATAGTTAAATAACACAGCCTTATCACAAGCTGGATAATGCATTGCAAAATATTTTTAACAAGAATGGTAAGACATTATGCCTTCCTCTTTTCATTGTAAATCAATGTAAGTGAAAGTGGTTATACAAATATTTTAAAGCCAGAAATACTTTATATGTATCTGCTGCTATTATTTGGCAAATTTTTTGAGGATCAAATTAAAACTTAACTCAGTCTGCATTATGTGTTAGGGACTATCACTTAGATTCAAGTGAAAGTACAAACTCATCTGGTTTCCCAGTCACATGAAGTTACTTGTATTCTAATGCAAAGCGTTTCCTCTGTGTCATTACACTGCAAAAAATAATATCTTTTTGATGTATCTGTACCACTGGAGTAACTTTCTACCTCAGGGCGCCAGCTTGTTCCGCCCTTCCTCCCTGGTTGTTTCTTTGTTTAATACTTTTGCCTAACATCTTGTTGACTAAGTAAAACACAAGTCAGTATTCTCAAATTAAAACAAAAAACAAACTTTAATGTGTTTGATTAGATAAGTGTTCTTAAAATTCAGCATGAATGTGAAGTTTGCCTCTTGCTTCATCCGTTTACTCTTGACTGAAGCTAATTAGAGCAATGCATGCCCTGTGAGAAAAGAGGTGTAATTGAGACATTTGGGGGCCAAACAAGCATAAATAATTTATTGTATGGGACAGCTATATCTGAAGATATAGGAAAAACAGAATGGATGCTGGTAGGGTGTGGTTCTTTTCATGTTGGTTGGTCGGTTTTGGGAAAGCTTGAAGGTCTGAAAAAAGGGCTGGATTTCCAGTGTTTCAGAAAGTAGTTATGAATCAAATTTCATACCTTCATATGAATTTTTTCATCTCTAATACCTAAAAATTGCCTTATATTCTTTTTTCTTTGCTAAGTTTCCTCAGGTAAAAGTAGGAGTCAAATAAGCTACCTCTGTGCAAAAGCACAACATCATATTAAAAGCATGGAGAAAGTTGATGAACATTTGAAACACTCAAAAAATGAAAATGACAGAGAGAGGTAATTACTGTAGACAAGAAGTGTCTCTTTTGTCTTGTGTAGAAATGTCTAACGGGGAGTTTCCTTATTGCAGCTGTTACAGTACTTGGTGATAGCTTATAAGTGGCTGAATACTCGGACTTGGCAGAACACTTAAGCATGTGTTTAACTTTATGTCTGAAAAGTTCCGTGATGTTCCCATGCTATGCATAATTGTATTATTTTGCTGTTCACGTGCACCATAAACTCACCTGTTCCGTTGATACAAACTGAACAGACAGAAGAATGAGTGGATTAAGGCTGGAAGACTGAACAACTTGATGTACAATTGAAACTTTTTAGGTCCTTGTACCACATCACATGCTACAGCTTCTTAATAAAGAAATGAAGTAGTTGATCCTGAGAGTCAGAAAGATTAATCTGTAGGAAGATCACAGATTTTGTTTTGACTATTTGTGTATCATTTCAACATTCTTTATGTAAAAGGTGCACTAAAAATTCCCATGATGAAGTTTAAATTTTTTTCAAAAAAATTCTAAATCCAAACTTGTTTTCAAGACTTAGACATTCTGAACATCAATTTTGAAATATTTAGTTTAGTTTAGTTTCTAAGATAGATAATTAGGGGTGTCACACATCTTGAAATTTTGGTATAGTTACTCAGATCAAGAATTTCATCCCACTCTTGATATGCTGAGGGGATTTCTTTTTTAAATTAATAAAGTAATAGTGTTATCTTTGCTACCGATAATAAGTGTTCCATTTATTAATTTTTATTAGATTTAAAATTTTATTTATGATGGCCATCATTATTGATATGACTTTTTTGCAATCCTGAAGTGTAGAAGATAATCCTGCTGATAAGTAATTTGATGTATGCTTTTTCTTTGGTAGAATTATACTTTGGGCAGATTTGGCAAAAGTTGCACGTAAGCAAGAAGTATGGGATGTCTGCCGTGCAGCATGCAGATTTTGTCTCTTGTATGATGATACTTTGTTTAGGAAGGTAACAAAACCTAAAAAAGGTAAGTGAACAAATTATTTTGAGCGTTGCAAGAGAAACTTTCTCCTTGTTTTATTAGAGTTGCTTGAAGGAGTAAGCCAATATTATTATTTTCTTCCATCTCCTTCCCAAAGTTCCCTAAGACTCTGGTCTGTCACTGCATGTTGGCGTCCATGGAATATTCTTTCTACCTCCGAATCTAGAAATCAATTCCTACATTTTTCTGTTGAAACCATATGTTGCCTTCAGAAGTGTTTCACCGGTGCTAAAGAAAAATACTTATATGAAATGTATCTACCTATATAAGAAAATAGGTTAATTCCCTAATGGTCATCTAGGTCCATATTATCCATCTCTGTTGTACTTAATTACCTGAGGAAGCTGAAGAAAAATGGATTATTGGTCACTTTGTGTGAGGGTTACGTGGTAAGATTTTTTATCCTTTATTCCCTTATTAGCGGTTCCTCTGAGGTATCCAGCATTGTTTGTGCCTTGTTCCTTGGGGGTCTGCTGAAAACCTACCACACGTGTTAAGAGTTCTCAACTCAGGGAAAGAGCACTTTCAAACCACTAGCAGCAAGCAGCTGTTAAAGTTGTTGGGTTTTTTTTGCCTGGGAGTTCATAAAATTCACCTTTAAGAATAGATTAAATTCTAGTACATGCCCTGTTGGCTATTTTTTTTTTCCTCTAGCCAATGTTAATTGAACCTACTCCACATTTTTTCTCTAGGTTATTTTCAAGGTTCAATTAAAATAGGGCATTAATTTACCTATTTTCTTTCACAAGTTTTGCATCTCCAGACTAGCCATGTTTCTTTGAGAGTTTATGGGTCAGGATTAAAGGGAGGGCAGGCACAGGTGACGTTATAGTGGGGGTCTGCTACAGGCCACCCAACCAGGAAGACCGAGTGGATGAGGCCCTCTATAGACAGATAGGAGCAGCCTCATGTTCACAGGTCCTGGTCCTCTTGAAGGACTTCAATCACTCCGATATCTGTTGGAGGGACAACACAGCAGGGCATGAGAAACCCAGGAGTTCCTGGAATGCGTCGATGATAACTTTCTTCTCCAAGTGACAGAGGAGCCAACAAAGGAGAGATGCCATGCTGAACCTTGTTCTCACCAACAAGGAGGGGCTGGTGGGAAATGTGAAGCTGAAGGGCAGCCTGGGTTGCAGTGACCATCAGATGGTGGAGTTCAAGATCCTTAGGGCAGCAAGGAGGCACACAGCAAGCTCACTACCCTGGACTTCCAGAGAGCGGACTTTGGCCTCTTCAAGGATCTGCTTGGCAGAGTACCATGGGATAATGCCCTGGAGGGAAGAGGGGCCCAAGAAAGCTGGTTGATATTCAATGGTCACCTCATCCAAGCTCCAGAGCGATGCATCCCAACAAAGAGGAAGTCAGGCAAAAACTCCAGGAGGCCTGCATGGATGAACAAGGAGCTCTCAGACAAACTCAAACAGAAAAAATTAAGCCTGTAAAGGGTAGAAGCAAGGGCAGGTAGCCTGGGAGGAAAACAGATAAATTGTCCAAGCAGCCAGGGATCAGGTTAGGAAAGCTAAAGCCCAGATAGAGTTAAATCTGTCCAGGGACATGAGGGGCAACAAGAAAAGCTTCTACGGGTACATCAGCGGTAAAAGGAAGACGGGAAAATGTGAGCCCTCTCCGGAAGGAAACAGGACACCTGGTGACCTGGGATATGGAGAAAGGCTGAGGTGCTTAATGACTTTTCTGCTTCAGTCTTCACCGGCAAGAGCTCTGACAATACTGCCCAAGTTGCAGAAGGCAAAGGCAGAGACTGGGAGAATGAAGAATTGTTTAAAAAATTCGACAGAGACTAATTAGGTACGTTTATTGAAGAATATTGAACTTGATGGGTCAAACAACCTGTGGTTCAGGAGATTCTGAAAAACTGTGAAGATAGACCAGGAAAGAAAGTAGCTTTGTGTAACCTACTTTTATGCCTTTCCTCAAACACCTGCTATTGGCCAACAGTGTAGCGGGAATCCATGGTGACGGCATTTATGCTTTTACTTTGTGTTTATATTTAAATAATTTTGGTCCTTTCTCTTCATTATTAAACCAAAGAAAAATAATGCTATTTTTCTCTTTATTGATGTGTGTGTTCCAGAAAGTCAGCCCCATCCGTAATTTAAACACAGTGAGATTTTACCTACTACATAATGTCCAGCACTCCACTTCCATTGAAGTAATAAAATTTAACTGGAGTCCATAGGTTATATTCATAACTAATGTAATTTCAGTATGCACATTATGGCTGGAGCAAGTTATTTGTTGCATATATTGAAGTTTATGCACAAATGCAGTAAAATCACAGATAACCAATACCTCAGCACTGCTTGAGAAGAACGGGTTTTGAGTGCAATAAATTGTGCTGATGAAAAAAAAGTTGAGTGAAATAATTTTAAATCCATACTTGTTAACTCTTTCTTCTGGATTTAAGAATGTGTAGGGATTTTTAAATTTTAAAATGAAGGTGATTTTTTTTTCTGATTTGCATGGTAATAATAATGAATTGATTGATTGATTTGTAGCACAGAAGAAGAAAGCTAGTACAGCTATGATGGATGATGATCAAGGTGACAGCTTACCAGGAGAATCATTACTACCTGCTAAATCCTTCTCTTTTGAAAGAGATTTACTCAGAATGTTGGCAGAAATAAGATTCATTAACGCAGAGGTAAATAAATTACATAGCTGTCATTCATGTTTGTTTCATTTAGCTTTGGTTTATGTATAATTTTATGAATAAATCTTAAAGCACTGGAATTCTGAGTTTAATTATTGTCTACCTCCACAGGAACTAAAGGAATAAGTAGTTTCATGAAGCATCTTTATTGAAATACTTTGTGAAAGTAACTATAGCAATAGTTTCACTGCAGGTGGTGATAATGCTTTTTTACAAGGGATTCTATTGTAAATATTTGACATGTGACATTACATTTCTGGATCCTTAACGTTCCAATATGACTTAAAAAAAATTTTTTTTTCTTTTCTCAATGAAATTACTTAGTAAAATTAGCTATAGAAATTCGGAAGACTAGCAAGTATTTTACATTGCATTTCATGTAGCTGTACGTGCCTGTACAACATCTGAAAAAGCATTTTGTATTTTCTAATTTTTGAAGAGGTAACAACACTAATACTAAGTCACAGTCTATTTTCACAGTGATAAACTGGGTAGAAAATTTATTTCTCTGTATCTTTCCAGGCAACTATTAATTTATTAAGGTTGCAGGGAATTGAACTGAATGATCATGCTGTACCTCCAGAAGACAGAAGCCAGTATCGTGCAGGATATGTTTCATATATTCCTGAAAATGATCCAGAATGGAAAACGTACAGGTGCTTTTCTTTAATATATAACAAGACCTAGGAACTCTAACAGATTGTTATTATCACACACAGATGATAATTGCAAGTTATAGCTTCTTAGTGGAATTCATTGCACCAGATGCTTTATATTTTTAGGTAGTCATGGTAATGGGAAAAGGAAAAGAATCTAAAAATAATGGCTCAAAATAATTTTTCTTTAGTTTGTTTTCATTCTGGAGTGTGCATTTTATTTTTCATTTAACATTTCTTTGTGTTATGTTGGGAAACTAGAAGCTAGTATCCCAACCTTAAAAACTATTAAAACTGTGTTATATTTACAGTTAGACCATAAAATTCTATATTAAAATATATATTTCCCCAAATAAAAACCCTCTTTGTCTTGCTTTGTAGCTCCTATGCGATAATGGTCTCTGAGTACTCAAATACATACAATGAATTACTGCAGTTTGCAAGAACTTAGTCTGTTCCATCCAGTCAACTGAAATGAAAAAGGGAGAGTAGAACATAGCAAGTATTGTTTTCTTTCTGGTCTCACACAATTATTTCTTGCAAAAGAGGAGGGGAGACGGGGGAGAATTCTGAATGTGATCTTTAAACTCTCTTGTGTTCACATTCGTACTAATATTAGCCTTCTTGTGAGAGTGGTCATGTCTTGCAGGAGTAAGATCCCAGGGTTGTGTCCCTAAGAACGTTCATTTAGTCTAACGATTAAGTAAAGTATCTCACACTATCTGCTTGCAATTGTTTAGTAAAACAGGAAAAAGTATAAACTGCGGAGAACCAAGGAACAAAGATGATGAGGATTCTGTTCCAAAATTTGCTACTAAGCTGTTTTTGAGTTACCCAATTGAATTAAAGACTCATAGCAAAAAAAAAGCACCTTGGTCTGCTGTGTCCTGTCCCTTTGTTGACATAGTAGTACCCTGTGTCAGCTTGTGCTTTTGGTTTAGTGACTTAACCATGGCCATTCTGTGTGGTCATTTGAGACTATATTTTTAATATTGCTTTTTCTAAGTAATGGTACATCTTGATAATTAAGAAAAGAAAAAGAGAAAGTTATTGAAAGAAATTTATGGCCTAGACTATGAAAAAGCTGTTATTCTATTAAAAATTAATGTAGTATTTCAGAGCATCCAGAGATATCTTTGAATGTAAGAACACATGCAGTTGTTAAGTGAATAAGACGCCTCCTTAACACTTGAGTGGAATGCCTTACTTGTGTCTGTATTCAAGTAGAGCCCTGTGACAGATATTTAATGATTTCTAGCACCGATGTGTGGATTCATACACACATTTTAAAAAAACATGTGGATGAAGAATGAACTATAACCACTATTTTTTAAGCTAATAGCATCTGAGTGTCAGAGACTATTCATTTTACGTTGATGCTAATTCCTTTCCTGAGTCATCTTCTCATCCAAGTAAAATATAAGTTAATGGATGAAGACTTAATAAATGCAACTGAAAAGTCATTAAAAAATTTTGTTGCTATTGATCGAGATGTATAACTGCATATTTAACCTTATGATGTAATCCCTTCTAGCGTTGAAGTTTTGGAATAACAGCTTCTTTATATTAATTTTATAGTTTATGGATAGACTACTTATCTCAGTATGCTATGGAAAACTTCCAGCGTGCAGCCGAAATAGGAGAAGAGCTGAATGAAGCCTGGATTGTTCACAATGCTGTGGTGTATGTCTTAAACTACAATAGACATCTCATCTCTTCAGGAAGACAGAGGGAAATTACTGAGTATCTGCAGACTCTTCTTGGGGCCATCAAGACTGTTGGGCACAACGGGTAAATTTAGATGTTCGGTTATGAACATGCTCTTTTTTTCTAAAACAGAAAAAATAATTTTACAACCGTTGTAGATCACCTTGTGCTGTGAAGGACTCTTATTGCTGGCTTTTATTGTTAGCAGAATGACTTTGGTATATACGGAGAGTTCAGAAGAGAAATTTAATTTTGTGGTGTGAAAATAGCTTTTTAATGCTTTCTCTTTGTTCTTTGTTACTCTTCACTATAAGCCATATTCACTTTAGACTAAGTAATATTAATTTTCTTGTGGAATAGCAACATGTGTATGTGAAATAGCATTTTGTTAAGTTAGTCAGAAAGAATCAGGAAAATTTTCTTAGCCTGCAAGTTTCCAGGACAGCTCAAAATGTGTTTGCTTGCTGTCAGTTGCTCTGAAATTGAGTTATATTGTAAATATAGTTAATTGTAAATATTTCTAATCAGAGTAAGGTGGTTACTACTGGTTTTGAAATATAAGAGAAAAAAAATAAAGGGAATGTGCACATTAATAGACCATGAAAATAGGAACATGGATTCCACAGTGCCTTAGAGAAACCCTGCGCTGTAGTAAATGCAATGGGAGAGTCATCGACTATGACAGAGGAGATCCTCTAGTCAAAGTCTGACTGTGGGACAAAATCCTAGAAATTTTAGCACGTTATTGACAGTGACCTCAGCATTAGGCAAACTGTTAGGACCTGCAGCAAAGACAGTTCTTTTGACAGTATTGGAGAACTAAGCCTAAAGTGCAGTTTGTACAGAGATGAAGACTGCTAATACCTAGTTATTAATTCTGATATTTATATTAGCATGTATTAGCAATAACCTCTTAGTCATAATTCAGTTTCTGTTTTCTCAAAAAAAAAAAAAAACCCACCAGAAATGGTAATTCCAGTTCAGCAGTTGATTGGCATGAAGAGTAATACAGTGTAATAAATAAATGGTTTTATGTGAGGGGTTTGGCTAGGTTAATTTTTTAGGAAATAGTTATTATTTTCATGCATAGCAGGCTACTAATAAAAAACTATATTTTAAATGTGTTTGTCTGACGTAAGTATGAACTTATATTTTTTTTTTTCTGTGAGGAAATAGAAGCTTCAATTATAGAAAGAGCTGAAAAAGTATCATGTAAACTATGGAAGTTGGTTGTGGGGTTTTTTTGTACGTTTAACCATTTTAACTGCTTTTCCAATGGGAAATTTTTTTTGTAACATCCATAACTTTGCTTCCTAAAAAAATTTACATTTTCAAGTAAGGTTTATTACTTGAAAGTAATAAACTTTATTGCATCCTCTTATTTTGATCTGATGCAGTGTGCACTTCTGATTTTTGTTTTCTTCTTCAGAAGTACTACGATTTTATTGATGTTATGTAATGCTTTGGCTCGGGGCTTAATTCTTCGTTGGATTCCAAAGCCAAAACTTGTTGAGATGAAAAAAAGCGATGCAGCAACAGACAGAAGCACAAAAGCTGCAGCAAAGAAACATGAAAAAGCAAATGTCATCCAGTCTTTTTCAGTAGATCCCAGTGGACTTCCTGATATCAAAGCTGCCTTAGAGGTACAAAGCCCTCATTTTTTATAGTCTTTTTTGGTCTGCTGTCATATATGACAATTCATATAAATTAAATTGTACAAATTTTTCCAAAAAATAAGCTACCATCTTTTAAAGTCAGCACAAGTCCTCCCAAAATGCATGCTGAAGTTCTTCACCAACTGGGGCTGAGTACAGTAACTTCCATTTGCTGTATGGGTTGACTTAATAAGATGTTGTTAGGCTTAGAGGTGCATATGCAACAATTTTAAAATAACTAATTGACATCATGTTCCATACAAAAGAGCTTTCCACATTTCTCCTGTTTCAGCCTTTTTTTTTTTCTTCTTGGCTTTAGATTTGTGAATTTGCCCTACACGCGACAGCTGGAACCGTACCTAGTGAAGCAGTACCTATTGCTGCACAACAGCAGATCATTGCGACCTGGGTGAAAGCAAAGCAGTTAAACCACCAGCAGATTGGACATAAACTTGGCACTGAGGAGGAGGTATTATATCTCTGAAATCCTGCATAATGTTTAAACTTTTCTTTGAAAAATTAAAAAATTTAGAAGTTCATTTAATAATTACTGAAATTACCAATGTGTGTTTTCTTCTATATATTTGAATACAATGATGAAAATAGATTTTGGCTGTAGTTCCCATAAATCTTTATGGAATGCAGCAAATTTTTCACATTGGGCATACCATTGAGTCTACCCTCTGTTTTTAGCTGCTAAGAGTAATTATGGTGATGTCTGGCATATGATGACTGTATAACAAAATTGGTTTTGAATTCATACATTTAAAATAATAAAATTGCTACATAAAAATAATAAGAAAAATCAACCGTATTTATATCAACATTTAATACAGTCTCTTAATATATGGAATATGGACCTAGTAACTTGGAAAATATTTTATTCCTATCTTTTTATTTTATTCTGTTTATAAAACCTTAATCCCTCAGTGATATATGGAATTTACATTCATTGTATTCTTGCTATGGTTTTTTTAATGTTGAAACTGTAGTAGTTCAGAGTTCACAATGTTAATTAAAAGTAAATAAATATATAAAATCCACCATTTTAAGGACATAGTGAAGAGAGGAAGCTTGCTTAATGCAAATTGAGGTTTTCAAACACAGTTATTATTACCTTGTCATCTCAATTAATGTCCTTAATAATGTTTACTTGCAAAAAAAAAAATAAAATCTGTTAATGTGAATTTTTTATTTCTGCTTAGAATGATGATGGAGCACAAAATCCTGTGGCAAGAGTTCTTGTTGGTCTAGAAATGTATTCATGTAATGGTTTGGGCCTCATGGATTTCACTGCGCCTAGCTTACCTCAGGTATTTAGTTTTGTTTTATTAGCTTTCAAGTTTTAAGAAATTGCATAGTATAAATGTGCTTTCAGTTTCAGTTTTGTGTAGAAGCAAAATTAATTTTGAAACTTTTATTGTACCATTACTTCCTTTAAAACTTTCCAAGAGATTGAATAGTTATGACAGGTAGAAGAATTTTGTGACTGAATATTTTCATTTATCCAAAAACCAGCATTAGAATGCCAGTATTAGAATTATTCCCATGTTGCTCTCACAGATTATTTCCATAACCATCAGATGAGCATAATGGGTTCAGATGAATTCTGTACAGACCCATACTTCTGACCTTCCATTTTTGTGTGGAGAAAACTTCACATAATCATAGAATCGTTTAGGTTGGAATAGACCTTTACAATCATCAAGTCTGTTGACCCACCACTGCCAAGTGCACCACTAAACCATATCCCTCAGCACCACCTCTACATCCCTCCAGGAATGGCGACTCCACCGCTTCCCTGGGCAGCCTGCTCAGTGCTTGACAACACTTTTGGTGAAGAAAATTTCCTCTTGTCCTGTCGCTTGTTCCTTGGGAGAGGAGATCAACCCCTCCCTCGCTATGGCCTCCATTCAGGGAGTTGTAGAGAGGTGTATTTTAGTGTTTGTATTGGAAGTATTCAGAATTTCAACAGAAAACTTTACGTTATATTGAATTTACTTTTGGCAGTTGCAAGGTAGAACACGACTACAATTTAAAGAATCAGGTGGCTTTTGGATGAGTTTTATATGAGTCATAGTTTCTTAAAGTACTTGCTTTTGATCAGTTTTCCATAATTACTCATGCTGAATAGTGCCACACTTTTCCGGTGTTACTGTTGGTTACCAAGCTATTCAAGAGGAATAAAGGTGATGTAGAAAGGTTTATACCCTATATTTTCAAAACAGTGAGTTGTGGTCTCACCTGTTTGATTACTGTGTTTATAATTTCTACCTCCTGTTAAAGAGCTTTCTTAAAGGACTAAGATGTATTTCCCCATTTAGCTAGGAATTTGGTGACGTTGTCTTACACTTTTGCAGAAGTCCATCTTTCTGTCAGTATAAATATATGGGTATCTAATTCTAATTGGTTTACAGGTTTATGCCAAATACTATGAGTTAGCTTTAGCTATTACTTCAGGGGCTTAGTTTTGGAGAGCAGTATTGTAATATCCTCATTTTGACCAATTGGTTAACAATTCCCATTATCTTAAAAAGATGGAACTTTCTGACTGACACCTGCAAAAGCAAGGAAGATGTTTAGATCCTATAATAAAACTATATATGAAACACTGTTGTTGTAAAACCAGTTCTATCTCCCATTCTTACCTTTGGCTAAACTAAAATGGACTCTGAATTTCAGAAGTCCCATTCCGCTGATTTTTCAGAAGAGAACTGAGGACATATTTATATGTCCTGGCAGATACTGCTGATCAAAAGGCATGCATACTTAAACCTGGATGTACATACACTATTGTAATACTTGCTACAGGGTGAGCGATGCTTCTCTATTGTATATTTTGATCGTTCTTGTAACATTTTGTTTTTCTTGATTGTTTTATCACGTACTTGTTCTGGGTGGATGTAAGCTGTAAGCATGTAAGTGAGAAGCATGTAAGAGAAGAGCATGATAAAAACCTGAGAATTTTAACTCTTTTCTTTTTTTCTTTTCTTCCCCCCACTGCCCCCTCCCCCCCCAGTTAGTGAAATTGGCTTTAGAATGCAGTTGGCCAGATTCCTTAGTGGAATTGCAGATACTGACACGACTTACGTATTTTGCATATCTATCACATAACTATGAGATAGTGACAACTTGTTCTAAAAGGATCTTGCAAACAGATGAGAATTTTTTCCGCAATAGAGATACTAAGAAATATGAAATGTAAGTACATGGAATTTTGCATGATGCTGTGGTATACTTGAATTAAATTTTGAAATGAGCATCTAGAGTAAATGCATCTGATCACTTAAACAAAAGTGAAAGAATCTTTTTTTACAAAGCAACTGTACAGTTAGGGGTGAAAGTGAAATTTTCCTACTTCTGCTGACTCTGTCATTACCAGTTACTTAAGTACTGCAGATGATGTTTTAACTCTGCAGCGTAGCTTGAGTAAAAGGCAGTGTGAGATCCAGATTGTGGCTCTGGACCCAGTTCAGGAAATATGAATTTTGTTATCCAAGTGAGACAAAAGGTCATACATATATGTGCATTCAGACGTCTTCCTGGGGAGCATTGCTTTTCTGAAATGTTCTCTGGCCATCGTGGTCTTTTCACACTTTTGTAACTTCCAAGCAGGAAGTAGCTTATTCTAGTTCTTTTTCTGATGCTAATTGCTTCCAGTGCTGAACTGGGTCACACAAAGGGTCTACACAGTTCACGGAACACGACGGAGCTGTGAGTGGTAATAGGTGATGGCAGCTACTCTATTCCAAACTCTGGTGTCAAGTAGCCTTTATGGTCTTTATTAACACCTATGCATACGGGTGCAATAGGAATGTAACTCATTTCTATAAAAGCCCGGTGTCTTACCTAACTGATAATTTAAAACATTGATCTCAAAGAAAAAAAAAGGTGTCGTATATAAAGGGATCTGTTGATGGAGTCCTTTATTATAAAAAGGAAGAATCTTTTGATCCTTCTATTTTTTAATATTACCTCCTCCAAAACCAGAATGTTATTGTATCAAAAGAGGAAGGGATCAGCTTCGTTGAGTAACAGTTTGTTGGAATGTAGGAAGGTTGAAATAAGCATGTGAAACACTTTGAATATAACTTATTGTTCATTTTTCTCTCTGAAAAATAATTCCTATTTAAAAAAAAAAATTCTGCTCTTTGAAATTCATGATTGTTTGCTACATGGGGAAAAACATGTAAAGCCAAATAAGATATATTAGTACGAAATATATAGTTTCAGTACATTACAGAAATTGAGAAAATATTTGCTGCATATCTAACAATCTGCAAAGTAGTGAATGATGAAATGTTTGATTAGTTGACAAAGAAATGTAGGCATGGATTCTAAATGCTATTTCCAGAGAAATGGAAAATAAACTTAGTCTTCCCATGGTAAAGCACAACTTCAGGACAAAGGAGGATTAAATACTTATTTTTAGCTTTGTTGTTGTTAACTTGTAATGTAGAACACTGGTGTCCTCTCACAAACACAAATCATAACTGCATGATAGTTCTCACCACAGGATAGGAACTGGACCAACTAGAATGTCTACATTTCTGTGTATGGTTGCATGTTGTAGCTGAGGCATTAAAAAAAACCCTTGCAAATTGCATTACTTCTTTTCTTACAAAATCACAGTTAAACAGAGGCACCAAATTTATTTACTTATTTATTTTTAACTGATTAACTGCTGGGACTGAAATCTACATTGTTTTCTTTTAAATGGAGCAGATGATGGTCCAAAGCCCTGTGTATACTTTACCAGACATAAGCAAGACCAGTTCCAAAAGAAATTATCAGAAGTTGTCTAATTTTCCTTATTTCTGTTCTTAATTGCTTGCCATGTAAGTTTGACTTTGGACTAATATTTTGTTTGATGTACAATAGTGAATAATGAGGAGAAAACCCCAAATCTGTTTTCTCCCCTTGCTAAATGTAGATGTAGTTTTTTTAATCTAAATTTGCAGTCATTTTCATTAGAGCTGTGAAAAAGATATTTTATTTCTGATATCTTTTCACAAAATGTTCAGTTTTTCAAATATTTTCTGGTTTTAAAAGAAAAGTCAGTAGAAGCATTTGTAACTTCCAAAGCTAGGGACATCTGTTTAGTAACAACTTGAACGTATCATTAATAGGAACTAGTATATTCTCAGACTGTAAGACTAGCACTTCTTTAATTATTTGCCTTTATTCAGGCCTGGTAACAGAGTGGGACAAGAAATGTTAAGCATTACTGCCTGTATACAAGGGAAGAGTATAATGGAAAATTTGTCTGGAAGAAAACATTTGCGCATAGCAGCATCAAAAGCCTTTGTTCAGAGTGCCAGGTATGTTTTATTTTGAGAGGACTAATATAAAACAGACCTGAAATTTGATTTACAGATTTGGGGATCAACATATTCTCTCCCAAGACTGATAAAAATCAAAATAATTGTGAGCTGAAATGCTTAACAAAGGATTTGACAGGTTTTTACAGTTCAGTAAATTTATCAAATACCATATATTCCACATAGCTGATCTTGTAATGTCATAGGATCATAGTAAAATCAGGTTGAAAGGGACCTCAGAAGGGCTCTAGTCCAAACTCGTGCTCAAAGCGGGGCCAGCCCAGGGCTTTGTCCAGTCTGGTCTTGAGAACCTCCAGGAATGGAGACTACAACCTCTGTGAGAAACCTGCTCCACTGCTTGACTGTACACATGTGCCATCTCATTGCTGAGATTAAATATGGTGGTGCCTAGGTCAGGTAAACCTGGATGTTTGTAGAAGTAAAATCCTTTATTTTGGTTAGAGCGTGATTGTTTTCCTTTATTAAGCTGTACTTCATTTTCTTCAGGTACGCAGGTGAAGCCAGGAATTATTCCCTTGTCATGTTTGCAGCCAGACACTTTTGGAATACATGTCTACCTTTGTTAAGTTCTCCAAATGACAGAGAGCAATTTAAAGAACCTACTGAAATAATTCTTAAGAATATAATTAAAGCAGAATCTAAAAATAAACAGGTAAGAATATCTAATAGGTATTGTGAATTGTGCATGTGTTTAGTGATTGGTGCTGGTGATAAAGAAAAATTTTCATTTGCTCTGAAGCTCTGGATGCATTCTTCGAGATACCTTTCCTAAGAGGGGCAAGTGACTTATTTGTCATAAACACATACATGGTTTCTAACTTGCATTCACATAGCACCCATTCACACGTACAGGGAATCACATATTCTTCTTTTCCATTTAGTGATTCTTCTGGTTTTAGGTAATTGTCAGACTTGCAACAGTTTTCTTTGAAATAATTTGCTGTCTGAAGGGCTGTAGTATTTCACTTTGTGAAGCTTACAAAAGGGAATGTTTAGAAAATATTCGAAAGAAAATCCAGAAAAAAGAGTCTTATCCAAAAAGGATGACAACGGATCTTAAAACATGAACTCAGAAAAAAAAACTGACTAAATTAAGGTTCCCCACACCTGCAAATTGAAATTTCTCTTCTACCTGTAAAAACGAATTTTTACTTTGCATATCTCCAGTTTTTAACAGACTAGCACTTTGGCAATAGGAAGTAGTTATAATTCAAACTGTGCTGGGAGTCAGTGACAAAATTAAATACTTGTTGATTATGAACACGTGTAAACTGGAGACATCGTTTTGAAACAATATGTAGGTGATGTATATTGTATATCACATCTCGCCATATGGAATTTCTTCTGCACACTGAAACGTCCCTACACATTTACAACTTTTCTTACTTCAAAATTCTCCAGAGCTAATCCATTTCTCTTTCTAGGTTTGATTTACGTGTCGGTGAAGCTGATATGAGTTCTCCTGTGCATTTCCATGGGCACAATTTCAATTAGAGCTTGAAGGGTTTATTAATAACTCTTGCATTCAAGCTCAGTGGTACCAATGTGAGTCTGCACCTTAGATCATCAAGCAGTGTAGTACAAGAATAGAAAACTTAATTTTGATTTGTGCTCAAGCCATGTATAAATCACAAATAGTCAGAGACGGTGACTGGTCTGCTTGATTCTGGGTGTGTAGGAGACAGAACTGATGAGTACACCGTGTACTTGGAAGTGCAGTGAAGATTGTAAACTTAATGGAACTTTGACAGTGTTTGGGTATATAACAGTAATTGCCCATAGGCACAGTTCTAAAGGTTTAGTTATTTGCAGAGGTGATATCTTTAAAACCAATAAAAGGAAATACTTCATTATGTATATATACTTAACTCACTACCACAGCGTATTTTCAGAGTGAACCCTCAATAAATTGTATTAAAAAGCAAGACATCAAAAGCAGCGTGGACAGCAGGGTGAGGGGGGGATTCTGCCCCTCTGCTCCGCTCTGGGGAGACCCCCCTGCAGTGCTGCCTCCAGCGCTGGGGCACCAACAGCAGAAGGACACGGAGCTGTTGGAGCGGGGCCAGAGGAGGCCCCGGAGATGCTGGGAGGGCTGGAGCCCCTCTGCTGTGGGGACAGGCTGAGAGAGCTGGGGGGGTTCAGCCTGGAGAAGGCTCCGGGGAGACCTTATATGGTACAAAAGATGTTAAGTCACCTTTTAAAAATGATCTGAAAATAGTCTGAAAAAATAAGCTGTTGCTCATTTCTGACCAGGGAGCTTGTGGAGTCTCGGCTTGGAGCGCTCAGAAGATGAGCGAGCAAGGCCCGGAGCAACCTGCTCTGTGTTAGCCTGCTCCGAGCAGGGGCCTAGACTGGAGAGGCCTGAGGGGCCCTGCCAGCCTCAACTCTTGTGTGGTTCTCTGACAGAGTACATCAAGAGTTCACGTTATTTAATCAATGTAACTGGTTGAATGTTACCGAGTCTGGTTATTGCTGTATTGGTTTTGTATTATAAACTTGTTCTGGAGAAATGGCTGTGGTTTTCAGCTCCTGCACAAGTAGCTATTTAGGTAACACATTACTAGTTCATATTAACAATATTAATTGGTGTACAAATGAAACAGAAGTACAGTAATACTTAAATACATACGTTAACCAAAAGATAAAAGGTGCTTTTTAAAAAAATTTTTTTTTGGGCATCTTTTTTAGGAGAAGAAAGATACGTTGCCTTTGCATCAGTGGATTACAAAGGATTTTCAAAACGTCGGGTTATCAGATGGATGTTTTCTCCCAGGCATGTTCTTAACTTATTTTGATCTGGTAATAAAAGAAAAAACAGTATTTTGTAATATCATTATTCTAATTCTGCAGTATGTTAATAAATCATTTGAATATACTTCAAAGGTGCTGAGGAAGATCTGACATTAAGAACCTCCTTATATGGGTTATTATTCCACATATATGCTGATAAAGCTGATTGGGAGACAGCACTGAAAGTCCTGGATGAAGCTATTAGAGTTTTGCCTCAGACAAGACACAGGCTGTAAGCTGGTTGACTTATTTTTGTTAAAATAAGCATCCTGATTCTTGAGAAGTGTAAAACTCTTGAGTATTTTTTTTATTTTGCATGTGGAAAATATTATGATTAGTTTCTGTCAGCTTGTCAGATCTTACAACAGAAAACACTGTTGTGTCTTTTCGATGAAAGAGACATACGTTGGCAGTGCTTCTTATTGTTAATCTGTTCATAATATTTGTAAATTATTTTTTTAAAAAACTTGTATATAAGTAGTATCTTACTTTTACAAGAAATAGGCACATGAATTGTGGCACATAAACTTTTAATTTTCCTAGCTATAAAGACGTTAATATTAAATGGAAACTAAATTATCTAGAGTACTGTTTACATAGTCTTAACTGAGTTCAAAGATATATGCCCTTTTATGTCAGTTTATGTACTTTACATCTCCGTACTATACTGATATGAACTAGTATATCTACCCTACTCACAAAGTTACTTTATAGGTACAATTGCAAGTAATTTGCCATGTTTTTTTGTCTTTTTCTAGCCTGATTTTTAAACATATGGCTGCAGTGAAGGCAGGATCGGGATACAATTTTATGATGGACATGCAGAAATTCAGAGATGAAAGTGAAGATTATTTGTCACATATGTGGCGTCATTTGGTAACAGGCTCCAGAAGTATTGTTGGACAGTTAAGCTGTTTTCAAAACGCAATCATTGCTTTACAGGTTTGTCGGTTTTTACTATATGTTCAAGTGCTGATAGAATGACGTTTCTCGAGGGATTCACAAGATTGCAAGTTCTGTGAAGTATATAATTGAGCTGGTAGGAAGGCCATATACTTGACCATTACTTTTTATAACTTTGAAATTACACTTCAGTTGGAAAACTGTGTATGGTTGAATCTTGGTATCCAGTGAAAATTCAGTTGAGTCACGTCAAAGAAAATGTCTAAGAGTAGCCAGTTGCAAGAAATTTTGGTAAAGCAAAGAATTAACTGAATATATAAATAACTAAAGTTTTCTGTTACGTTCCATTGAGCCTAACTCTGATTATGTGATGCCAATAAAACTGCTCACTGTCAAATTATTATTTTTTGCTTCTGTTAAGACTATATTGAACTTCGGAATTTCTTTTTGATGGTTTACATCACCAAATGTAAACAAACTCTTCCTTTATTACTTTTATATAAACAGGAAAATGAATGGCAGAAAGTTGATTATCTGATGGAATTTGCTGAATGGCTATATTGTAACCAGTTTCCCCTCAATGATGTTATTAAACCTCTGGACTGGGTGGTAGATCTCTTGCTGCATATGAAATTTTCTATGCAGTCCTCACAAGAAGAAGGTATGTAAAAGGTGTATATCCTTCAGAGGAGTGACCCTGCTATGGCAGGGGGGTTGGACTAGATGGTCTCCAGAGGTCCCTTCAGCCACCCCTATCATTCTGTGATTCTGTGAATTTCTCAGCAGCAAACACAAAGGATATTTTGATTTACAGCTTAGTTACCATGAAGAATGGCACCAGCTTGGTGGCACTTTCTCCAGTATTCACTGTCGTTTGTTCAAGGCTAGCTTAAACGTATCTGTGAATTCTGTGTTGCACCATGGAGACCTACCCTCGGTCTTTTGGTGTAGGAAGATACAGCTCCTGTCTGAGGCAGGGGTTCCTGAGTTGTGAGGTGCCACCAGGAGGCAGTGCTCAGTAGCTCGATGTTTCAAATGCATCGTCATGGAGGGCCAGATGTAACTGTAGGAAATGGTTTCTGTGCCAGGATTTGGGTACTTAGATTCGTTGCTCTTTCCTTGGCTTTATCTAGTACTTTAGGATTGATTTTTCAAAAATTACTTTCAAAGGGATGCATGCTTTCAAGTCCTTATGTAACTCTGCAAAAATTCTTTGGTCATTTTACTTTGTGTCCACTTCCAGTGATATGGACTCAGCGACCTATTTTGATAGGATACCCCATTACTTATTCTGAAAAAAAAAAAAAAGTATCTAATTTCTAGAACAATACTGTACCGTGTGGCATTAATCATCAACTGCTCTGTTCTTATTTTTGTGTGGATAGATGAGATAGATCAGAGAAGTACTTATGGAGTTTGCATTGAAAAAGATAAATGTTCAGTATCTCTGGTATCACACATTTGATTAAAGTCACAGTAGCAATATTCTGTTCATGCTTTTCTGTTGGTGGTTTTGTTGGGTTTTTTTACAGCCCTGTTGCGATGTAAAGTTTGTACTTGTTCTTTCACGATCTTCCCACCCGGTTTCAGTGGTTGCTTATGGTTAGTGGACTTCTTACACCCCCTATGTTTCAAGAAATTTTTTACAAAACTTTTAATGGAAACCGACATAATAAGAAAAATTAGATTCAAATATAAAACAGCCCATGTTTGAAGGGACCTCAAAAGATCACCTGGTCCAACCTTCTGTGGAAAAGGGAGCCTCGATGAGATTATCTAGCACCCTGACAGCTGTGTCTTGAAAACCTCCAGTGATGGGGACTCCACGTCCCTGGGGAGGTTGTTCCACCGATAGATTGCTCTCACTGTAAAAATTTTTTTTTATATCAAGATAAAACTGTCCCACTGTAACTTGTATCCATTGCCCCTTGTCCCCTCTGCGTGGCTTCTTGTGAAGAGAGAGCCTCTGTCCTCTTTGTAGCTGCCCTTTAAGTACTGGAAAACTGTAATGAGGTCCCCCTGAGTCGTCTCTTCTCCAGGGTGAAAAAAACGTAACTCCTTAAGACTTTCTTCATAGGGCAGGTTCTCCAGCCCTTTGATCATCTTTGTGGCCCTACTTTGAACTCTGTCTGGTCCGTCTATGTCTTTTTTAATTTGTGAGGACCATAACTGGACACAGTATTCCAGTTGCAGCCTTACAAGCACTGAGGACAGTAGGTGGGGTGGTCAACATCTGTGCCTCTGCTAGTAACGCCCTGCTGATGCAGCCCATGACCCACCTTGTCTTCATTGCTGTAGCAGCACACTGCTGACTCATGTTCAGCTTGTTGTCCACCAGGATCCAAGTCCCTTTCAGCAATGCTGCTCCCCAGCTACACAGATCCTAGTATGTACTGGGCTCGTTGGTTGTATTGTCCCTTGCACTTGTCTTTGTTAAACTTCATACAGTTCTTTCTAGCCCACTTTTCCAGTCTGTCCTGGTCTCTCTGTAAGAAGGCTCTTCCTGCTGACGTGTCCACCTCACCAGCCAGTTTGGTGTCATCAGCAAACTTGGGTGAGGATGCTTTCAGTCCCATCGTCCAGATCATTTATGAAGATGTTGAACAGCGTGGGTACTGATCCCTGGGGGACCCCACTTGTGACAAGCTGTCAGCCTGAGTGAAAACCCTTGATCACCATCATCTGAGTGCAGCCTGTTAGCCAGTTTCCTGCCAATTTCGCAGGTCACCTATCCTGTCTGTATCTTGCCATCTGTCTTTTATTAGGAAAGAATAAAATTAATCTGCTGAACTGTCCCTTTACCTAACTTTATACTGTGTCAGTCACGCTCAGAATTCACTCAATTTGCTTGTTACTTTAATAACTTCATCTGTAACAGTCATTGGATTATGTCATAGGTGTTATGTTACTGCACTCTGCTTTATCTTGTAGAACATCAATTTGATGTTGAAAGACAACAGTGTCTTCACTTTAAGACACTTAAGAGTACTTCACTTTAAGCTGAAAATCTGCTGATGACTTGGTTTTGGGCTGAACTTCAAGCAGAGTTGGAATTTGTATAAAACATCAGTGTTTACTGAAAAATTACTGGAATTATACGGCACAAAGGAGAGGATTGAGTAGCAGAGTATCTTCTGAAGTTGCCATCAAGAGCCATTCAGATACCTCATTACAGACACAGGGATGACCTTGAGCTGTGTTCTCGACTTAGTTGACATTGACCCATCTGTTAGTGGATTATTGCCTGTTTCTGTTTTGCACGAGTGCTGGCCAAATACACTTCGTGCTGACTAGGCTACTGGTAGTCAGGACATGGCGTATGGTCACCATGGCTTCTATGCCACCATGGCTTCTAGCCAGGATCAAGAGGATTCTGATTTGACTGCAAGACTACTTAAGTATCTGAAATTAGTAAGCTAGACTGTCTTTCCCACAGATTTATTTTCAAGAAGACATAATTAAAGTGTGTTTGCTGTGGATTTAATTTCTGTGTCAGACTTACATCATTTAATATACGTATCTGTTATTTTATTCATTAAAAACATGGTACAAGTAGCATTGCGTCACCAAAAGACGACAGTCAGTAGATGGGTTTCCATGTTTCTGTTTGTTTCCATAAATATTTTCATTTTCAATTCAGAAATTTTAACTTTTGAATACATTTTTAAATACTGTCACTGTGTGCATGTTATTTGTTTTTTAACAGAAAGAAGTACAACACCAAAATTTTCGCTTACAGAAAATTTGAAGATAGACATTGGATTAAATAATACCATGCCCCAAATTAATTTGGAAGATTTTAGTAATATTAAACAACTGGAAGCTTTGTTCAGAGTACAGACATTAATGGCTTTTATTTCTGGTCATAGTTCTCCTTTTCATCAGCAGCACTGTTTGATGGCATATGCTTGTATTGTCCGGATCTGGCAGGTGAGGTTGTGTTATGTTATGTTGTGGTTTATGTTATGTTGTGGTTTATGTTATGTTTTATGTTATGTTATGTTATAACGTGGCCAGTATATTTCAAGTTATCCTGTGTAATTATGGTAACAGCTGTTCATTTGGTGTTTTAACTACGTCTTTAGAATTTCCAATTTTATGGTATAGTTAGCGTATTTTCTCAGTTTTAAGGATTCAACAAGAATTTTTCTCTCAGGAAAACAGAGAAGAGACTAAGGATAAAAGCAGTGGCCCATTGTTTCTCTTGGCACAAAACGTATGAACGTACTCCAAGGTTCTAAAATTTTGTATTTGTAATTGTTAAAGAATGTCAGTAGTGGCAGAATACATGCTAAGGACATCGCCGACGTTTCTGAGGAACAGTAATTACAGATGGACCTTCACTTAGGTTGAATCAAAGGGGCTGTCATTTGACTGAAAGGAATTGTGTGACAGTTAAATTAAATGCAGATGTTGATTCATTTGTAAAGTTTTGAGAAAAAGTGTAGGCAGGCAGTGACCACCAATTATTATTCTCTAATCACTTTTTGATTATTACAGCATTTCAAATCAAACAAATATATCTCATTTCTCATTGATATGAATGCCTAATTTAAATGGCTATTGAGAATCATAACAAAAATCATAGGAAAACAATTATATATTAAATATAAGTAAATTTTTGAAGAGACTAAATCGATACTTGACAATAGTAATGCGGCAAATCATTATAGAAATAATCTTAGATGGGACATATCAACTAGATTGGTAAACCATAGCTTGTGCACAATTTTATTCTAAGTAGCTGTAAAAACCTGCAATGTGTTACTCTTGTGGTAATTATGATCAGGTTTTCATTGTGAAATCAGTTTAGACTCTAACAATTGATGGAAGACAGGAATTTGAAAAATAAAAATTGACTATTGATATTTTCAGATTTTGTATAAGCATAATTTTTAATATCCTGAACTTGATTGTCTGAGTGTCTTAATAGAGGAAAAAAAACCTGAAAGGAGTATTACTGTTTGAACAAACTATTAAAAATAAAGCAAATTAGAGTTAATGTCAGTGCCAGTTGTAGGACAATGACAGTAATTCTAAAAACTCATATTTACAGCTGAACAGTACTGTGAAAAAAAGGATAACCATGTGGCATTAAAGGAATAGAAGTACTATATGACAGCTTAACCTTGTTTTGGAGTACAAAGTAAAGCAGACAACTGCAGATGTCCATTTCTAAGCAGGCTCTCAAGTGTTTAGGACTCCGTAAATAACTTGGTAGAAGATATTAAAATGTTCTCCGAAAACCTAAATAATCCAAGCCAAATCAGCTGCCTCTGATTTTTTTTTTGAAGACATGTGTTGCCTTTAATTTGAAATTTTCACAAGTTGTGCAGCATCCAGCATGATCTTTTGTTCATATTTTGTGTTCTACTTTTGAGCCCTCCAGCAAAATATATTCGTCTTCTCAAATCATTGTGGGTTTTTGTATTTATTTTAGGTAAGATCAGAAGCTGTGCTATTGTATGCACAGAGAAATTTTCAATGGATGCTTTCATATGCTTAGAAATTTAGAAATATATTTTCTATAACATTCATTCATAGCGTTATGGAATACTAATCCAGAAGGAGAACAGAGTGGATCTTTGCAGTCTTACAGATTACTTTGATATAAGATTCATGCTTTGTAGAAGATTAAGAGATCTAGACTAGCAGTTAAAAAAAAAAAGAATTGAATTCGCAACCATATAGGTTAAAAAAGTAGCAGTAGTATTTATCGCAAGGATGATGTCATCTTCTCAGCTGATGAAGTGCTTTTCATGATCATCCTAAATGCTGGTACAAACAGTGCGAGCATCTGGGAGTCTTTGAAATTTTAGTTTTCTGAAGAAAGCTCTTACGCAAACATAACATGTTATGTGACAATTGTTAATAGCTGTAGATAGTGACTTATGGTGAATAATCATTATTACTAGAAATTGACATTATTATTGAAAAAAGGAAATAATTAACTGTAATTATTTGGTTATCTAGGTATCGTTGTCAGCATCAGAACCTATTACAAAAGAATTATCAAAGTCTTCACAATTTACAGCTCCTCAGAAGGCACAGTCAATAATTGCTCCTAAAAAAGAGAAAGGCAAAAAGAAAGAGAAACAAGTAAGAACCCTTTCCTGTGGAATTAAAACAATGATCTCCTCCTGAGAGATGTTTCCCGGGGCTCATTTGTTGAATAGTTCAGATATTTTCCTGTAAAGACTCCCATAGTCTGTGAAGAATTTCTCTGTGAGTCTGTATATCTGTATATCATACCTTCACTCTTGATTGTGTGGACTTGACAGGTCATAAATTTACAGATATTTTTTCTTTTGTTTTGTTTGTTGCAGTGGTCAAAATGCTCCTGTTTTGTAAAACCCACAGTCTAGAAGTCAAAAAAAAAAAAAAAAGAGATGATACTTCAAAAGATATTAAGCAGATAGCTTTTTTTTTTTTTAAAGTTATGTAGATATTTAATACCAATAAGAATGTTAATTTGGCCTCATAAATGTTCTTGTTTTTTATTATAGGTTGAACTCTCTGTTGTGAAAGAGAAGCCTAAAGGGAAAGGATCGGTTCATACCTTACCAGCAAGTGTGGAAGAATGGGCTCATTATGACTGTCCCGATGAAATCAGAGATACTTTTAAACAGAAAACAAATAGTTACGGTATTAACTGGGATAATTTCCCAAAACCTGTAAGTATACTTCTCAAAATACTAGAGCATTTATTATTCAGGAAAAAAATGAGTAGCAGAGAACTATGTTGCATTTCAGTTTTTCTGTTGGTGCGATAAAGGGTATGTTCAGACAGCTGTCAAAAATACTTCCTCATCATAGTATTCATTAATACTTCCCAAAGTGTTAGCCTATCCTCTGCATTCTGAAATGAACTTAACTTACAGAATAAATTCACTGGCTTTCTGTGTACCTAGCTGCTTTTTCAGTTTGAAAGTTTGTTTAACTTTTTTTTTTTTGTTTAAAATTTGGAACTGAAGATGTAATTGTTAATTTAAAATTTATTCACTGATTGAAATAAAATAATTTCTTTTCAGACATGCACTTTGTATTTTATGGACCTTTTATCTAAAGAACTACAGAAAATTTTTTGCCCCCACTTGATTCTTCCCATCTTTCAGCTAGCTGAAGTTATTGCTAAGGAAGTTGTGGAATGTAGAAGTTTGTCTGATCTTTATCATCTTCGGTTTGTATCCTTTATTTATTTTACATAAAAGAGAAACTGAACGGAGCTGACCATCCATTAATATTTCACTAAATAATAACAAGGCTTTTTGTGACTTACTGTTTCATATTTGTAATGTTTTTTATTTCTTTTCATTCCTTTTTTTAATACGTTTTAATAGAGTTTTGATGAACTGGTTTACTTGTGGAATTAAAGCCACCAAGTTACCTGCTACTAAACGTGATCTCCACAGGGAAAGGTGTACCAGGTTATGAACTCAAGCCACTTTCATGTGAATAATTTTTGTAATGCCTTGTTGTCACCTAACTGAAAAAAGTAAAGTACAAAAAAAATTCAATAAAAGTATTATCTTTTAAATATTCAAAAGGCGGACTCCCATCTTGCATCAAAAATAGATTGTCTTTACCTTAAGAACCCAAGTAAGTATCCCCAATAAGCACATTCTCTTTTATAGAGATGGGCCTTTGTGACCGAAATTCTGCTACTTTTATGGATGATTAGCCCTAGAAGTTTTGATGCAAAAATATTTAATATGCATGCAATGGCAAATTATTGCTGTTTTAGGTAAAACATTTCATCGTGCTTTTTTGAAATGTATTGCATAATGTTTGCTTAATAATTAACAGTTATAAACAATAATTGTTTGCTTAATTCCTGATAGTTTGTGAAATGCCACATAATGTGTTTTTAAATGCCTGAAACAGATCTCACATAACAGAACAGATAAATATTACGGTATACAAATAGTATGTGTGTTTATCTGGATTGCCAATTGATTACTGAGTTGCTGTCTTACAAGACTAAAAGTGATTTACTAATAGGAAATTGATTTGCAGCCAAGCTTTGCCAAACAAATTTTTTTGTTGACTTCTCAATATTTGTTTTTATTTCATGGCATTTTATTTATATATATGATCTAGTTTTTATATGTGATCAGATAGGTGTACGTGAATATATTCCTCTTTACTCAGTACAGAAAAGTAGGTTAGCACACACACGTATGGCTTTTTTTGCATGCTGTAGTAAGACCATGTTATGAATATTTTTATACTTTTACCATATCATTCTCGCCACTAAATTGGAGAGATAAGGGTTTGATAGATGGCCTGGGGATACTGGTGGATGCCTCATCATTGGAAGTGTTCCAGGTCAGTTGGACGGGGCTTTGAGCAGCCTGGGGCTGCTAGTGAGAGATGCCCCTACCCACAGCAGGGGAGTTGGACTGGATGAGCTTCAAAATGTGCCTTCCAGCCCAAACCGTTCTGTATTTCTATGATCTCTCTCAATGGATAATTTCAACTACCACATTTCCCCCTTTTTTATTTAAAATTTTGTCATTGCCAGTATTAATCAAGACACAAGAAGGTAGGACTGACAAATGTGGAATGTACGCTCTTTATAGATAACGTGTTTATTTGAAACAACATCTGAAAGATTCTGATTGTTTCTTAAACATGTCTTCTTTTTATTCCTAGAATTGCCCTGGTGTGTTCAGATCTAAAACTGAATTGGGCATCTTTGTATCATGAGAAAACTGCTGGAGAAGCACATATCAGTGAATTAGAACAAGCAATGTATGTATTTTCACTACAGAGGCTGTATTATTTGGGCTTTTTTCCCTACAGTCGATGAGTGCTGTTGGTGGAAAAGAAAAATTATTAAAAAACAATGATCTCTTAGCATGAATTTGTCATATTAGCTGTGCCCTAGAATTCTGTGCATGATTTTTTTGTATCTATCCATGAGTAAGCCTATGGTGAAAACGCCTAACGCAGTAATACTTCATTATGAAATACTTTATACTTTAATTTACTTTTTCTTTCTTGTGATTTAGGTGTAGGCAAGAGATTGCACTGAAAAAAGAAAAAAAAATACATACTGAGACAGAAGAAAGAAAAACATTTTTTGAAAATGCTCAGCTGAATGGTAGTAGGGGTGAGAATACCCTTACTTTAAGTGAAAAGGTCTTTATTTCTACTCCAGTTTCTTTAATAAATTACTCTTCACTTTTATTTTAAAATACTTGCTAGTTTGTTTTTAAATAATTTTATACTTGAGAAGTACGTGAATACAAAAAATCATTACAAATGCTTACTACTAAAATTCAGCTGAATGTGAGCTGGGTTTGCCTGGTATATTATTTGTATTGTGGAACAACAGGAATATAATCTGTATTCATACAAAGTATAACTACTTTTCTACAAATGGAATTTGTAACTAACGCAAAACAATGAAAAGGACTGCGAAGCAAAAAAGACATTGTATTTGCTCTTGGTCTCAGTTTTCTCTTCTTCATCTCTCCATTATATCACTGCATACTGTTTTGCTGCCTCTTATATATTGTTTTAAAGGCATGCAAATATTTCAGCTCTGTCTCTTTAGGAATCTAGGAAAGGATAATTGCCTTACTGATACTCTTAAAGCTTACCTCCACTTTCCTCTTTATTATGGCAATTCTGTCCTTGTTTTCCTGGTATCATTTTGCTCTCTTTGTATATTTTTGCATTCTTGTGCATGTAAAATATCTTTTTTTTTTATAATTACTAATCCCTCGAGTAACCTCTTTTAACTCTTGCAGTTTTTATCTTCGATTGTTTTAGTTATTACCAAGAATCAACTACTTTGCAACAGTAGCAGATCTGAAGTAGTTAATCTGTTCTAAAATTAGTTTTAATAGTATATACTTATTAGTTGAATGAATACTTATTATAAAATCTAAATCTGACAGTAAACCTGTTTTTCCTGTAATATAACAAATTCCGAAGGTAGAAAATAGAGCTGGACTGTGGGATATATCAAGAATTGAATATGGTAGTTAATAACAATTTTTATTCCATCTGGTTTAGTTTTGAAGTTTATGAAAGTGTAATATTTTGTTATTTTTCAGTTTTTTGAGTTAAATACGGTAACAGGAAAAGGACTGAGTGCACTTTCTTTCCCTTACTTATGGATGGAAAAAGCTGAAGTACTAATTCAGTTAGGCTTGTATCAACCAGCAAGACTTCTACTCTCAGAGGCCCATGCTGCAACTCAGGTACATCAGAAATAAAATAGAAAAAGAAAAATTAATAAAACAGGTAGGAAAAGTGTTCATTTTGATGCAGTCGTTCCTAATAATAATAATAATCAAATTGCAAAACCAAACCTTCCCCCGCCCCAAACCTACGTCATTTTGAGTTTCAGCATGTATAAATACATTGCACTCAAGTCCAACTTTATGGGAATTGTCTGAAAATTATTTCAAATAGTGAAGTAGCGTCAACATCTCTGTCTGCTTTGCAGTGACCTTTGAAGATGTCTGTATATCTAAACCTTGTTTGTTAAAATAGTTTATGGTTGTTCAAGATTTGCTCATGAGAGAGAGAGAGAGAGAGAGAGTGAGCATTTAGCTGCATCTTCTCAACATTTTGACCATTTGAAAGTCTAGTTATATCACTTTGAATTCTGTTACCGTTTTACTGCTAACTGTGTTTTGATAAACAGCCACTGACACTGAAATTATGACTTAGAATTCTGGCAGATCTGAAATAAGTGTCTGTATGTTCCACCAAACAAATCCACATCGTCTCATTATTATGAAGGGTTTACATTAAAGATATTCTTCCTATATTTACCATTCTCCATTGCAGCTCTCTTCTTGGTTACACAGGTTATTGAAACATTACAGAATGATGTTTACAGAATGTAAAGATTACAGAAAATCCCTTAGTTTTAAAAAAATAATGTAATTGTTAGCCTGTTATTCCACACAATAATTTTTTCTCATGTAAAAAAACCTGCCTGTGTATATTTAGCATGAATCATGAATACTTTGAATATTTTGAATAGTAATATATGAATAATATATTCAATAATACTTGTCTGTTATTAAAGTATGAATTTAGTATTGTACATTGAGAAAAGTTCAAAAGACATTGGGGAGGACACTAATTTTAATGATACAATTTCCTACCAGTATCCTGTCTGTCTGTATGCTAGTATACTGTCTACATTGTACGCTATATTTGTGTCTTGTATAATACTAGTATATAGTTTATAACTAGCATAAAGTAGCATTGTAAATTTACTGGAGCTCTAGTGTATCTAGATCCCAGTTCAAAAAAAAAAGAAATTCAGCACCACATTTCTTCATCACATACTGACAACTGACAGCATATATATACATACTGAGTAACAGCAGAAAAATAGCTTGTTTAACCTGTAGGCTAGAAGATACGGTAACGTGAAGAAATATAAAGTATATTTGAAGTTTTTGGTATGAAGTACTGTATGGTTTTGAAAAAACCAAAGTAATGTAAGGAGTAACTAAGAAATTAGACAGATAATTGGGGAAATACCATTCGCTTCTCATTTCTGTGCCTGTTCATAAGTTTAATCTAAAATACAAATAGAAGTAAATATGAATAGCAGTAGTGGATCTTTTGTACATAGGTCATGTATCTTTCTTTCTAGGAATTGAGGGCCCCGTACGAAGTGTCAAGGTGCTTGTACCTGTTTGCTGTATTGGCTAACCTGGAGAGAAACCATGGACAAGCTCAAGCACTCCTGGAGAAAGCACAGCTTCTGGGAGGAAACGAGTGGTTTTGGTACAACAGTACTCTGAGTCTCATAGAAGCGATTCTAGAGGAGGAGGGGGAAGGAAAACAGAGCATGGTAAGGAAGTTTTTTTGGGTTTGGTGGTTGGTTTTTTTTTTTTGCAGCAGTGGTGCCTCTCTTTCAGTGAAGAGAAATGTTATAGCCTTTGCATTTTAATAAAAGCAAAAATAGGTGTCAAATGCAGTTATTGTTGTTTTCTCTATTGTGCATTTAACAAACATTAATTTACAGATTCCAAACAGATGCAGGCCAGTAAGAAAGAGATTTTTACCCACAGAAGTTTAGGATGTTTTTATGATAAACTGTATATTCTTATATGGAAACAAGAGCAATTGTAACGTAGTATATGTAATTAAATCACAGAGATCTAATTTCTTGGTTAGACTGCTTTTGAACTCAGACAATTCTGTTAAAATTGATGTGTTTATTTTCCGTATTTAATAAAGACTATAACTTTAAATATTATTTCCTAGTATGCACTTCCTTTTCAAATATTTCAAATAGTTTTACAAATGTTATTTCTATATTCTGAAAGATACTACTGTAAGTATAATATATATATTTATTAAAAACCTTTTCCTACTTGACCCTTAACATTAAAGTATCCATTTACTGGTCAACCGTTAACTTTCATGAGTTTCAGCATAAATATAATCTTCTTGTGTCAATGATGTTCTGTCCTTTATTGATAATCTGTGCGAGTCTGTTTTGTATAGAGGGATTATTTTGATTTGGGATGAACTCAGATTCACAATCCTTGATGGACAAAATACCTGGTCACCAGTGAGTGTGTTTACTAAGGTTTTACCAATATAGCTATTAACGAAATGTGTAAGGTGGTGGTTTTTTTCCCCTCCCTATGTCTGACCAACACGACTGCAGCAACAGAATTTTTTAATAAGGATGAATCTGTGGCTGAGGTTTTGAGCATCATCTAAGGGCTTTTTCATTCAAAACTATTAGTTGGGGACTTCTTTTACATCCCCAGGTGGCAAAACTATAATAGTGTAAGGTTTACTTGTGGATGAATATGCTAGTCAGCGTAAGTAAGGGTGCAGGAATTGGTCCCTAAGAAGATGGCTGTGAAATATAGAATCAAATGACTGTTTAGGTTAGAAGTCATGTGGTCTAACCTCAGGAAAAACAGGTGCAGTTTGGAAGTGGAATCTGGCCTTATTGTTGAATCATGTTGCTCTGAGCCATATATATGGCCGCTTTTCAAATGTCTACAAGGATGGAGATTCCACAACCTTTCTAGGCCCTTGTTACACACCTTCCCCCCACAAAAAACCCCAGTGCCTAGGAAGGTGGCCAAACACCGGAACATCTGTTTATAATGCCCCTTTTTCCAAGTTGGGTCTGTTGCCTGGTGCCCCTTTTGCGATGTACCTCTAAGATGAGTCTGGATTCATCTTCCCTCCCTATGTGAATATCAAGAATCAGTCATCTTGGGGAACATTAGGGAAAGATACTTAACATGTTCTGTAAAAAATTTAAGCTTTCTAGATAAATGTTTAATATTATACACCGACATTTAAAACAGAATTATGCAGTTTCTGACGTTACCTGCAGGCTTGTGAGATACTGGAACGCACTGTAAATGTGCTGAGATCTACTTTACTGAAGAGACCTAACAGACAATCAGAATTGGGTTTTATAATTACATCCCTTCAAGCCAGGTAACTGTCTTTTCATTGAAATACACCCAGCCTCTACTATGCAACTACGTTGCAAATATATGGTGATTTCTACCATTTATCTTTATTTTAATATGGTGCATTCTGTGGATTCTCAAATATTTTTCTTCTAAGTAATTTATGTTTATTATTTTTTGTAAATTTAAATTTCCTTTCCAATTTCTTCATTCTTGTCTGTAGCCCTACTATCTGTTAAGTTAGCAAGCTAGTTCAGATACCAGAACCTATTGTGCATAGTTTGTGTTGTAGGTTACCCAAAGGAGCAAGACACATTTCCCTATGCAGAGGGATCTGTTTGAGCACAGATGTTCCCACAACACTATTGGAGTCTGCGTAATTGACCTACTTCTCTCCTCACTGTGATCCAAGAAGTCTTTTTATGGTGAAACTAAACAATGATTTTGGTTACATTGAATTCCAAGTACAGAGCACTTAAAACGTGTTGCTAAAAGGAGAGAAGTATACAACATTTCCATTTCCTTCTCTTTACAGTAATGTGAAACTCTTGGATTAGAAAGGGAAGATGAATGGTCTTGTCAGTTCAACTGTATTTAGAAGACTGATTGGGCTTAGGCAGCTTGAATAATTAGATACATGGAAGAAGTGACACCTCAATTCTAATCTGAAAATAAAATAGTTTTATTTTTTCCAGGACCTACTATAATTTGTAGAGCACAGATTTAAAGAATGAAGAGGCTTTTTCTAATTTTCTTACAATTTAAAGGAGAACAGAGAGAAACTTGTCTGTTGTCAAACAAAGCCTGTGCTTTCTGACTGCTGTCTTGTACTTAATTTTTATTCCTAGGAAAACACTTATTCAGGTACATTTTGCCCAAGATTGTATAACAGTTAATGCTGAGTCTTGTCAGGTGCCACATATGCTACAGGAATCATACAACAAATTAGTTCAACTTGAGGAGGACTTCTTCCATTGTGGGCATAAAAACTGCAGTGCTGAGATACTGCTAGAACGTGCAAATATTCACAGGTAAGATTATACCTCTGATGAAAAATTTTATTTAACTATTCCACGAAGTGTATTGTTTACATCTTTGTAGTCTAATTAAAGATGGAAAAGAGCAGATAATGTCAGGTTTTATATCTTGGTGTTACACGTCTGTTTGCATTCCTGATGTGTTCCATATTCAGAAAAATACTGTAGAATCAAAAATTCCTGTCACTGAAGGCAGAGTTAATTGTACATGGTAGTGGTGATTTTTGTACTGTTTTTGAGGTCAAAACAAAGTATCAAGGGCTCTTAAGGCAGCTGTTTTTCTTCCCATTTGTAAAGGCATTTTTGGCAGCCACGCCAATTGTTCTCAAGTATTTTAGGCTTTTACAATTCTTACTGTTGAAATGGTTCTCTAGAAATTGCCACAAAAGTGCAAAATGCAGTATGGCGTGACTCCCAGCTGTTTCTAGGATGTCCCCTTAAAGCAACTGCGATACGTTTTGTACCTGGCTATTGTGCCATTTTGTTCCTGGGGAATACGTGCTCTAGAGTATTATCTGCCTGCCTTCTCTTTGCGTCTTGGCATCTTCTTGCATTGCAGCGGTACAGTTCCAAGAATCAGACCTTGAAAAAGTAATGTGTGAACATTCACTTTTCCTGTTTGAACATTTAGAAAACATAGGTATAAAAGTAATCTATTTTATCTATTAATTAATCTATTTATTTTATTATATATGTTCAATAGCATTGATACCATAAAAATAAATGCTTTCTTACATTAGTTCTTTTGGGTTTATGTGGGTTTTTTTCAGGATGATTGCCAAGCAGGAAAGAAATGAAAAACACAGTCACTATCTAGATGCTTATAACTTAGCTCAGAGGGCAGTATCTGAAACAGAGGAAGTGTTTCATAATGTTTGTAGCTTATTTGCAGTTAATGAGGTATGAATATATATTTTTTTTTTTTATTATTTTTTTTATTAATGGAAAAGAAATCTAATTTAGTTGTACATATCGTTCACTCATTCTGGGATAATTCCTGGAAGTCCCAAATGAGATGCATTGTTTGAATATGGAAGGAAACATTGCATTCCAAAAGAATTTAGAGTTTAAAAAGGGAAGAAGAGAAGCAGAAATGAGAGGATTTGTTTGGTTGTTTTTTGTTTTTTTTTTTTAATTTTAAAATTTATCTAAGAGCTACAAAAGAGAAAGTCTAAACTTGGAGATATTTTTTATTCTCTAAATACCTCACAAGTTTAAAATTCTCCACAATAAATTGTTTATTTTTCAGGCGAGAGAAAAAAAAGGTTACACAGAACATTAATAACTAAAGAAAGCCTGTCTTCAAAATAGTGTATTTTGGGTAATGAAAGCCTGCAGCCTACTTGGATAGTGTCTCATTGTTATACGCTAGCATTCAGCTTTTTTTATCTGCTTTGCCTTTTTAAAGAGAAGTATTTTTTGTGCAGCTACCAAAAGGATTAATATAAAAATTCTGGGTTTATGTATACATTTGTAACTCCTTTGGAATTAGATATCTGCACCAAATACATAAAATGGTAAAACCAAAAATGCAGCTGCTCTTTTTCTATGCAGCTACTTCGATTGCTTTGTAATATATTTGACATTGGAGTTTATCTTTTAAATTACTTAAATATCTTCATAGCAATATCCCTGATCTATTGATGTGATATTGTTAAAATGTTTCCTTCTTTAGTTAAAAGAAATGCAACATGCTAACATCTCATCAGGTAAATTTGCAAAAATATTTGAAGTTAGAATTCTGCTTTCCTTTCTTTTTTTTTTCAGACTACAAATATTAGTATCCCATTAATGAGGCAACTAGCTAACAGGAAAATAAATCTTGTAGAAATTCTTTTGGATATTTTTAATCTTGTTATTACTGAGAAAAAGCTTGAAAAAGTGGGAGAAGCATCATCTCATAGAATTGTGGAGGCATTCATCAGGGGAACTATTGAAGATGATGCAACAGAACAGGTAATATAAAATGTTTAGTCCTATGATCTGCATATAAAAGGTATAACAAAATTTCCCAGGGATGTTCTCCATAGCAGAACTTCCACTGCTGAGGAAATGGGTCCCCAGACCATTCACGTAGTTCTGCAGCAAAAAAAGTTGGATTTTGTCTTGGGGATGGTTTATTGATTTGGGGTTTTGTTTGTTTGTTTTGCTTCCTTGGAAAGGTTTTGTTTCCCAAATGCAGACTTAGAAACCACTGAGTTTATAACTAATGGAGGGTTTTTTTGCATTATTGTCTTTTCTCTATAAAACAGTTGGTTTTAAGCAGAACTGCCTAGCTGAGTTGATGAATAAGAACATAGGATGTGCCCCACAGGATCAGAGTAGTAATTCTTGCCCATTATTCTGTCTCTGACAATGACAACAGGAAGAGCTGTTGCAGGAAAGCACAGTATCCCCACCGTTCTCCACGGTACCCTCCCCTTACCCCATGTTTTGCTCAGCACTGATTGTTATCTGCTTATGGATGTTGCGATGTACTTTTTTTTTTTTATTCAATTGTTAATGAATTTGTATATCTATTTAAAGATAGCTCATTTGTAGTTGACAGTGTCATCACATTTAACAAATGTGTTTGTATGTAAATATGTGTGTGTTACATTTTTTTAAAAAAGTATGTTTCTGTATGTGTGGGGATATATGAGCAAATAAAAATAAATACGTATTTTACCAGGATTGGAAGCGCATGGAATGCACCGTGGGTCATATTACACTGGCTCAGTTAGCAAACTTACAGAGTCTTTGTAAAGGCTGTCCTGACATCAAATCCAAATGCCTATATCTCACTGGGAAAACTCTTCATTTACTTGCCATTAACGCAGATCCTGTACATTCAGAGATGTACTGGAAGTCAAATGTTATGGTATGCATTCTTTTCTGCATTTAAATTCATTCCTATGTGTAAAGTTTGTCTGCCACAATATTTTTTCTGATACACTTGTATAATGCTACTGTTTATTTAGAACTAGGTTTTACATATTTCATGCAAGCCATAATAAGAATATATACTGAACTAAGTAATTTCAGAAAAGTGCTTCTGCCTACATGCCATCCTTGTGTAGATAATTATTTTATTCGTTCCTGAGATTTGCTAATTACAATATTTGCAAGAGAGAAAAAAAATTCCTCGAATGCCTAAAGCTAGGTAGGTTGGTTTTTGAATCCATGCAAACAAGAAGTAATGACTTATGGATGAAAACTTCAGATTAGTAAATTCCTTTTTGTGTTGTAGTAAGAACGCTATGTAAGAAAAGGAAAATTGATTCAGTCATTATAAATTCAGTGATGAATTAAAGTGTTCAGAAGAAATTAACTGGGGACAAATATAAAATCAAAATCTTAGAGGTTGTATGGGGGGGCCTTTTTAGTTTCTGTTAGTCATATTGTCATCATAACATATTAATAAATTTCTATGCCTAATAATATTGCTAAATCTCTCATCTTAACGTTTCTTTTGAGTTCCATTTTCACCTGGACTTTTCACAAAAGAAATGAAGCAAGCCATACTTAATGAAATGATTAATTTGTCTTTTTTTATACTGTGATGAGTAGGAAGAAGCTAAATCAGACATCGCAAAATCTTTCCTGACTTCAGCAGAATGCAGTGAACAGGAAGTGACAGACAGCAGTTTCCCGACTAATAAATGTCAATACGATAAGCATAGGAGAAAAATACAGGAATTAAAGGTATATGGGCATATGTGCTTGCATTTGAATTTGAGTGCTTTCTTTTTATGGAATAATAGTCACCTTACCTTTTCAATTCTGTTTGAACTAATAATGGAAATGTTTGTAACATAAATTTGATCTTACAAAAGAAAAAAAATCTCCAAAACACTCCCCAAAAAACAGCTTTCCATCACTCCTCTGCTGTGTGTGTCTGTCCTGCCCCTCAGTACGTGCTGTGGGAGCCCCTGCCTGAGCTTTCCCAGTTGCTCCCAGAAGGAAATAATTTCTCCTTTGGTGGCTTCCCACTGATGGAGCATGCAGCAGCCAGGGCAAGGTGAACAGGCAGCTTGCTCTGTGCTTCACAGACATGCACTTCTAAGGGAGCATGGCATTTTGCAGACTAGGAACAAAGAAAGAAATAACTACCACAAAACATTTGTAAAATTCTTACAAAATTCAAGTTGTATTGTGTGGTGAGGTGATCTCTGTTAACTACTGCAGTTCAAAGCACATTAGGAATTGGGAATGTACAGTTTGTGTTGCTACTATAATCAATAAATATGTGAGATAAGAGATTTGTGGTTTATTTATATTAAATATACTTAACTGTCAATGGAAACAACTCTACTGAGAACTAACAGAAAGTTCCTGTGTTCTGAATGGTTCATACTGCCTGGAATTTAAATACTATTCTGCTAAGTACACAGTTTATATTAAAGAAAGGATCTTATTAAAACATTTATTGTTTAATGTTCTATAACAGATGTTGGTGTCTGCTAAACAATTAATCTGTATTTGCATATTTTGATCATACATTAAGTAAATGCCTTAGAAAGGAGAAAAAGCATTAAAATTAGTTACGAAAAAGTAATACTTATCCTTTCTAACACATTAATATCTATATACGTATAATAAATATTTAATAATAATAATACATTTTTAAATATAAACCTTTTTATTTTTATCATCTAGAAGGAACATAGGTTGGCTCGGAAATATCTTTCTCAATCCAGTGAAGCTTTGCTACAGTGTATGGGTATTGCATTCAGTCATAATATTACCGATGTTCTGGCTTCTGCTAGTTTTGAAATGGTTGAATGCTTTCAACAATTTGATCCAGTTTCAACTAGCCACTTTTTGGCACTTCATCAGGTAATGCAGCTAATGGATTGTGCTTCTTTCCAGTATAAAAAGGGTGGTCTAAGTTACATAAGCAAAAATGTCTATTCCTATAGCCTGAAAATTGGTCATACAGAACACAATGTATGGATACATGTAAGAACTAGCGAGTAATACAGGTAGTCAAATATATGTTTGCTGAGTTCAATTGATCAGTGGCTTTTAATAATTCTAGTATCTGTTGTGTTTGACTTGATGTTTTCATTGGTGATTGCATACATGAAAAGATTTTAATATGAATACATTAGTATAATGTGATTAGCTAAAGTAAGACATTACCACAAAACACCGTTTCATCCTTCCCTAACAAATAATTTTAAAAATGTTTCTCTGGATTTGTTCATTCATTATTTTGAAGTAGATAGGAGAGTTTTACGTGCAGTTTGTCAAATCAACACCTACACAGCGTGGCCCCATAGATGGCTCAAAGGTGTAAGAGTCATTCATGTGAGTGTGTGCCTTCATCACAGAGAAGATGAGGAAAGGCTGTAAGGCTTATATTCCCTACATCAGGAACAGATAATACACACTTCCTACAGCGTCATCTTCATTCACAAACAAAGAAGGGCTAGTGGGGGACATGGAGGTCGGAGGACGTCTTGGGCTTAGTGACCATGAAATGGTTAAGTTTTCCATTCATAGTAAGGTAAGGAAGGGGGTTAACAAAACCTCCATCTTGGACTTCCGGTGGGCAGACTTTAGCCTGTTCAGAACCCTGGTTGGGAGAGTCCCATGGGAGGTAGTCCTGAGAGACAAAGGAGCCCAGGAAGGCTGGACGCTCTTGAAGAGGGAAATCCTAAAGGCCCAGGAGCAGGCTGTCCCCATGAGGCACACAATTAAAGGGCGGGGAAAATGGCCGGCCTGGATGAACAAAGAGCTCTTGATGGGACTTAAGGAAAAAAGGAAGGTTTACCACCTTTGGAAGAGGGGACAGGCAACTCAGGAGGAGTACAGAGATCATGTTAGGTCATACAGAGAAAAAAACAGGAAGGCAAAAGCCCAGCTGGAACTCAACCTGGCAATTAATATAAGGGACAACAAAAAAAGTTTCTATAAATACATCAACAAAAAGAGAGTGACAGAGAATGTCCATCCCTTACTGGATGCGGGGGGAAACCTTGCAACCAAGGACGAGGAGAAGGCTGAGATACTTAATGCCTTCTTTGCCTCTGTCTTTAATAGTCAGACCAGCTACCCCCAGGGTGTTCCGCTTCTTGGGCTGGAAGATAAGAATGGAGAACAGAACAACTCCCCTGTAATCCAGGAGGAAGTAGTTAATGATTTGCTTATGCACCTGGACACGCATAAGTCTATGGGGCTGGATGGGATTCACCCAAAGGTTCTCGGGGAGCTGGCAGGAGAGCTCACCAAGCCTCTCTCCATTATCTATCAACAATCCTGGTCAACAGGAGAGGTGCCAGATGACTGGAGGGTGGCCAATGTGACGCCCATCTACAAGAAGGGCTGGAAGGAGGATCCCAGAAACTACAGGCCTGTCAGCCTGACCTCGGTACCTGACCGACACCGTCCCCCACGGCATTCTCCTGGAGAAACTGGAGAATCATGGCATAGACAAGTGTACCCTCCGCTGGATAAAAAACTGGCTGGATGGCCGTGCCCAGCGAGTTGTGATTAATGGAGTAAAATCTGGTTGGCATCAGGTCATCAGTGGTGTCCCTCAGGGCTCAGTTTTGGGGCCAGTCTTGTTCAATATCTTTATTGATGATCTAGACAAGGGGATTGAATGCACCCTCAGTAAGTTTGTGGATGACACCAAACTAGGTGGGAGTGTTGATCTGCTTGAGGGTCGGAAGGCTCTATAGAGGGATCTAGACAGGTTGGATCAATGGGCCAAGGCCAATGGGATGAGGTTTAATAAGGCCAAGTGCCGGGCCCTGCATTTTGGTCACAACAACCCCAGGAAACGCTACAGGCTTGGGGCTGAGTGGCTGGAAAGCTGCCCGGCAGAAAAGGACCTGGGAGTGTTAGTGGACAGCCGGCTTAACATGAGCCAGCAGTGTGCCCAGGTGGCCAAGAAGGCCAATAGCATCCTGGCTTGTATCAGGAATAGCGTGGCCAGCAGGAGTAGGGAAGTCATCGTGCCTCTGTACTGGGCACTGGTGAGGCCTCACCTCGAGTGCTGTGTTCAGTTTTGGGCCCCTCACTACAGGAAAGACATTGAAGTGCTGGAGCGTGTCCAGAGGAGAGCCACCAAGCTGGTGAGGGGTCTGGAGAACAAGTCCTATGAGGAGAGGCTGAGGGAGCTGGGCATGTTTAGTTTGGAGAAGAGGAGGCTGAGGGGAGACCTCATTGCCCTCTACAACTCCCTGAAAGGAAACTGTAGAGAGGCAGGGGTTGGCCTCTTCTCCCAAGGGAATAATGACAGGACCAGAGGAAATGGTATGAAGCTGTGGCAAGGGAGATTTAGATTAGATATTAGGAAGAATTACTTTACTGAAAGAGTGGTCAGGCACTGGAACAACCTGCCCAGGGAGGTGGTGGAGTCACCATCCCTGGAGGTATTTAAGAAACATGTAGACAAGGCTCTTCAGGGCATGCTCTAGTGCCCAAGATTATTGGTTTGTGGTGGGGTGTTGTGTGTGGGATTGTGGGTGTGGAGTTTAGTTGGTGGGTGCTTTTTTTTTGTGTGTGTGTTTTGTTTGTTTTGTTGTTGTTTTTTTTTATGTGGTTGGACTCGATGATCTCAAAGGTCCCTTCCAACCACTAAGATTCTGTGATTCTGTGATTCATTGTGGAAATACAGAAACGCACCTTATACTAATTTCCTTCCTGCCACATCAAGGCAACCGCAGGAAATTATGACAGACAGTAAGCACCTGCCCCTGTGTCAACACTTAGGTTTGAAAATACCTCCACCCACGGATAGAATGGACTAAAGAGGTCTTCTGATAAATCAGAAAGCAGCTAATACTGGGTTTCATAGCTCAGTACTTTATTCCTCTACTCATGCATCACACCATATTATTTATGGTTTGCCTTCATACTTGTTAGTGAACAAGCTAACTAGAATGCATACCAAAGCACCAAACCCATGAGTAGTCATGTCTTTTACTGGGCAAAAAATTCTGCTAATTCAGTTACTATCCTGTGCAGAAAAAAAAAAGTTTAAAATGTCACTCCATGTCAATATTAAGCCTCCCTTTAGAATTTTTGATTATGTTAAAGTGAATTGCGTTTTTTTTAATGTGACAGTTGCATTAAAAGAAAAAAAAGATACTTTAGCTCTTAGCAAGCATCGGTTCAAAGGACAGGATTGGTACGTTTACTGAAAGAAAAGGATATAAAGTCTTACCCTTTATATTGCTCTTTGTAGGAAGTCTGGTAAAACGTGTGATGTGATGGCAATACAGTAAAAGGCACAGAAACACAAAAAGACTCAGCTTGCTTGAAAGGCCAAGTTCAGAACTCAGGCATTTACCTTTCCATGTAGACCTTAGATGACAAAATGCAGGAACATAGATAATAAATGTAGACAAAGAAGTCAATTCTAGCTGTTCATATTTAAGAAATCTTCATAAGTTATTGCCAGACTCTTTACATTAGGTTGTAAGCGCAAACAGCAGACAGGCTTTTGCTAATCCATCTCACCTTTCAAGCAAGAGACTTTAACATATATGTATGTTATAACAAACACAGGGTATATATGTATTTATATTATTTTGCGGAGGGAAAATAAATAGATATAACAAATTTTACAGAGCTGTTCAGCGTCTATGATGATGGAGCGTATCCTTCTAACAGCTACATCTAACACCAGCAGCTCTCAGCTGGCAGCATTACTGCATCTTCAGAATCATCTGAAACAAAATAGAAACACAAGTGATCTTCTAAAAAATGTGGAACAGCAACTGATTGCTACTTCAATGGTAACTTTCTGAGACGTGCTGCTTACTAGGAGTTTATATGCATGTTATACAAATACACAGAGAGAGACATATATATACATACATATATATACATATACATACATATATACACACACACACACAGATATCTATCATTTCAGTTGCTCCTGGAATTAAATAATATTTCATCTGTTTTCTTTAAACTCAATTAAACCTTTTTTCTTTTTTTTTTTTTCTTATTTTCTTATGCATGTTAAGGCACCAAAACCATAAGTAGTCATGTCTTTTACTGGGCAAAACATTCTGCTAATTCAGTTACTATCCTGCCCAGAAAGTTTTGTATTAAAAAAAAAAGTTTAAAATGTTAATATTAAGCCACCGCCTCCTCCTCCTTATTTGAGTCATGGGTTGACTTGGTCATGAATCAAAATACATCTTTATGAGTATGGTATGTACGGTCCTATGGTTTTGTTTATGCTAGGCTATCTGTGTGGCATGAGCTGCATAATTTAAGTGATAAGTGAGATTTTAAGGATGCAATTCCAGTTTGTCTTATAGTTACAATTTGCTATAGCTGGATGTCAGAGTTGTACTATCTGCACACTTAAATCATTAATTCCATGTGAGTCTCACCCAATCCAGCTGAAGGTGCTGTTGTAACGAAGCAACAGAGACTCCTGTCGCTGTCTGGAGAGCATCCAGTCATCCTGTTTGAGACACTCAGGTTCCCATGCAAGCGTTTCCCTATGAAAAGAGCCTGCTTTTTTAAATTTTTTTTTTTTCTTTTTTTAGCAAACAGCCTATCCATCAGTCTGGGCATCAACTAAACTGTGGTGTTGCAACTGGATATTTAAAGAAACCAACCAGTAAAATGTAATTCATGTAATTTGTTGTTCTGGAGCAAATAATGGATAAACTTTTCTGGGAGACAAATGCTCTGTCATTTCGGTCTAAGCTGGCTGAAAACTGTGTATTCTGCAAATGTCTGAGATCTAAAAGTGGCTATCAGAACTAAGATTGGAAGACCCTAGGTTAGAAATGAATTAAATGAAAAACTGCCAGCAAGTTAGATACAAAGGATCAGCTGTAGCTGGCACGGTTTAAGGATTTATGAATTGTGGCAAACTACTTTTGAATTATTTTACAGGCATGGAGAAATCTCTGTATTCCTGTTGAACATTTTAATATAATGGATGAATTGCCTTCTAATTTCTACATAGTTATTCTCCAGCATTCGAAAGACAGGTATAAAATTTCATCACTTTGGTTTAGCATTCTGTTTGTAACAAATGTAATGTTTTTTTACTTGTAAACAATCACTGTTTTGGTTGTTTATTCCCTTATACTTCTAATTTTGCTGCTCTTGATTTTTAGGATAGTGAAAAAATTAATATATAAATAAACAGCCTGTAGCTCAAAGCTGTATGTTTTTCTGTACGTTTGATTTCCCCTGTTATCTCTTTAATCTCCAAACGTCACTTGAAAGGTTTCAGGCCATTCTTGGTATCCTCCTAAATTCTGTTAGTGGTCTCCAGCTCTTACTGCTTCTGCTCTTGAAAATGTTAGGAGTTCGCATACTTTGTTTAATAAAGCCACAAATAATCTCATTACTGCAGCCTAATTAGCGAATACTTATAACTTGAGCTATAGCAGCTGAGTATGCATACCTTTACCAATTGTGAAAAGCCTTAAACAAGTGTCATGGAACAAATAAAAATCCACTTTACTGGATATATAGCAATGAAAGAATTTTCCTTACAGCTCCCAGTTTGTTCCAGTTAGATTTTGCAGGTTTTTGCATCTCAAGGTGGGGGTAAATATTGCATCTTCAGAGTATTTGTGAGCATATTAAATTAGAGGGTAATAATTACTCAGTTAATAAATTTGCTTCATTTAAACAAGGCTGAACAGTCAAATAATTTACTCGGTCAAATAATCTACTCAGCAGTTTTCTTCTTTCCATAGATCAAATTTGTACAGTTCATTGATTGAGAAGCCAAAAGCAGGTACTGCACAGCAAAAAGGAAAACCCGCTCAGCCGACGGGTAAGTGCCTCTTACATTTAAGAGATAAAAATAATTGCACTGATGTTATGAGAAGACTCATAACTTTCACTGTTACAGTAAGTAAAATTTTAAAATAATGTTTAAAATAATGTAACTCTCGTTAATACCAGAGGAAAGTAAATACATAAATACATGTGTTTCATTATCAGATACAATGTATGTAGTCACCATTTACAGAATTGTTGTTTGTATTTGAGGGCTAAAGTTGTTATAGATAATTAATTGTAGAGATTCTTTTATTGTACATTTCTGTATGTATTTTGTGATAAATATATATATATATATATAAACAGTTATTTAATTTTCAAAGAATACCATGGCTTTAGAAACTGATGGTCTCTGTGCAATCATTTCATCAAGTACAAGTATGATGTCTCAAAAAGAGTAGTCTTAAGATGCTGTTATTCTCCTTTAAATAGTGCAAGCTAAAATTTCTCGATTTCCTGTGAATCCTGATACATTTTGTGTATTGTTGGAAAAAGTGCGTGTTTACAAGCAGCAAAAGATGAAGAGTCAACTTAAACAGACTGTCATTCAAAACTTGGAAGACTGTGTCTCCAAAACAGATGTGGTAATATATTTGATTACCTTATATTTAAAAGAGTGAAAAACACGTACTAAAAAGCTATCATAAACACTCTTTATGCAGAATTTTTAGTTTATCCAAGTGAAACATCCCTAGTCTTCACAGTTATTAAATGCTGTGTACTCTGTTTGAAAATTTAATCATGCTGTATTGTTCTGTTGCTGTTTTCAGTGTCATTCAGCAGTTTTGAAATACCCAGTAGTTTATTAGAATTGAAAATTGACGCAATCGAGATCAATTTACTTGAAAATGTGCTGTACCTCTAAGATTTGCATTTGCAAATGTACGTTGGCTTTCATATCACATGAAGGCCTCAGCTGTCCCAAGAGAAAAAATGAGATCACAGATCTCAACCCTTTAATAAAAATAAAACTATCTTACCCAGAGATTTATTACTGATTTTCAACACAGAAAAGTTTCTTTCTAGGGCACACGGTATCTTTTGCACTTCAGCTGTTGATCTGGACGCAGTTGATCCAAGTTCGTTGGTCACAAAGTTTTGCTTCAATTGTAATTCCAGTTCCAATTGAACACTCTTAAATGGTAAATGATAAAAGTTTTTTGTTACTGCAAGAAGGCTCAGTTCTATAAGGACATTGTTTTCCATGGTCGGTGAACACAAGTTGTGTAGCATAAAGATGCACTGGAAAAGCCTGCGACTTTCACACAAGCTTTTAAGCTGCAAGGTGACAGAAAGTTTTCTACACATGAAATGTGCAAGTCTACATCCTAGCATTCTAATTTACTTCAATTTTAGCTCAGTTAGATAAAATTTAGGTTTTTCAATGTCAATCAAAATTCACTGTTAAATATAGCATATTAAGAAAAGCTGGTATAGACTTATTTTCATTGTTAAAGGTAAAAAATATGGATCATACTGAATTTTCTGTTCAAGTTTTCATTAGTTTAATCACACCATTTTGACAACTCTGTTTCTTGAATTATAATTCTGTTTTATTCATCATGTTAGCTTCTTTCAGATGAAATACCGATTATTGCAGATCGTTGAAGTGTTGATCACTTTTTATCTTGTCCATGGCCAGCCTTTATTGTAATGGCAAGTCATGTAAAGATTGCTGTAATTGCATAAGTAAAGAAAAAGGTGATAAGATAATGTCAGGTAGAACTGACAAAAAAAAAGTGGCTTAGGTTTTTAAAATGCCTGCACATTCAATTTTCAATAATTACGTGTGCAACCTGCACAGAGCCACACGAACAGAGCTTTGGGTGAGAAGTCCATTCATTAACACCAACATTCTTCGCCATTTAGTTGAGCTCGTTTTTCCAGTTAGTGTTTTTGTGTCCATCTATATTGCCTTTTAGAAGCTTCAGTTCTTAGTGTCAGGTTCTCCTACATAATTCCGTTCTCTCCTTATCTATTTTCTTCATTCTGTTTGTTTTTTTCCTAAATTGGCTCCACTGATCCCTCATACACTTTCATTTGCTGCTTCTGCATTTATCTTTCAATTTCTGTTTACTTCTCAAATTGTCCTTTCACAGTTTCTTCCTGTTATCTTTTCTTTCTACTGGACTTCCCTGCCATTCCCCATTGAAGTTGCAGAAGTATATTAATGGCTTAAATAATAAATATTGGCATGTTGTACTGATTCCTATGTTAGAATATTTTGCAAAAAGCTGAGAGGAGCGATGTTGTGAAGTAAAGTAGTTTTGAAACTGACTGTCTATATCTTCCATTTTATGATGTTTCAAATGATTTGATTTAACCTCTGATTTAACATAATACACCCTCCATCCTTGTTAAATAGCATTTTATAAGTATTCTGTTTTCTCTTGCAATGTGTGTGATAGACTCCAACAGATAAAAAAGACGATAATGGACATGATTTGACATCAGATTTCACTGAGATATTACAAATGATGGAAGAATATCTGAAACCAGTCGTGTCACAGATTGATTTTTCTGATATTGGGTAAGACATTTAGAATTGTTTCATCATCATTTGTGAAACTAGAATAGTGACACAGGTCCTACTACAAATACAGGAATGGTTTTACCAAGAATAGACCCCAATGAATGAACTTTTTACATCTTGAAAGACCGTATATGCAGGATATGCAAGACTAAGAGGATTGAACCATGTGACAGCACTGTTCTCAAGCTTGAGGTATACAATATTGAGTTCAGGATGAAATATTATAATTTAACTAGTTAAGGATGGGATTTCCGAAGGACAGCAACTGCAAAGGGAGTACATCTTTTGTGTAAAATTTCATTGAGATTGAAGCAGTTTTGTCTTCGTGTTTCCTGTGAAAACTTTTACTTACATAAGTATTAGCACTGGTAATGTTTTCACTGTAATTCCTCTTCCCAGAGAACAGAGGACATCAGTTTCAGCACCTGAATCAGGAAAAACAAAAGTGAAAGATAAGGAGACTAAACACACTACAATGCATGGTATGTGCTCTCTTGAGTTATTTATACGCTGGATGGAGCTGTCCTTCTGCATGTACTTACAGTCTTCCAAACGATACTTTAGACGGCTAAATAAAACGGCTTTGTTACAAACAGTCTTTTCAGGAGAAAGGCCAAAGGAACGAACTTTCTTAAGTCTGTTGATCTCTTTTTGTTTTGTCTTTTCCTGCTTTTTATTTTATGGACTCACAGGTTGTGTGCTTTAATGCAAGCCTAATGCTGGAATATGTCCCTAAACATGTGCAAGGGAAGAGGCAGCCAAGTCCATGGCTTGCTTTGGGGATGAGTTTTTTGCTTTACGGTGGGGAGCAGTGAAGTTTCTCAATTAAAAGTTACTAGAGAAAGATACACATTTGCATTTGCTTTTACCTGCAAGAGTTTCTTTCTGCAATCTGGTAGCTGGCTGCTTCCATCGTTCTACAAAGACTGAATAACTTGTCTTCCACAGATTTGTTGCTTCTCTGTAGAACAGGAAAATGTTGTCATAATGACAGTCAGTGCTTTTTTTCTAAATAACAGGAACAAAAAGTTTCCTACAGAAAGACACAGTTAGTACTGGATAAGAGCTCCTTTACAACTCTGTACCGTTTAGCCAAACATTGCTAAGGCAATTTTGCATTTTCAAATATGATTTTCTTAAATACACTGCTTACATCTGGACTTCAATCTGACATGGTTGGTTATTAATACAGGGATGTTTTTCTTTCCGAAGAATCAGTGTTCACAAGTGCATATGCATAGAAGTTTGACAACATTTTAGGAGTGACTTTTGTATAATGCACTTAATCCACAGTAAAATAGAGTTCAGGTGTCATACAACAGAGGAAATTTAGGTTTTTACATGTAACTTCAATTATTTATATACACACTGAGAACTATAAAATCTCAATCATATTCTGCCACATTTCTTCAGGTACACCTCTGGATTTAGGATTGTGTGTGGTATTACTAGGAGATACATTACTTATGGAATTGCCTTTGGAAGCTCTGAGTATCTTTAAAGAGGAAGGAATAAGTTCTGTATCCAGAGATTTTTCTCTCCAGATTCTCTACAATCGAATATATCTGGCTAAATCAGGTACTATTAGATAAACATTCTTTGCATTAGCAGACTGATGCTAATTTTTACAACATAAAAATGTAAGTAACCCTTCGAGAAAGTTGTATTTTCTAAAACTGTCCACAGTTTTAAAAAAATAAATCTGTTCTTTTCAATTCCACAGAGACTGAAGTTAAAACAGGCGTTGAAATATCTAAAGAAACAAAACTAAAAGCTCATCAGAAAAAGAATGTCAAAACGGTAAACTTTGCACATTTTTAAAATAAACTCAATAGGAGTATCTCTTATTTTTGTGTAAAAAATGTTAAAGAACTACAGGCGGCTTGCGGCGGCTTGCATAGAAGCTCATTATATATGCTAGAATTCTGAAGTGAAATAAGTATACCATCAGTCCATAAGAATTTTGCTGTTGTTGATTTTGCAATAATGACAGAGTTGTTGTTTCTTTGAAAAATTGTACTCTTTGTGTAAATGTGACATATTTAGTAACCCACCAAGGGAGCTGCTTAAAGTTACTAAAATACTTCCCCCAACAATATAGTGTATTTTATGTAGTGTATGCACGTATTTTTATAAATATATAGGTATGTATGCATATATATCTATATCTGTGTGCGCGCACGTATATATATATGTATATGCATTGTAGAATAGCTTATGCTTTTAATTTCCATTGACTATTGAGTATCATGCTGCTTTTAAGCCTACCTTCAAAACTCTAGGGTATCTTTTTGTTAGTTGTTTCACACAAAGAATGCAATACTGTTAATATTTGATTACAACTTCTGCATGTAATAGAATATGTATTCTTTTTAATTGTAGGCACCAGTTAATCGTGATTTACCCTCTAATTGCTTGCCTGTTGATACTCATAATTTTAAATGTATCCTTTCAGAAACTATTAGCTATTAGTATCTGTTAAACTTTCTTTTTTTTGTTTTGCATTGTTTACACTTAACCGTTTATCAGATATTGTGGACCCCTATAATGAAGGAAGAGAGGCAGGTAATATATATTAAATAATATTTTCTCCACAAGCTATCCATGGAATTTAGAAATTTTTATAAACAGAAAATGAAGTCATGACATCAAGATGCTGACAAAAAAAGCTTTGCTTTTCATCAGAACAGTATTTCTTATCAGCTGTCAACTGGTGCATCAGTGAAACAATATAACTTGTTTCAGGAAAGAAATTAGATTGTCGTATTATTTCTTTCATATCACTAAATATTGATCTGTCACCAAGAAAATAATTACTTCAGTAATCTTTCTTGCTATATAATCCAATTAAAAACACATGCTTACTTTCAAGAATTTATTATAGCATTTTTGATTTTTCAAATAGATGCCATTAAGATACATTATCAGTAGTGCAGGGAAGGATATAGGTTAATTGAATGATGCTTTGTATGATCTTCTTTGTTATAGAAGAACTTTGCTTGAAAGCCATGAATGGGCTTGGAACAAATGGTAGTGGGTGGGAATGGGCTGGGACAGGATCGGTCAGACTTGCCACACCTAAACAGCAGTTCTCAAGCTAAAGACTGCAACGAAGCACATGTAACACGTAAAGTGTTTGCGGTCCTTTGGAAGGTGAAAGTTACTATGACAAACAGTACTGTAAGGATGTTTGAGAGGGTTGTTATTTCCTTTTGGAATGTATTTATCAAGGCAGTGGGCATTTACTGGAATGGAATGGAATGGAATAGAATAGAATATTTTCAGTTGTAAGGACCTAGAGTGATCATCTAGTCCAAGTGCCTGATCACTTCAGGGCTGACCAAGTTAAAGCATCTTATTAAGGTCATTGTCCAAATGCCTTATAAACCCTGACAGGCTTGGGGCATCGACCGCCTCTTTGAGAAGCCTGTTCCAGGGTCTGATCACCCTCTCCATAAAGAAATGCTTCCTCGTGTCCACTCTGACCCTCCCCGGGCGCAGCTTTGACCCATTCCCAGGCGTCCTGTCCCTGGGTACCAGAAGAGGAGCTCAGCACCTCCCTCTCCACGTTCCTCCCGAGAAGGCTGGAGGGAGCCATGAGGTGGCCCCTCGGCCTCCTTCTCTCCAAAGGAGACAAACCGAGTCCTCAGCTGCTCCTCACAGAACGTTCCTTCCAGCCCTTCATCAGCTTTGTGCCCTCCTCTGGACACATTAATTCAGTCTGACACAAACACTTTAAGAATACTGTTTTACCTCACTTTTTCTCCCAGTGTGTGCAATAATTTAACTGATTCACATTTGTTAACACACTCACATGTGTGTCAAATGCCAAAAATTGATTTAATGGAGGTCTTTAATTGAGATAGTTATTAAACCTAAACTCAATGCAAAAGGAGCTACTGAACATTCAGTAGCATAACAGAGATTGTCTCCATATGTCTGCAGTTTCTTAATCACAGCAGATCGAAATAAATATAATGCTGCTCACCATGTGCTCAATATCTGGCTCTAGAGCGTATTAGAGTGTATCTTTAATTTACAGTAGTATGAAAATGTCCTCAGAAAAAGACGAAATTAATTATCATTAAATATACAATGTCTGCAGAGAGCAGAGAGTGTGGAGTCTTGATTTCTGAAATCAGGGCTCTGGAAATGCAGTTATTTTCTCCATCTACTGAAGTCCTCGCTGGGCCTCTGGAACAGAACTGCATGAGCAGTGCTGCTGTTTTCAACTCTTCACACTTTTCTCAGGGTGTCTAGAACTTTTTCTTTATACTTTTAAAGTCTTTACCCTGTCTGCTGAATAATCTTTGTCAGTTATAAAATATACCTTTCAGATGGGAATTACAAACAATTTTGCTCTGAGGATGTCACAGTTGCTACAGTTTTAAAAGCCAGACTTAGGTTTCAAAAAACTTAAGATCTAATGATGGCCTAAAACCCCCTGAATATTATATTTTCATTTTAAAAATATTGAAATTAAGATTGCCCAACCTCCTTTGTAGCATGCTAAGCTCATAATGATGAAATTCTGTTGTTACAGAAGCTGTAAGTCCTTCCCAAAAAATAAAGGAAATCCTGGAAAAATACCATGACCTATTTACACTAAAGTGGGAAGGAGTTGTTGGCAACATACGTGTTCCAAGGTTTGTAATATTCTACCTGCTTTCATGTTTTATCCATGTTTTCTTTTTAAAATTGTGCCTATTCCTAGAGGCTTCAGTCGTAAAATAGGGTCATGTTTTGCTGAGCTGGTAAATGCATAGCTAACAATTGTCTTTGTTTCAAACACTGATTTGTAGACAGAATATTTTAAGGATCTGAAATATAGTGCCACAAAGTGATTTAGCTGTATATGTAGATAATGCAGTTTTGACAAAAAGTCTACTGGTGCAGTGTTTGATGAATATTTTAAGTATATGTGAGCATAAGTGTCATTTCTGGCTTTGCTCATAACTGTTTTTAAATCCAAGTATTAAAAACTATAGCATCTCTAAGCAGCTCTAAGATTGGAGCACAGATTTCAGAAGCAAAGTAGTGCAGATACATCTCACAGTTTACAATTTCAAACATCTGATCGTAAAACTAATACCATTTTATGGAGTTTATTCATAAACACACTTCGTATTTACAGAAGTACTTTTAAGATCATAGCAATAGAGGGATAAAAGGGATCTCGAGAGGTCAAGCAGTGATGACCCTCAGTCATCACTGGACCTTCCTTTAAAACTGCTGGTTTAATCAGTCCTTTGAAATCTTCTCTATTTAGGTAAAATCACTGTGTAGTTACTCTAGTGTTTCTTCATAGCAATTACAAAGATGGTTACCTGTTATCAAATTGCATAGTTACTGCTGCCAGCTAGGCTGATTATTCACATCTCTTTTCAAAACCTAATTTCCTGATATCCCGATGGGTGCATACATGAATACTCCCATTGAATGTTAAATACTGTTATTTCAAAGCTGTACAGTGCATACAGCGATGATTTATTTTTGTTTTTAGGAGGCTGGTATTCATCAAAAAATACACTATGCCTCTCTTTTACTTTGAGCTGTTACTACACTAAGTATACCTCTGTATTCAAATAATAATTATTAACAGTCCATGTGAATTATTACACTTTCCGTAGAATTCTGCAGTCTTGTTTGTCTCCTTGCTTTGCATGCTGACTTTTCTTACAAATATTTCTGGAGTAAATAACACTGAAGTGTTTCCTATGGATAATTTCTGAAAAATATTCTTTCAGTAACTTCCTTTCTCTCTTCCTTCCTTCCAGCCAAGCTGAATGGGAGCAGCTGCTGACAAACTGCAGTGCGTTTCTGTTCTACGGGATGGAGAGATTTATGTCTCATATTTTACTCAACAGACTGGCTGCTATGAACATCCCAAGTGAGATAAGAAAACTGAAAAATATTTTTTTAATTACACTGCCTTTTGTTCCCAGTTGTGTTTATTTCATGCTGTATCGTTATCACAGTATTGATGTTAGCAATTAAGGGCTTTTTTCAAGATTCAGGGTTTTAATCAGAAGACCTTTGCAATATGTAGATTTTATTCTTTCTCACAGCCTTCTTGTTATTCCTCACAAATAAGTTTAGTCCATCTCCACTTCCAAATGTTGGAATTTCTTATGTTCCAAAAACTGAGTCATCATCCGATGGTTTTCCCAGTGACTCCTGTTCTTTTCTATGGAATTTAGTATTTGGTAGCAAGGTATTTGTTATTGTTAAGAACAACCTCTGCAGTACCACTTCTCCAAAATTCCTCAGTCTCCACTCAGGCAAAGCAGAATTGTCTGTCAAGACTGCATTAATGCTGAATGATCTGAATGATTACTCTGATGTTACAGAGCATTTATAGACTCTGAGAAGGTTTGGGTTTTTGGTTTGGTTTTTTTTGTTTTGGTTTTTTTTCGCTGCTTCTTCACAACTCTTTAGTCTTTCTGCTGTGTTAGCAGATTTTGGATTCCCAATCTTCCTTTGGATTCCCAATCTTCCTTTCCCCTCATATTCCCCTCGCACATCTGGAAGGAGCTCAACTTTGGAGTTGTGTTTAATTTGTCACGGTAGCCAAATTGCTACATTGCTGTATCATGTTGAGATGTAAAATGAAGAAGGAGAGTACACATCAGGTTGTGAAGCCCTGCAAAGCAACAGGAAGCTTCTTCAGGAAGCGTTGATTTTCAAAGTGATTTAAACATGTATATGTAAATATTATTGGAAAACAAGAAAATATGTCTTCCTGTACACATTGGTCACTCTTGAATATGAGGTTTCAGTTGTCTGTAGACCTGATAGTTACAGGTCTGGCAACTTTTGGAAAGTTTCGGAGCACCTTGTTAACCCTCAGCCTGTGTCCTGCCCTTAAAATATGCCAGGGTTAATTCTCCAGTGCATCTTATTTTCTTTAATGGAAAATAAATTAATTTCAAATGTATTGATTTTAGTCCTCAAAGGATTGTTCTATTTTCTGACCACCTACACAACTTGTACTTGTTAGCTGATAAAATTACTGTTGTCTTGCAGACTGAGTTTGAGTCTATTCTAGAGCCAATCTTCATGTTAAAAGTACTTTTATTAATAACTCTGAAGTGTGTCTGAGGTTTCTTAGGGCTCTAACCTGGAGACACTATTATTAAATATTGTTGTTGATCATCGATGTGGTGAAATAGAATATATCATAGCTGAATCTAGTTATGAGACCAGGCTGAGAAAGAGAATGAGGTGGTTCAGCAACTCCTGAAATGCAGAATTAGAATGCAAATTAACCTTGCTTTACGGAAATGTTTAGCAGGAGGTAGTTCACAAAAGCCTAGAGGGAGGTGTTATGCTTAAAGAGAAATAAACATTGATAAGTTAGGGAATGACTGCTTAAAGGGCAGAATTACAGAGTAGAGTCAAAAGGTGGATCACAAATTAAACAATGTCATCTTGCTAGGGGGAAAAAGAAAACATAAAGCTCTGTATAGGGGTAACTATACAGGGCTGTCATTTGCAAGATATATGAAATAATTCCCCACTACTTAGTTTTGCAAAGGTCTCACCTGGAGAAGAATATTGAACAAATAGAATAAGTTATTGGTGCAGAACATTAAGAGTGGAGAACAGAAGGCTATACCACAGATTTGTGTGCATAGTTTTGTTAATAAATATGTATGTGCATTCATGTGTATATGTGCTTATAAAACATACTTTAGGAGGAAAGACTGACATATTGAGGGGATACATGGTAATAGTTCTTGAGTAAGTCAAAGACTTTCCAAGCAGAAAGGTAATTTAGTTCTCATTTGCTTGAGAGTAGCAGGTTTAAGCTGCAGCAAACTGAACAGTAGGGAAAGACCAGAGAAGTTGTAGGCCCACTGCTGAATGAGGCAGGAGTCATGGTGACGGAGGATGTGGAGAAGGCAGAGTTACTGAATGCCTTCTTTGCTTCGGTCTTTTCTGCTCGGCCCAGCCCTCAGGAGTCCCAGGCATTGAATAAAGTAACAGGGAAAGAAGAAAACTTCCCTTGGGTTGAGGAGGAGCGAGTGAGGGACCAATTAGATCATCTAGATATTCACAAGTCCATGGGCCCTGATGGGATGCACCCGAGAGTGCTGAGGGAGCTGGTAGAAGTCATTGCTGGGCCGCTCTCCATCATCTTTGAAAAGTCCTGGAGAACAGGCGAGGTGCCTGGGGACTGGAGGAAAGCCAATGTCACTCCAGTCTTCAAGAAAGGCAAAAAGGAAGAGCCGGGGAACTACAGGCCGGTCAGCCTCACCTCCATCCCTGGAAAGATGATGGAACAGCTCGTTCTGGGTGTCACCTCAAGGCACGTGGAGGAAAGGAAAGCTATCAGAAGTACTCAGCATGGATTCACCAAGGGGAAATCATGTCTGACTAATCTGATAGCCTTCTACGATGGCATGACTAGATGGATAGATGAGGGGAGGGCAGTAGATGTGGTCTACCTTGACTTAAGCAAGGCGTTTGACACGGTCTCCCACAGTATCCTCATAGGGAAGCTTAGGAAGTGTGGGTTAGATGAATGGACAGTGGGGTGGATAGAAAACTGGTTGAAAGATAGAGCTCAGAGGGTTGTGATTAGGGGCACAGAGTCTAGTTGGAGACCAGTGACGAGTGGTGTTCCCCAGGGGTCAGTACTGGGTCCAGTCCTCTTCAATATATTCATCAATGACCTGGATGAGGGGATAGAGTGCACCCTCAGCAAGTTTGCTGATGACACCAAGCTGGGTGGGGTGGCTGACACACCGGAAGGCTGTGCCACCATACAGAGAGACCTGGACAGGTTGGAGATCTGGGCAGAGAGAAACCTTATGAAGTTCAACAAGGGCAAGTGTAGGGTGCTGCACCTGGGGAGGAACAACCCCATGCACCAGGACAGGCTGGGTGCTGACCTGCTGGAGAGCAGCTCTGTGCAAAGAGACCTGGGAGTCCTGGTGGACAACAGGATGGCCATGATCCAGCAATGTGCCCTTGTGGCCAAGAAGGCCAATGGCATCCTGGGGTGCATCAAGAAGAGTGTGGCCAGCAGGTCAAGAGAGGTCATCCTCCCCCTCTACTCTGCCTTGGTGAGGCCGCACCTGGAGTACTGTGTCCAGTTCTGGGCTCCCCGGTTCAAGAGGGACAGGGAACTGCTGGAAAGGGTGCAGCAGAGAGCTACAAAGATGATTAGGGGACTGGAACACCTCTCTTATGAGGAAAGGCTGAGGGATTTGGGTCTCTTCAGTCTGGAAAAAAGACGTCTGAGGGGTGACCTTATCAACACTTATAAATACTTAAAGGGTGGGTGTCAGGAGGATAGGGCCAGGCTCTTTTCAGTGGTGCCCGGGGACAGGACAAGAGGCAATGGGCACAAACTTGAACATAGGAAGTTCCACCTAAGCATGAGGAGGAACTTCTTTACCCTGAGGGTGGCAGGGCACTGGAACAGGCTGCCCAGAGAGGTGGTGGAGTCTCCAACTCTGGAGACATTCAAAACCCACCTGGACGTGTTCCTGTGTAACCTGCTCTAGGTGACCCTGCTCTGGCAGGGGGGTTGGACTAGATGATCTCCAGAGGTCCCTTCCAACCCTATGATTCTATGATTCTATGATTCTATGAAAGCTTTTTAATTCTAAGTGTGTTCTAAGTTATTTCAGTGAAGGACTTTAAGGAAAATAAGGGATGATTGAGATGCAACTTGGTCCTAACTTGTGGAGAGGAGCTGCATTAGATAACATTTCCATACCTCCATCTTACAAGAGTTTATAACTACAGAATGGAGTCATGTAGATAGGTCATTAGCCTGTAATAAGATGGTATGTGGACTTCATTATTAGTTATACGAAGGTGGTGAAAGAAAAAAAAAACCCTACAAAACACTGTGGAAAAGTGTATCAAAGTTACATCAAATAATGTTAAGGTGACTTCATTAGTGTTCTTTTACTTAATACTTAACAATTCTGGCTGAAATATATAAATTTTATATTAGTTGTTTAGACTGTGTTCAAGAAAGCAATTAACTAAGAAAGGCCTGATTTACTTATATTTATTATGTTGGGCATTATTATTAGTGCAGATACCATTGCTATAACACTTTTTTCCAGAATGCCATTTGATCATACTTCTAGATCTGATGCGATCAAAGCAAAGTCATCAAAGAATTACAAAGTCTGATATCCACAAAAGGTAGGATAAAGTTTATTTTGATAAAGTCCCCAATAAGGCAGATTATTTTTATTTCAAAGCAAAGTTAAAATGCTGAGTTGTAAATATTCTCATTTACTTCTGCAAGTAGAAGGGCTCGTATCTGCACCTAAGGGGGAAGTTAGCCTCTTTATCTTGTAACTTCATTCTTTACGTAGGGCTAAAAAGGATGAAAGCTCTGTTACAAGTCAATGATGAAGAAAATATGATACAGAAATGTTGCTACATCCACATACTTCCCAATTCTGAGTTCAAGATTCTCAAAATGTTTTAATAAGATACATAAAAATTCCCTTTTACAGATAAACCATTAAGAGTCCGTCTAAGGTTTCATACACTGAGCAGTTTAATAGTCAGCCAGTTTTTTATTTAAATAAATTATTATGGCATGTTAAATAACCTGTTCAGAATCTTTAATATTATTAATCAGAGCTTCTTTAGCCTTAAAAGCACCTCAGTATTTTCCTTGCTTTTAAGTGGACAAGTGGCAGGGTTTATATACTTTCACTGTATGTCTATTATGTCACCTCTCCTTTCCTCTTCTCTAAATGCAGTCTGGCATTCTCTTTCTCCTTTTATTAAAAAGTGTTTTATATAAAGAAAAGTTATATTTTTTCATATATTCTGTTCATTTTTAGTTTATTGATCTCATACTTTTGTTTTTCTTTAGTTGTCTACGTATTGCTATAGAGAGACCAACAGAGACGGCAGTGCTTCTAAGCCTTACTGGTGTTCGTTCTATAATAGCCAACCAGTGGTACACTACCTTGCAAGAGAATGCAGAAAGGCTAGAGATTTTCTCCGAGAGTAAGTATTTGTATTCATCTTTGTTTGCGTGTATATTGTTTCAGACAGTTGTATATATGCACTCATAGAGTGCATATCTACTTGTCTCCCATCTCTCTTCTTTCTTTGCTCCCCACCAAATTTGCCTGGAGTTTCCATGGGAGGTAAACTGCGTGCAGGAGCCACCGTGTTGTTGACAGGTTGATCTTTCAAACAGAACAGTAACCTGTTTAAATCAGTTTTTGGGGGGGGGTGGTGTTTATGGTCATATGGTAAGAATAGGATTTCTGTGGTGAGGAGCAGTGTCCTAGGACTTGTCAATCTGTAGTTACATAAACTATGGGGGGGGAAAAAAGCTGGAGACAACTCACATCTTCAGAGATACAAAACTAAATCTGTAAAGGTATCCTTTTACATTAAGATATAAACATAAAGACCTCAGGCTGTATGGTTGATATTTTCTTGTTTTTCAAAACTTTCGTTAAAACCTCACAGAAACTAATATTTCTTTCCAGGTTTGTTGAACATTGGTAGAACAACTGGGCAGACAGTCCATATTCTTCAAAAGAGTAAGATTCACAGGGAAAGGGATTCTATTAAAAGTAAGAATTAAAAAGCTTAGTAGAGAAGACTGGCAGTGCATGTTAACTAGAACCTGGTAGACCTACGGGTAGTTCACAGGTATAAGTGAAATCTTTCAGATGAGCTATGACAAATTTTTGTGACACAAGAATTGAGAGTGGGAAGACCACTGATACAATATTATAATTGGAGTAGCTGTATTTTACGTATGTAAAATTTTAGGGACACTTTGTCATAGCTCACAAAAAGCTAAAATTTACGCTCCGCTGAACTGTAACAAAATGAAACAGTGTGAGTCAAAAGTTACATCTGGAGCGTGACATGAACAATATAAATGGTGTGGATTATAGACTGCAAAACAGTAAGTTGAACAGTCTGCATTGTAAGGGGCGCACTACATCCACAAAATTCCACCTGGCCTCTTGTTGGAGAGCGGAGAAGGATTTTTGAGTAAAACAACTTTTAATATACTCTTTATAAAATTATATAGGTATTTTTCATTGTATCTGACTTACGTCTTAAAATAAGGGTAAATGAAATAAATTTTAATTATAACTTACACTGTCATAGAATTGAAGAGAGAGAGTTCAGATCAGAAACGTTGCCTAGTTTTCTGTTTTGTCAGAAAATGCTTCTTGGATTTAGTGGCAGTTATTAATATTATAAAAAGAATGTAAAAGAACCACAAATACTAATCAAAGAGAAGATGTGATAAATTACTGCACTTAAAGCATTCTTATGTTCAGTCATATTCAGAAATAATAATATATTTAAAATATTTTTATAGTGGAAGCAGATTCTCACAGCTCTCCTGGGGACAAAGGAGAAGAACAGACCATTCACACTTCCTCAAATCTTCCTGCAACTCATCCATCGTTTTTTAATTGTGTGCTATATGGTTTACCCAACATAATGATGATGTAATTTCTGTCAGACTTCTCACACTAGCAGTATCACTGCACTGTGTGTAGGGCACATTTTGCATTTAAAGGTGTGGCAGATACTTATTTCTGTTTGGCCAAAGGAGAGGTGAGCTTAAGAAAATGCGTTTTGCTGATAGACTGATTTCTGGCTCAGATGTAAGCAGTTTGATATTAGAGTAAGTGTCAGGAAAACATCAAAGAACATTTATTTTAGAGATTTCAGTTAGTACTCTTAAGGTTTTCTGAACTCAGTGAATCCCTTAAAAGAATTTGGTGACTACCAGCACTTCTTAAAGGAAACTAGGCTAGTATTTTTGGGCACTGATGCACAAGTGGAATTGGAATGTAACATTGTCAATGCTTCCATTTGGAAAAACTTTTCATTGATGTATTTTATTTTTGACATGGAAGATTTATCAGGAGAATAGCTGAAAAATTTACCAAGTCATCTTATTCTGAGTAAATTGATTTTTAACTTTTTATATAGTGGTAGCTGCAGTTTAATTAGAAAACAAAATGTTTAATAAGTTCTGCTTGCTTTATTTCCCTGTAGTTTTCCTGAATAACAGATGAAGATATATTAAATTATTCCAAAATCCCAAATAAGATTAATATATGTTTAGATTTTGTAACATGCTCTGTTGTTCAACAATGCATTTTTAAAATACATACTTTAACACTTTATTTGTAGTGATAACAGGAGAAATAAATGTAAAATTATATAGCACTTATGGAAAATACAAAGATTTGATCGTTATTGCAATTAAAACCATTTAAAGAGTCTCTTTTTTTTCCCTCCCCCCAGTAAAATGGTGATGTCTGTTTCCTATGATAAGTTTTTTGGTGTTCCTGATAGAGCATTAAAATGACACTGAAAAGATATGGTTCTTGGCTACCTGCTGTGCTACAGTGAATTAGAACCTGATAAGAGATGGAGCGCTATTATAGACCATAATTACAAAAACATGACCTGCAAAATACTTTTTTTATGCACACAATATAAATTTGTGCTTCCTTCCCCCTTGCTCTCACAATTTAATTAGGTGATGTTATATGAACTGCAGCTGCTCTGTCAAACTGTGTTTCATAACCTGCATGATTTTTATTTGCTTTATATGTAATTTTCTTCTTTATTTAGACATAGGACATATATTTTCTATGGCATGTATCTGGGCATTCAGTAACAATACAAATTAAGTAAAGAAGAGATCATAGACTGTACGTAAGCTATCCAGCCTGAAAATTAAGGATTCAGTGTAAGATATTTTCAAGTCTCTGAACTTGCCATGTTTCACCACATACTGGGATGAGTCCCTTTCCTCAAGTTCTCACATTTATTTGTTTGTCTATTTTTAGGTCTTACCAGGTGCCTTTTCATTGCATCACTGTTACACAGCTGCTTTTTGAAAATCCCATGCATGGTATTTGGGAAGCACAAGTAGTTCTGAGTTTGAAGAAGCAATTTCTCTTGACTTTAGCACATGTGCACACTTGTTCAGTATAGCAAAGGTCCGCTATATTGTTAATTTTTTAAATTATTTCCTAGATTAGTTTCCACATATTCTCCAACACATTCATTGCAATGAAATTGTATTTCCCTGCTGTTAATGGCATTTTTTACCTGGAATGCCATCTTTCTAGCGCTGTCCCTTTTTCTGTAACATAAAAGGCTTTAGAAAAAAAGTGTATTCAATGGGAATCATGAAGTCTTTTCTGCCTTGCTACATTACAGTTTTCATGAATTTGTATTAACTTCAACCTTCTTGAAATAAGAAATTTCACAAATAGTAAAGTCCAGAAAAGTTCCAATGCTTCAGAAATGACAGCATTGTTCTTTGAGAATAATCCAGGATAAAAACTGCAAGATAGCAAAGGTTAGAAAAAACATTGATATCCAGGTACAATGGGCTTATTAAATCATTTACTACTGTGGTTTTTTTTATGAAACTGATGGCAATAACTTAATCTACCAAAGTGTTTTTCTCCAAAAATATTCCCATTTGTATTTGATACTTTAGCCCTAACCACATTGCCGCAACCTCTGCCAGAAAGATGAATGAGTATGACCAAAAATTTCTTTACAGTCTGACAGCACTACTTTATCAGAAAGCATTGATAAAGAGTCATGGCCTTATCCAGGAAACTTCAGACCTGTAAGAGTCAGATATTGGAAATACTGATCAGAGAAACTGTGGCAGAATACCTACAAATGGGTAATGTATGCTGGGTAAGTGTAGCAAAAGTGGGTGGCATGCAAAATTACATAATATGTTTGATTGGCGTTTCAGGCATTAAAAATAATTGACTTAGGGCCATGAAGTGTAGTCGTAACCAAATTGCCCTGGGGTATTAGGAGCGTATTCTCTGTATTTCTGTGCTAAATACCAGTCAGTAAAACCATTAACAGTAGTAGGACTATGTGAGTAGATGATAAACTGTACTTCAGGTGACAGTGGATATACATTCAGTGACATAAGAAGGCATCTAGTTCATTCCTTCAGGAATTAGTACCGGAAATAATATCTTCTTTTCCATTATATGTTTCTAGCAATGTGCAGTGACATGATTGTACAAAAGTAGAGAGTCACTTCAGGAAAAGATATATAGCAGAACTTGGAATGATTTCAAAAGAAAAAGAGCATAGACAAATTACCATCTCTTATATTTTTTTTAAATTTACAATGGCAATTTAACAAAAGAGAAGAACCTGCTTACGCAGAGGAAGGATTCAGCAGCTCAGCTGATACAGCTTTAGAGTTCAGAATTCTTGTCTGTTAAAGACAGTGAATAGGAATGGAACTGAGCAAAGACAGGTTGAGAAGGAACACTGTAGAAAATTTCTGTTTCAGAACCTGATTTGAATGAGTAACTAAAACCTTAAAATTTTCTGATAGTCTTCAGATTGTGGTTGAAAATTTAGGCAGAAGGACTCTCCTGTGAGCACAATATGAGTTTTAATTAAGAAACATAAAAAGGCCCCACTTACAGTCAATGATAAGTGTACTGTAATATGCTTAACAAGTCTCAGCATTTAAGAATCTAAGTCCTAAATTTACATCTTTGTCACATACACAAGCATTTTCTCACAAGCATAGTTCTCACTTGAGAATTTTACGGTCAGCCAACTCTGTTCCAAGAAATGGTACATGACAGACAGTTTAGGGCATATTCACCAGACCAAATAGAAATGTTTCCATTTATTGATGAGTCATTTGCCCATCAGCTGAGAACTATAACGTGGAGTCTAGAATTAGGGAAGAGAGCGATTGCAAAAACAAAAAACAGCTGTCTTCTGTGATCATGGAATGAAATCCATGTCGGGTTTCAAACAGACTGTGCGAAGGTCTGGGTAAATGTTATTTCTGTTAAAGTCAAGGTACACCACCTCCCCCAAAAACAAAAAAATAATGAGGTGCTCTTATTGCAAATTATCTGGACTAACAATAGCGAGCTTTCTCCCCACAGAGTGAGCTAACAGATGGTGGCAATGAAAGCAAAGAAGATCTGTGTGCAGCACAGAAGGAGCAGAGGGTTGTGTTTATCTTGTAGCAGCCTAATATGTGAGACCCTCAAGAGGATCCTTGGCTTCAAATTATTTGTAGAACTAAATAGTAGCATAGTCATACAAGGTGCCACAATGAATATGAAATGAGTGGACCAAAATTTCCATCTGTAGATACAATAATGGAATTAAGACAGTTGATTTCATGTAAGATTTTGTATAGAAAGAGTACTCCTTAGTAACTGCAATGGAAATAGTCATGATGGGATGCTGATGTGATTATTTTAAACCATTCATTAAGTACATACAAATAGCAAATTCAAAAAGGCAAGTCCTAGTATTAATATCATCATGGATGGTTTGGGTTGGAAGGGACCTTAAAGGCCACCCAGTGGCACCCCCTGCCCTGGGCAGGGACACCTCCCACCAGCCCAGGTTGCTCCAAGCCCCGTCCAACCTGGCCTTGAACCCCTCCAGGGATGGGGCAGCCACAGCTGCTCTGGGCAACCTGGGCCAGGGGCTCACCGCCCTCAGCATAAAACATTTCCTTCTTATATCTAGTCTAAATCTCTCCTCTTTCAATTTAAAACCGTTCCCCCTCGTCCCATGGCTCCCCTCCCTGTTCCAGAGTCCCTCCCCAGCTTTCCCGGAGCCCCTTTAGGGACTGGAAGGGGCTGGAAGGTCTCCCCGGAGCCTTCTCTTCTCCAGGCTGAACCCCCCAGCTCTCTCAGCCTGTCCTCCCAGCAGAGGGCCTCCAGCCCTCCCAGCATCTCCAGGGCCTCCTCTGGCCCTGCTCCAACAGCTCCGTGTCCTTCCTGTGCTGGACGCAGTACTGCAGGAGGAGGTCACAAGACTGAGAAATTATTTTTATTATAATGAGTGAGAAATTATTAAATAAAAATTAAAAATAAATAAAAATATTTTTATTAAAAAATACTTTTCTACTTTTTTGAGGAGTATTCTAGAGAATACTCTTCATTTATTTGACTGTGAGATCTTAATTCTTAAAACATTATATATTGTTCAGCAACTTGGAGGAAAAAATCCTACTAACTAATGACCAAGGAATAAATTACAGTCGATTCAGCTTAGGACGTATGAGCTCTCTACTAGAAAGACATTGGCACAAGCCCAAACAACAAGAATAAAAGCTTCTGAAAATATTTCATCTACATGGCACCACATCGTTCCCTTGCTCTGTATCCATTCATACAAGAAATATTAAACAGTTAGTGCTATTCCATGTATCAACGGCTTTAAAATAACTTTCTGAATTATGTCTCAGCAACATAACAAATCACATTATCAATTAGCTTTAATAACAGAAATGACATTTCATAATATATTTGAGCATGAAAAGAACTGGTCAGCTAAAATTTATGTAATCTGAAAAATGTGAGGAGAAAAAAAATCATGGTGAATTTACTGATAATATTCTAGGACAAGAATATAATTTGAGTAGTAGGTAGCTGTCCAAAAAAAAAGCATGTAGTTCTAAATGGCCTGCAGGGAAGAACCACAGCAAGTTTGCTGCAAAATGATAAAACAAAAAAAGATAAGCTCTGTCATTAGTCCCTGGTGTAAATGCTCTCATTGCACGTGTCACTCTCCCCAAAGCTGTGAGAGCTGCTCTTCTCGGTACGCGTCTCCCCACTTTGCAAAGGGATGTGGTAGAGCAGATCTGAGATTGTGGTAAAGATATATCCCCATGACTATTTAAGCCCATTCCTCTGAATTTGAACACTAATTGAATGACTTTACAACCTGCTAAACCTTCTGACCCCTACTGTGGCACCTGCTCTGACCTGAAAGCTGTCGGGGAATAGGATGTCAGAGGGGAGCCAGCATCCCCTGTGAACACAAATCCCCTCCTCTGTATGCTGTGGATGAAAGAGCAGCTCGGCACCTGTAAGGCCGGAAGGAAGAGCTTTTTAACGTCTCCCTCAGGTATTAATTCATGCTTCCAACTGATGTGTCTTTATGCAGATACAATAATGGGCAGTTACTAGTGTGGATTTTAAGAATGTGGTCAAGTTAAAGCTGAGGGCGTGTTTATGTGCCCTGAAATATTTACCAGTCTGCAGAAGACTTGAGTCATTAGCCAGGTAATGAGTAGATAGAGCATTTCTCTGCCAGCGAGAGCAGAACACGGGTGGTCTTTCATGAACCTGGTAGGTGTTATTTTCAAAAGCAGTAGTCACAAAAGTCTTCATTTAAGTATGAGAGGACACAAATTTAATAAATAGCAGCTTTCCAGAGGGTTGCCTAAGACTTATGGTATGCGGAATAATTTTAGGTCACTTAATCCCATTTTTACAAAAATGCAGTATGATATGTTAACAATGTTGCTGGTACATAATATATCAGTTATACTATTCCTTGAAATCTGAATCTTGATGTCTATTAATATATACATGCATATTTTAAAGATATTAAACATTGTATTTACAGTAGTACATCTACCATGAGTAGTACATCTACTAATCTGATAGCCTTCTATGATGGCATGACTGGATGGATAGATGAGGGGAGGGCGGTAGATGTGGTCTACCTTGACTTCAGCAAGGCATTCGACATGGTCTCCCACAGCATCCTCATAGGGAAGCTTAGGAAGAGGGGGCTTGATGAATGGACAGTGAGGTGGATAGACTGGTTGAAAGACAGAGCTCAGAGGGTGGTGATTAGGGGCACAGAGTCCAGTTGGAGGTCAGTGACGAGTGGTGTTCCCCAGGGGTCAGTACTGGGTCCAGTCCTCTTCAATATATTCATCAATGACCTGGATGAGGGGATACAGTGCACCCTCAGCGAGTTTGCTGATGACACAAAGCTGGGGGGGATGGCTGACACACTGGAAGGCTGTGCCGCCATCCAGAGAGACCTGGACAGGCTGGAGAGTTGGGCAAAGAGGAACCTTATGAAATTCAACAAGGGCAAGTGTAGGGTGCTGCACCTGGGGAGGAACAACCCCATGCACCAGGACAGGTTGGGGCTGACCTGCTGGAGAGCAGCTCTGTGCAAAGAGACCTGGGAGTCCTGGTGGACAACAGGATGGCCATGATCCAGCAATGTGCCCTTGTGGCCAAGAAGGCCAATGGCATCCTGGGGGGCATTAAGAAGAGCGTGGCCAGCAGGTGGAGGGAGGTCATCCTCCCACTCTGCTCTGCCTTGGTGAGGCCGCACCTGGAGTACTGTGTCCAGTTCTGGGCTCCCCAGTTCAAGAGGGACAGGGAACTGCTGGAGAGGGGACAGCAAAGGGCTACGAAGATGATTAGGGGGCTGGAACACCTCTCTTATGAGGAAAGGCTGAGGGATTTGGGTCTCTTCAGTCTGGAAAAAAGACGACTGAGGGGGGACCTTATCAAAACTTATAAATACTTAAAGGGCGGGTGTCAGGAGGATGGGGCCAGGCTCTTTTCAGTGGTGCCCAGCGATGGGACAAGAGGTAATGGGCACAAACTTGAGCATAGGAAGTTCCACCTAAACATGAGGAGGACCTTCTTTCCTGTGAGGGTGGCAGAGCCCTGGCACAGGCTGCCCAGAGAGGTGTGGAGTCTCTGTCTCTGGAGACATCCCAAACCCGCCTGGACGCGTTCCTGTGCAACTGCTCTGGCTGACCCTGCTCTGGCAGGGCTTGGACTGGGTGAGCTCCAGAGGGCCCTGCCAACCCTATGGTTCTATAGAATGTATTCTTCTGCTGTTAAGAGAGTACACATATACCAAGTCAGTGTTATGTTCAATACTGCTGAAGCCAACAAAATAAAGACCCCTTTCAGAAGTAAAGGCCTATATCTTAGGCCTAAGAAGATACAAGATATCAAAAGGGAAATAAGCCTCAGTGTTTTGTGTCACTATCAATCAGCAAATGAAGATGTCATTAACAGAAGTTACAGAAATTTGACTAGCTTCCTGAAAATTTTCAAACATAACATCTTCCTTTTTCACTTAGCTTTTCAGTTCGGTGGCAGCGCCCATTACTGTGGGAAATATTTTGGGAGATATTTCTTTATCACTGAATTACTACTGTGATTTATTTTTTCTTTATGTCATATAATGCTTCAGCCTGACACATGATGGCAGAAGAGGGTGAAAACTGGCAAGTCGGAACTGAAAGCGAGATCAGTACTGAGCTCTAGTACTGCCGCCTCTCCTGCAACTGAATGTTGGTGACCTATCACTTTTCTTGATGGTGTCATACTTGACATTTGCCACTTGAAATTGTTAGGAGAAACTAGATGTTCAAAAGATGAACAGCTTTTCCAGAAATCATCCAACAGGGCTGTACTAATTAGGAATTTGTTTTATTTTCTGAACATACATTTGAAAATATTTTTTATAACATTCTGTATTTCCACCTAGCCTTTTTGATGACTTAATTTTTTTAAACAGAGCGAAGTTACGGTCACATGTTCCTTACCAGAATGGGTAGTTCAGATTTCCATTTTTAATGGACATACTGTACCCGTATTCAACATTTCAATAATTCAAGAGTTGACAAAACAACTTTTCCATGCTACAGGTGCACTGAGATAAGCTACAGATAAGAACACTGAAGTAAATCGAGTTAGGTCCTTTATTGTCTAAAATTATTTTTCATTTTGTTTTTTTTTTTTTACTTAATTCTGCAGAAGTACATCAATTGTGAAGGAAGTCAATAGTAGCTACGCTGCAGGGAGAGTTGCAGCAAAGAAAAAACCACCCCAAAACTGTGTTTTTCAAAAATGCAGCTAGTAATTTTCCTGAACAACAATAAGCCGTACTGACTTCCTTATGAAAATAAATATATATATCATGGGTGTTTTATTATCTGACTGGGTCCTGTGTACTACATCATATGTATTAATAATATCACAAGGACGGTGTCCACACTGCTGTTCTCTCTTTTGTTTTTCTGTTTAATGCCAAGTTTTAAGAGACAGATGACTGCTCACAATTTGTTTTGATTAGCATGGTGAAGGCATGACCACAATCAATCAGTAAGAGAAAATGGTTCCATGCTGTAGGCCAGAAGCGTGCATTTGGAACACTGCTCTGGATGGCGTGGAGAACGAGCTCGTAAGTACAGAGCGAACCCGAGGAGAGAACAGTGACAATGGAATTGGAGGCAGAGCTGTAATCTGCAATGTCCTGGAAGAGAAGAGGAATGTGGGGGGAAAAGGGTTTGTGAGGAAAACACTTAGTCTGCTCAGAGCAGACATCTTGACTCTCGTTCTAGTATTAACGAGCTTGTCTGCTGAAGTTCTCAGCACTCCTGGAGCAGCAGAACAGTTTATTCTTCTACTGATGTGACAGGTACTTATTAATTACTTGTCAATACACTGTCAGAGAATTAACTAAGAATTTCTGTTGGAAGAAAAGAATTGGTTTCCAGAAATATTTGCAGTTCTGTTAAATTCTGATATATATATATATAATGAATATATCCAATATATCTGATAAATTCTATCCTCAGAATTTATCTAGACTCGCAATTCTTGAATTAGCTTACAGAATATCAGATAAATTAGTGTGAAGTGTAGAATCATAGAATCGTGTGCTGCAGCTGAAGTATGTAGATGGCTATCTGTAATCAGTTGATTAATCCTGATGGAGAGGTAGCAGCTAAATTGCATATAGCAATAAGTGTGATGCTGGCATAGCATTTAAAAGAGGAAAAACTATTTAGGTACATGGTCACTGAATCAGGACCCCGATGTCACTTAAAATTCATAAGAATATCTAAACATAGTGTCTTCATCATTGACAAATAATTAATAAAAAGCTAGAACAAAATGTCTTGGCTCTTGTCAGAGCTCTCATCTATGAAATCAGTGATATGCACATAAAAAAAAAAAAAAAGAAAAAAAGGCAGTTCAAGAAGGGTTTGGAGAGAATTATGCCATCTTTTCCATGAAGTTATCCAAGTCCAGCACAGTAACACTTCCCAAATTCACAGCCCTGAGCAGCCTTCATCACCTGAGGTAGAGTGCTGTGAAATTACTTTTCAAGAAAGCAAGCAGATTCAGTTTTTCCTACCTGCGTTAGTGCCCTCAGAGCATCACTCACAATGCCTGAGAAAGGTATAAACAGGTGCTCTTGTCATATACAGCAGCCACTACTTTTATGTCTTGCAGAAATAAATGGAAATGTTTTCTTCTGTCATTTGACTTTAGCGAAGTCCTTTTGAGTCTTGCTATTGTATTCCATTGCACATTCTTGCCTGATCTCTGTCTCCTAGTTATTCCTGCTGGTCATCTTCTCCCTGGAACCCAGAAGTGTGGGTCAGATCAAGGCTCAGTTCCTCTTTCTCAGTCTATGCAGAGCATAATATCCCCGATTGCCAGCACCCAAAGATACAGCCTTGGATGTTCATGTCCCTACTCCAGATGCTGGTACTCAGATTTCTTATCCCACTCACTGGCTAATTTAGTAAATGGAAGTTTACTCATGTTCACACAAGCCCACTCAGAACAGAGAGCACACCCACACAGAATTAGAAGTAGGATTAATGAGAAGATAGGATAGATTGTGGTGATCAAGTGCAGGTCCAGTCAGACAACATACTGACCAGCAGCCTGTTTACGTGCAACTGGCCGCCACTTTCGCCTCTATTTCCCTGCACTGGGTATATCTTGAGCCTTCCTTTTCCCAGCTTTGGTCCTTCCTCTAAACATGCCATAAGTCTCATCAATTCCCATAAATGCCTTAAAACATCTCATACTAGATTTTAAAACTCCAAAACTGGTTTTCTCTGCATCCTCTATTCTGCTGTAGACAGTGACCTCCTTCACTCCACAAGGTGTATGGGAAGGGAGCTCCTCTCCTTGACCCATCTCGGAGAGTTTCATCCCAAGGCAACAGGCTGATCGTCCTCCTTTGGTAGCCCTAAGAGTAGCAACTTGCTTGACTCCTGACACTGTTTACCTCAGGTTACCTGAGCTCCTCCCTTGTCATTGTTCATCTGATCCTCACCAGGCCTTCTTGTTTATGACAATTAGCCTGTAATCTTAGACCCTAACATCCCAGGTGCATGCTTTCTGCTGCACCGCTGCTCAAGACCAAATACTAGCTCAGATGCACGTGGATAAGGATTTGCTGGGGTAGAATGGGAATGGACTTCTTCAGCAGAGGAAGACCATACCATGCAGACACACCGCCAGTGTGCTTTGCCTATTATGTGTCTTTTCTAGCAAAATGTGAACAACTTAACCATGTTCTCAATTTCTGTCATATACGGAACAGAAACTGTTTTCAGCTTTTAAGTTGTAACAGCATAGCTTTAGCTTTTAATTACATGTGGTCTGTGTGGACACCAGATGGCTGAGAGGTATTTTGTCTGGAAGGACTTGTACCTTCCTGTGCATTCCACGGCGGGGCTGCACAGGCAGCTGGAGGGCACACGTTGTACACGCAGAAAAAGGGATGTCCATGGTCTTACTGAGCCCCAAAACAGCGTAGCAGCCAACACTGAGACATTTCTAACCAGGTATCTTTGTCAAGTATTTTTTTACACAGGTTGTTTTCCTGACTCAAAAGTATGTGTTATATTTTCTGGTCCAGGCAGAGGCAGAATTTAAGTAGTACTATTTCCATAAGTAAGAGAGTTGTTAATTTTGCTCCTTCAGTATAGTCACAGCTGTGCAATGGAGCCGTGTCTATGTTTGTACCAGCCAACTGGCTTTGGTGCTATCTTTATAGGTATTTTTTTTCCTCCTCCAACAGAGTTCATTAGTATTTGTCCTGAATGACATTGACTTTTATTCCATCTGAAAATACCTATTTAGCATTTTTTGGTTATTAGTATTGCAAGTACTGACATTGGAAACCTAAATGGTACGTATATTGAAATAAATTTGTGCTGGAGTTCTACAAGCCTTTCTGCTTCTTCATCAGTATGATTCAAGGGACATGGCCTACATCTGTACTCAATCAAACAGGGCTATGTTGGCCAATATAATCTAATTGTTTGACATTTTTATAGCAATTCATTGAGACTAAAGAGAGATGACTACATTAATATCTTGATGCAGCTAGATAATAGCTGAGCTAAAACTGATGTGCCAAATTACTGAAAAGCTCTTAAATTCTCTTACAGATTTTAACTCTTTGTGACAAAGAAAAGGAAAGAGGCTTCGATATAAATGCAATAAAGAGAAAGAATAGTACAATTTATAATAAGAAGTATTATAATAAAGAACATTATCATAAATTTTCTAAGAATCTTCTCTTCACTAATCATTTACAAATTATATTTCTCAATAATTCAAATGAGAATTACTGTTAATGTTCATGACTCTGTTTTCTTGGATAATCGTTTTCACTGAGGTCAAAATTAAACAGAAAAGGTTTTAGCTGGTGAATATGTATTTTATTCCTTTAGCTGGACTGTGAACAAACTTGTCTGCCCTGCATGCATCTGTGGGAACAGTCAGGGTGGAATAGTGGTAGAGGAACACCGTAGAGACTCAAAGCATACGTCAATAGACCTACTTAGGCTTAGACAAGTCACCCCATCTCACATAAGGATCCCATCAACCCCCTCCCTCCTTTATTTGTTGTCAGGAAAGGGCTCCTCTGAGTGGGGTCACAGAACTGCAGGTCAGAGCAAGCTGAAGGAGAACATCAGAAGTGTTTTGTTTTGGGGGTTTTGGTCTGAGCCTGGAGAAGCAGTGAATGGAAGAGAAAGCAGGAAAGAAAGAAAAAGCAGTGATACTGCAATTAAGGCCAGAAACATGGAGAAACGTGTTTATCAAACTTGGTTTGATTGCTAGTTGCCTTTTTGCTTTCAGAGCCCTTGGCAATAGGACTCAGTGTGGGCAAGGACACTCAGAAGTGTTACTCAGAAGTGGAAACCGACATGTGATTAAGTGCATTTTTACCAAAAAAAACCAAAGTAAAAATACTCGCAAAAGGTACAACCTGATTATTATGCAAATGGATGAATTGGAAGTTAGTCTCCATCTCCCTACTTCAGAGCTATGCCGGAGCGATCCTGCTTACGATGAACTTTTGGTAGAGCTAGTCCTCAGTAAGAATCTCTGCCCTTGTCCACGCCCTTTCACTTGGAGCAGGTACTGTCTCCTCTAGCTACGTATGATTTTAGGAGAAACAAAATCTGCGCATTAAGGTATTTGTATCTTCAAAAAGCAGCAGCGAATCCCTGGAGAAGCTGTGTTGTCTGTTGCTAAAGCAAGAACATGAAAACTTTTTAAAGAGCACCAACATGTCATTCAGTGGCTAAGCCCTGGCTTCCTTCCTCGCTAGTGGGTGGTGAGTTGAGTTGATCTTACCACATTTTAAAATGTACTCTTCCTCTAGATTTGAGACTATGGAAAATTACTATGATCCCGAAGGAACAACCATGACCTCATAATACAGCAGTAGCTCTTATGGCAACCATAATTAATATTAAAAAAAAAATAACAATGCTATTTCCATTATAAACAAGTAAATTGATGGATTATTGCTGATGTTTTTAAGCAAAACCACAAAGAGATTATCCCCCAATGTCATAGAAGATTTATAGAAAGGGCAGTTATTTCATCTAGGTTGCATCATTAAAATGTAATAAATGATCACAAAGCAGAAGAATGACATAGTGTTACGTTGCTAATTTTGCAAACCGTAGATAATGCTATAAAACATTTTTTAGAAAAGGGATGTGATTTCTAGGCGTACTCTGGATGGCAAGACAAAAATGCAAGGACACAAGAGGCCGTTTATTAGTCCACAATCAAGTGTGAGCACATTGACTTTGGCAGTGTTCACACCTTTTAGCCATGAAATCTTAACATCTTTAACACCATCCATTGCATAACGTCCTTTTGCATATGGTGAAATGTTCGTGCTGTGCTCTTACCAAGTAATGCAAGAGGTGTCTCTTCATGCACTGTGTGCAACTCTTAAAAAAAAAAAAAAAAGAGTCTCCCCCCTCCCCCCCCTTTATTTTTGCTTGCAATTCTAACAATTTTGGTTTATTGTGTTACATGAAAAGACTTAACAATGAACTGCTGGGAACTCTGTGATGCTTTGTGTCAGGGCTAATATTGTTTGGTTGGACGACATGTTTTAAAAAGTACTCTCTGACGGGCAGGAAAAAAGGTATCCTCCTTCTGAAAAGCGTTACTGAAGGTGTTTTAACATGAAAACTCCCACAGATTCTATTATTCCTTGTTTGTATCAAAGATGGGAACCTCCCATAAGAGACGGCATCTCACTAGAGACAGGGAATGTTAATGCTGGAGAACTGGTAAACATTGACAAAAAAAAGCATTTTTTCATATGTGCAGAAGGTAAGAGCCAATGGCCTTGGTCAAGAAAATGGTTTTTCCCACAGTTATGGGAGTACTCACATTAATAAACCAAACAAAACCTGGTCCTAACAGAGAATACTTGTGAGGACCTAAAAATAACAGTGTTACGGACAGTGAGAAATATTGCTGACACCTTGTGCTTTATGAGAATGATTGATTAATTGTTGTTCAATGGAGGCTTTGCTTGATGGAAAGAAAACATTTGTGATGCCTCTGTGGTCCTATTAAGACTAATTAATTCCTTCTCCAAATGAAATGAAGGACTAATTAGACTCTAATATTAATTTCCTATTTGTCCAGAATCACTAATTTTCATATCACCCTGTTGCAGCCCACATTTTTATGTCTGCGCTTGCTGCCTGTCAGAGCATTTGTCTAACGGGGTGGCAAAATGATATAAGACAACCATAACCGTAATCTATTAAAGTGTGCGGGAGGGGAACCATTCAAACCTGAGCAGGGGGAGCTGAGCCAGGAGCTACATGTGGCGTTAGACGTGAACTGCTTCTCCATAAACTCCCGAGACAGAGCTTCACACCAGGAGCGCAGGTTTAGGTGATGAACCCTTGTGTGTCATTTAGATCCTGCTTGCGTGTTTTTCAGTATATTTAATTAAATTATGAACTTTTCTGTTGAAAATAAACTACTGATACCTTCATGCTAATCCCACTGCTCCTAACAGACTATGAACGAATGCTCGCTTATCCCTGTCTTTCTCATATGCTTTCTTTACCTCCTCAATTTCTCCTGCTTCCTTGCTTACTTCCCTTGGCAATGAAAAAATGCTTCTCTCCAGAAAGGTGCCGGGCGCCTTGCTCCATCCCCAGCCATCACCTCCTGTCGCTAATACTCTTGAAAGTCGGTAGCCATCTACCATCTCCTCTCCCGCGGTGCCTCAGATTACACCCCCCTCTCTCAGGCTCACGTGTCTTTCGCTCTGATAAATTGCTTCTCAACAAATGTCTGTTAACATCTCTAAACCTGGCGCTCCAGACTGCGTTTCCCACTTGTCTTCTTGGTACTGATTACATCCTCCATCCTAATGTCCTGCGCTGTATCTCACACCACTGAACATTGTTTTCCTTCTGATATAACTCCTTGTCCAGTCACTCAGGGCATGAGACTTTCTCCTTATCTCCTTATCCACTTTTTCCTGCATAACCTAACCAATTGCCTCCACTCCCGTGGATTCCTCTACTAACAGCACAGAAATCTAGCTTTTTATTTCTAATGTGTCTCCGTCCATTCTAGTCCTGTGTTTTAGGCAGTCTCTGTTTTCTGAATGTTTCATAATCAATTTCAAAAAGTTGTGTGTCCAAAACTGTATGTCTGATTATTTCTTCTGAGATTTGCACGGCTGCTACTCTTTCTTCCTCCCACAGTCCTGTTAGCATCAGTGACAGAACTGTCTCTTCTGACCTGGGGAAACGTCTTTGTTCCACTTTGGCACAAATATTCTGTCCACGTCTGAAATTATTATTATTATTACTATGTCATTTTTTCCTCTGGCCACTACTCCTATGTTGCCTTATCTCATGTAACCATAGCCTCTATCGTACTTTAGCTGCACCTCTTCGATGTCCACAGCACCTATTGCACTGCATGTAGAAGTTTCTTGTCTTCCCTGGCAAGAGTCTCCATAATTCTGTCCTAATCACTCCTCATTTTTTGTTACTCCTGTCACTGAGTGCAAGTTTTATCATCTTTAACACATATTTAATTTGATTTTTCATAATTATCTATCATCTTCTTTTGTGCCATTTTGGCTCTGCACAATGCTTCTCCAAATTTGAGTTGACTGTGAAATGTGTAAACACTTTTTATCTTCTGTATGTCTAATTAATGCTGTCACACCTTCAACTAGTGATCTGAACAAGAGCAGAATGGTTAAGGGCAAGCAGTAAGAAAGTGGTTAAAATTTCTTTTTGATTTTAAAAACTAACACCTTGACCAAGACTTCTCTGTGAAAAGAATACTGCCAGCGCTTTGTTGTCAGCCAGAGAACAGCAACAATTCGAAGCCTCTAATAATCTATAGGAAAATAGGGTTTTTTTCCGTGTTTTCTTATAATCTTTGAACTTCAATAACCAAAAAGTACAGAAAATGCTGCAGTTTCTAAACAAAATTTAAACAAATCTTTTTCTAAAAGTCACTCCCTGAAAGTTATCTCAAAACTGTTTCCCATGAAAGAAATGCATGTGACAGTTGTTTTTGCACAGACAAAAAAGTCATGTTAGAGCTTGTGCCCGTGAAGGCGTTCGGGTGGCTGTGGCTGGAGCGCTGCGGGTGTGGGCTCCTGCGCTGGGCATAGGGAGAAAATCTTGCCTCCTCTGTCTAGCACTTGCTTTTGACAAGACAAAAGGCAGCAGGGCTTAATGTCCTGACTTCTCAGTGTATTCTTGTACGTTCTCTCATTCTGAGGATTCCCGTGTTGTTCCTATTCTGCTGTAGTTCTCCCCTTTCCTCATAAAACCTCGAGATTATTTGTCTGCTCCGTGGCTGAAACGTGATTGCTGCCCTAACACTGCCCTGTGAACACCGTCCTTATGGTGTTTTGAGTGCAGCGATTCAAAGCCTGGTGTCAGAGCAACCACCGCGCCACGCACAACGGCAGCATGACCCACCGCTAACCTCGCATCGGCTGTTAGTGCATTACGTGGGTGCGTTTCCATTTGTGTTAGTTGGAGACACTGTCTCTGACTGTCTTTACAAACTGGTGTCCTTATTAACTTACGGATGCAAAACAACTTTTCCTTGGTGAAATAATCTAAAAGGCTCCCCAGTACCACTTCATCGTGACTTGTATTGAGCATGATATAACCAATTATCAGATGGTGAATCTCATTTTAACTTGCTATTTTCTAAGGTTTTCCATGCATTTTTGCATTGTGTTTTTCTTTGCCATTACTTAAGTTTTGATGCTTTATTTTGTACCACAGAGCTATACTCTACATATCTTCACCTTCTCAGGAGATAAAATAATTCTATTGCTTTTAATTAAATACTATCACTTCTGCCAATTCTTCATGATTTAATACATCCAATACCATTAACATGTGATTAACCTAGGTCAACATATCCTTGAAAGAGAAAACCAGAGTCTTAAGTGCAAGAATTTTTGCTTTCATATCATACCTCACTGTTTAGAGACTAATAAGCACAAAAATACATATACAAATAACAATCAAATACCTTACCCTTCCTGAGTCACAGTATTTCCAAAACATTTAAAAGAGGCATGTGTATCTGTTCACTTTTCTGCTCTAGATCCCACAGGATTAATGGTAAAGCGTATGAATCATGAAAGGATGTGGCTGTCAGAATGAGGTTCATAGTTTGGGTTTAAGATTGAGCACTGCAAAAATTCAAGCCCACTGAGGCCAAAATTATACTGTAAAAGACACTCACCTCATGAAATTTTGTGAGATGAATACAAAGACCGTAGCTGTCTTGCAGTGAATTCCCACGTGCAGCTGATGATGTTATTTGTAGAGTAACTCCCCACTCTGGATCTTACCATTCTAAAATGAAAACAGGGCATTTGAATCTGAACAATCCCTTTACTCAGAAAATATAAAAAGAATAAAATTCAGATCAATTTTGAGTCCAGGATGAGTTAAGAGGAAGATCACCGTGTATAAAAATTGCTTATTAACAATAGGTTTTTAAAATGTTGCAGATTACTTATGTCTTGCAACTAAATTTCTCTAACAAAGGGAACTGTCAAGTAGCTCCACAGCCTGACCCCTGCAGGGTAAAGGGTGGTGGGGCCGGGGTGGCACAGGCATGGCTGCCCTTTGTGGGAAACGTTAGAAGGTAAAAGATTCCTACAGCAAGCGCTGGCCTGGACCACCGAGGGTGGGACAGCAGTAAACCAGGCTGGCTGAAGCAGGAGCCCTGGGTGCTCCCGGGTGTTGCTCGTTGAGCAGTGCCTTCTTCCTGACACCTTGGCCCTTGCTGGAGACCACATCCATGCCTCGTGGTGTCTGGCACAGCAGCAGCGGTCGCTGGGTGAGGAGAACTCACCGTGATGCAGATCTCTCTTCTGGAGCAACGGTACAGGTGTCCATCCCGCCCTCCCGTGTTTGCTCATTCGCTCCAGCGAGTAACTCCAGTAGCTCGGCTTTGTGTCGGCCCAGCCGTCGTGCTGGGCCTCCAACCACAGAGCTCGCAGCACTTCAGCTGCCCTTCACCCCGTGCATGGTCAACCACCATTGCTTCCCAATGGCTCCTCGTCTTCTGCAAAGGACACATGTAGGAAAGGTCCGAAGAGCTGTCTCGTGCTTTTATAAGATGCAAAGCAAAGAGCATGACTGGGTCCTTTGTGCTCATGGCTGTCCTGTGAGAGCAGTGGGAAGGTGGGGAAAGGGGAAAAGGAGCAGGGCCAGAGAAACCGACCCCTTAGAGTGTTAAGGGAAAGCTTTACAGAAGTACACTTGCTCAAGGGATCACATTTTACCTAGACACCTATAAAGGTTCTTGTAACAGAAAGATCTTATTGAATAATTCTCACATATTTGATTGATAAAAAAAAAAAATCATCAGCAGTTACCTAAAGCAGGTGTGCACAGTTTCCTATTATAACATGAAGCAGGCTGTCCTTCCTCCCCGGCTGAGCTCAGCTTCCCTCCAGAAGCGCGGGTTGTGGATGGTGGGACCCCCCAGACACATCCCCATGAGAAGGCTGGTGACAGGGAGGAGGACTGAAGAGCCCATGGTTTCTCCCTCATGTTACTGTCACTGCTGCTCCAGTGTTCAGAGTGCCTTCACACAGCTAGAGCAAAATGCATCTGAAGGTCAGGGCTGTGCAGAAATACAGGAGCTGAATTATTCGGTACATCAGTCAGTGCAAATGCCGCAAGGGGCCACGGGCAGGACAGGTGGCCAAGCAGCCACGTGAGCTCGCCACGGCCAGGGTGGCTGCAGGCCACGCTGCCCAGCCCTGTCGCTCCACCCTGTCAGGAGCTGTGGTGTTTCTCCTCTTGAGCATGAGAATTGTAAAGAAGTCAGCCGTCGCCAGACACCAGGGTTTCAGGATAGGTTTTGAGCTGTTTCTGTGTTACCTTTCCCTGATCCACCGCATCCCCATCAGCTGCAGGGACGATTCTCAACGTCCAACTCAGCAAAGTACTGCTCTGGGACCAGGTCTGACCACAGACATCTCAGGTAGCCTGTCATTCCTTCTCAGGGTAATATTGTTTTTCAAAATGTAACTTAACAAAATAAAAAGAGAAGAAAAAATCTGGTAGAAAGAAAATGTTTTTATTCTGTGTAAAGAAACCATAATTTTTTGAAGTAAACCCGAACACTGGATGGTTCATTCCATATCACATTTCTATCGCTAAGGCCTGTACAGTGTGTAGCTGGTGTAGCTTCTGTATACAATTATGGAGCAACATTTGTTTCGACTGGCACTGTATTAATGTCTCATCTAGAAATAACATTTTTCCACACTAAAACATTTAAATATCATCAGCCATTGCCTTTTCCTCTACAATGCATTCAGTTAAGTATAGATCTTACACAGGACTCAAAATCTGATATGCCAAGTCTTAGCCACATTTCATACGATGCTCACCAATGGCTGTTTAAAACACTATCTTTATTATGCTCATGGCCTGATTTGGTTTTGCCTGTGCCTAAGTGACATTCCTCTAAATCTAAGTATATTGCTGCATGTCATTGTGTGAATTAAATATATGAGATGGAATACAACCATGGAAAGCTGGCAATTTCCGTTCTTTTTCACTGTTTACAGAAAGTGTATTTATGTTGCACTCCTTACTTCTGACACGAAAGGCGTAATGACGAGTTAATGATTTATGCCAGGATCAGTAGCTCAATTAAAAGTAGTGAGGATGTGACTTCATCAGAAACAGGAATTAAAGGACTGCAGGGACAGAGACACAAGTGCTCCTCCAAGGAGAATAGCAGCGTGGTGCCACTGGCTGCTGCAGGTTGCCCACTGGGCCGGGATGTTGTTTGTGCTGGAGAAGCAGGCCCTGGCCCAGCGTGAGAAAAGTAAAAATGTGCAAGTGGAAAACACAGACATCCAACATGCTCCAACGTAAGGTGGCCCAGCACATGCATAATGTTTGTATTCTCTAACCACTGATTTCTGAAAATTGTAATTATTAAGAAACAGAAATTATAGTTGTCACCTAGAGCTACATGGTCTCAAGACCATGACAGATGTGAGCTCTGCACAGTGCAGGCACATACAGGAAAAACTTCTGTCCCTCAAAGCTCAGCTTCACAACTCTAAGCTGTGTACTGGCCCCTTCTCCTGCACAGTTATTCTTTCCTATACCCTACTAGCTCCTCTTCTAAAGTTGAGTTAATAGAATAGTTCAGTTGGAAGGGACCTTCAATGATCATCTAGGCCAAATTAGTTTACTTCAAAAGCTGCCACGAGCACAGAAGATTTTCTTGACAAAGAGGGAATGCAGAAAGAGGATATGAACAGCTGTTGACAGGGCCTGTTGTAGTAAAATGGTGCTTGGGAGTCTGAATGGCTTGTCCAAGCTGATGGAGATTTTAGTGGCCCAGATGAGGTTCTCATCAAGGACATAACTGCAGAAGTCTCTGGCTTTCTCTGCTTTTTTAGTGAAAAGACCCAAACAAACCAAAAAAGCACTCAGACCTGTTCCTCCCTGAACCTCCTTTGGTTGAAACGGAGTCAGCTGGGTGCTATATATTACTTATTTGACCATTAGCATATTGAAGCCATGCGCCACTTCAAGTTTTTGTCCAGAGTACCAAGGCCCCATCACCACTGTAAAGCTCTCCTATCCTTGCTGTGTTACAGCCAGCAGAGCAACACGGGGCTCCCGACGTCATTTTCAGGAAGAAGCAGGCTGTGGATTGGGAAGAGCACCACAGAGGAGGAAGGGACTCACCTCATGGCTCGGTGTTTGACTGCAACTGCAGAGCCAAGAAACTCTTACAAGCACTCAGGAGCCCAGAATCTCAAAAGTCAGTGTCCACAGGAGCATCATGTCCCCACTGACAGCATTTTTTTTATGAAGTGGTGGTAACTAGGAAATATGATGCAGCACTGCGCTAATGGTCATATCTCCCACCCTACATGGGACAGATTTTGTTTTCTGAAGCTTCCAACTGAGCAAAAGATCGGCAATTCCTGTGTTCATCTCCAATTTTCCTCTTAGAGATGGTGCTACGTACTGCCATGGTGGACATCTCACTGCCTCGTTTGTCCTGGGTTAGCATTGCTCTCTCTGAGGTTGGGTTCATGTTGGACTCTGCAGTTTCGATGGCACTGCAGCTGAACATCTGAATCAGACACTTCCTGAACTAGAAAGTTGAAAAAAAGGAGATCAATCAAAACACATAAGCAATTTTAAAATATCTCTAATAAAGCAGTCTGTGTCAGGGTACTGTCCACAAAATGTGAGACAAGCAATAGTGTTCTCTGCAGCACTGAATAAATAAATAAATGTATTCATCACTTCTTATTGAACAGTCACCTTACTCTTTTTCTTCTTTTCACTTTTGTGCTTATACTCTGCTTGATGCCATCCCTCTGCTCGAATAAATCTATTTGAGTTTATTATCAGGCCCGCTACCAGAGTGAACACGCACCACTCTGGTTCACCCCCCTGTCAATTCTTTTTCTCTGCATCCAACCCTCTGCCCCACCCCGGAGAAGAAAGGTCGCTGTCCCATAGGCACGTGCAATGCTTCCACCCTCCCCATACAACCAACCACAAACGCAGCATTTCCCCTGACACAAATTCAAGCAATTGAAAACTTCTACCCCATCTCAAAATCAACCCACTGGTGTTGCATTCCTAAAGAATTTCAAAAATGTGGTGGGACAGCCTCGAAAATAGAATTTTCATACAGAAAACTAGCTGATGCTCACTAAGGGCTGATTTTGCTTTATACTGTCTAAACCTAATAATTGTTCATGTTTGTATTTTAATAAGGCACAGAGACTTACACTGTCTTCCAGTAGATAGATACACAGTGACTATGGTTTTTTTAGTTCTAAATGCTGGATATTGCCATGGTAGTTAACTAACATGTAGGTAGGTAGAAATAATTCATTATAAAGCAAGACAAAATAACAAAACGAGTGTTAAAGACACTTTGAGAGCATACGTTACCTGTTTGTTCATAAAGACATAAATAATTGGATTATAAACAGTAGCTGTCTTGGAAAAGAAAGCTGGAATTGCCGCCAGACGAGGATCCAGCTCAATGGAGGGGTATGCAGTCACCAGGATAGAAAAGGCAGCGTACGGCATCCAGCAGATTAGAAAGGCAACAATCATAACAACCACCATTCTGGTCACTTGTCTCTCAGGTTTCCTGGTAGTTCCCAGCCTGCCTTGTGTATCTGACACCTTTGAAGAAAAGACAGGGGATTCGAGAAAACAAACAACAAGGCCTTCAACCAGTGAGCCTAGGAAGGCTAATCCTCTGCCACGCCGGAAGGAAAGATGTACTCTCCTTCAGTACGACGGCACACAGGGATGCTGTCACTGGACCACAGGGTGGCGATGTCACTGCTGGGGGACATGAATTACTGCATACTGCCATTATTAACTTTTCCTTGGCTTAAGTATCTTTATATTTGTATTGCCAAACTGAGAGGAAAATGTAACTACTGGGGCAATCTCCATGCAGAAACTGCAGTCCATCACGACTGCAGCCTGCAGACACTCCCAAGCCACCTTCAGCCAGGCCATGAGGAGCGAAGCGATGGCACGGGTTTGCTGTCCAGCCTCGCAAAAGTCAGTGTAGCTCAGGTAACTTCATGGGTGCTGCCCCAAGGAGTGCAGAAATGCCTTTAAAGTCCACATGTGCGAAAAGTAATCCTAATGATTTTAGTCAAATCAGAAACAAGATTTGGCCTCTATTTAGAATGCCAAATAACAGAATACAATGACCCCTGACAGAATGAGTGACTGGCAGTGGCTGATAACACTAAGTCACCTCTAAAAATGTGAAACAGAAATTAGGGCTACATTTTTGGGTGATACAACTTGCTGTACATCACTAACTTCAACGGAGCTACCTCAGCTTACAGCAGCTCTGGATCTGCCCAAAGACCAATAAAACTAGACTTCTTGGCTTGCAGGAAAGCCGACTAAACAACATTTTGTATCTAGATACTGGTAGGAGCAGTATCCCTAAGATATTCCCTGCCAATATATGGCATTTCTATAGCATTTTTTCGTATTCACTGTACCTACACAGAGAGCAGCCCAGCCTCCCTTGCAGTCACCCTGCGGAAGGAACACAATCTCCTGGATTGTGCTTTTGACTGTCTCGTCTGTGCCTCATCAGCCTGGCCTCTTTCTCAGCTATGGCTTTTCGTGGATGGCAGTGGATTCCTTTCCCTGTAAAACTGAGAACATGAAACTGATAAGGAACCATGTACTGGTGCTTATCTTACAAACAAAGGAATAGAGACACAATAATTTATCTCCGTTGTAAACTGTTAATTAGATCTTTTCCTAAAGATTCATTTCTTTCATTAGTTTTGCAGTTGTATTGAAAGCTACTATTGGCATCGTGAAGCTGGGGTCAGAGGGACTGAGGGACGAGCAGGGTGTACCACGACAAGACGGTGCCACTCAGGACCACGTCCGCCCTGTGGCAGCCATGGGACAGGGCAGGCAAAATCTGGGAAGAGGGTTGGTTGGGAACATCAAGACCCCAGTTCTGGTGCCTATTCACCATAGTCAGATTTTCAAATATTAGCTTAGTTGTGAGATAGAGCCTTATGGCAATTCATTATAAATTTACAGAATATATTGCAGGTGGTTGGCTCTTCTGCACCAGACTGTGTTTTAAGCTGTTCTAAGTAACAGAGGCCAACTCCGTCAGTTACACCTCTCTAAAAGCCAACAAAAGCCCAGGGCAAGCACTGGCATGAGCCACGGATGAACCATTTGTGACAAGGCGTCCTGAAGCCGCCCCAGCGTGTCCTGACCCTGTGGTCTGACAGGTCTCCAAGCTGCAAGGGGAGTGTGAAACACACAACTTGCCGAGAAGTGTGACATTTTAAATATTACTGCTATTCTTTCTGGATAATGGAGAGAGGAGTGGGAGAGACAGCCTAGGAAGATCACACCATAGTGCCTCCAGCCCAACACTGGGACCCACCACATGGCACAGATCAGTCTTCCAGAAGACATCCCAACCTGGCCCAAATGGCAAGATGGACCACCCACTGGCTTCTTCTGATGGTGACATTTTCCTTCATTGCCTCCCTTGTTCCTCATCTCCCCTACTTTGTTTTTAACTTGCCGCCTCTTAAGTGGCTGTCCCAGAGGAAGGAAATGGTCCTTTTTTTGCATCTCCAGAAGCATCTCAGTAGAACATTGGCCACTGCTCTGGCAGACCCATCACAGTGCTGGGTGCTTGACAAGTGGTCTTGTTTCCTTCACACCCCCTGTGTTGGGTTAACATCCCTCCCTTTCATGCCAGGCCACCGGGCCACCCCATGGGCTCTCCCTCCCAGGACACCCTCCTGGAGGTGGACCCCTCCCAATCCCTGCAGATGGATATTCAGAAAACAGAATCATGGTTTTACAAGTTCTCTTAGGAGAGTCCAAGCCAGCAGCAATGATTTTCTTCAGTCATCTCTATATTTTGTCATTTGCACCCCCCACCAGCAGACACTGTACTACCCCACCACGAGCACTGCCAGCAGCAACGCGCCCATGCTGCAGGTCACATTCGACTCCAGAAACGTCTTGTGCTTAATACTGAAATCAACCTCCCACAGCCATTTAACCTCCTGCCCCTAAATGCATCCTGGAGGAGGAGATCAAGAAAAATCACTTTAGAGGAATTGCGATGTCACCCGAACTACGCACGTTCTAACCTGTATTTTCTAATGAATAAATAAAATATTTTTGCATTTCCCTTCTGTTTTGTTTTATTTAGAGAAAACAACATTCAGAATAAATACCAGCATTTGACTACCCCAAATACTTTAAAAACATGAGTAAATTGAAGAACTTTACTGAATTTATTTCTGAAGCAGTTATGACAAAGCAACTTTTCAGTAAACAGAAATAGCAATATTGTCCCAAAATATTGTCCCCAAATCCTGTCCCAAATAGGAATTTTCCTATTCTATTGTCTTCTTTTTCACTTTTTGCAGATTCTCTTTTGGATCAGATCAACAACATAATCATTAAATAAAATTCAAAAGCATTTCTCAAGTCTTTTAAATGTTCCTGGACAATCTCATATTTTATTTACTAAACAGTATGACATTATTTACAAATGCTACATCTTATTCTGCATGCAAGTGGTATAGAGTATTAGCCAGCACTCTTAAAATTTACAAATGCAGTCATTTTAAGCTAAATTCTGATATACCTGGTTCAAGTCTTAAGAAACGTCACTGAATTGAAGTACAATTGCAAATAAACCAATAGTGGGTCATTCAATTTATTTATTTATGAGGGAGACATTCCGTTATTTGTATGATGTTTGGTTGATGAGATGTACTGGTAAGTGCTGCAAACTGCACACTTTGAAAAGTCATTTGTAACCATAGCATGAATTTCTATGTATTAAGGATAACTATATAACATGGGATGATAACTGAGTGCATTTGCTGCCTGGAAATTTGATCTGTTTATGTCTGATCTTTATAGAAAATCAATCAGAAAAATTCCCAATGTTTGCATACATACACATTTTAAAAGTTTACTTGTAAGTGCTGCCTCTTACCTTTCGTAGCTTCCGCATCAGTTTTCCATAGGATACCAAAATCACCAATAAAGGCACTATAAAGCAGGTGGTGAAGAATGCAATAATGTACGTATGGTCAGTATAAGCTCCCGAGTACCTGTATAAAACACAAAATACATTCTGTATGTATTACTAACATGTGGTATTGTTTTCTTGAAGTGTTAATTTTGCTCTTCAAAGCTGCCCCTAGTATTTTTGTCAACTGTTTTTATTCTAAGTGCCTCTTTACAGCTCTAGTCCTATCAGCAGATGGAGCCCTGGGCCACCTCCCTGGCTGTGGCAAGGACAGGATCCTGTGGCCATAGGGACAGTATGACAGAACTGAGGACAGGATCCTGTGGCCATAGGGACAGTATGACAGAACTGTGGGACAGTTCAGGTGGGAAGGGACGTGTCGTCCAACCTCCTGCTCAAAGTGGAGGCAGCTATGGGGTCAGACCAGGTTGCTTGGGGCTTTGTCCTGTCTTCTGAAAAATATCTCTCATTGTCCTCTTTGAATTCTGAAAAAAGCACAAGGTATAGGACGGTTATTTTTATTAGAGATGGAAGATCCTCCCTTTAGAATTATTCTTTTTTAAATCTGCTCACGGCAAATTTTGCTGAGTTTTGTTACAAATTTCTTTATGTCCATTTTTGCAGAGATGTACATCATCTTTAAACCTTTCCTTTAAATTCCTGCCCCTGAGACGTTCTGAGCTGCAAGTTTCATTTCTTTATCATACTCTGCAAGAGCGGCCTTACCAGTTGGGCTCACAAGTAGTTCCAATCTTACTGGTGGTGTAACTGCTCCAGCCCATTGTTGGTGGAATGGTCCAAATGAAGGAAAAGGTCCACACAAAGGCAATGCCTAGGGCTGCATGCTTCCCCCTCAGGCGCGTATTTCCCAAAGGGCGGCAGATCACAATGTACCGTTCAAAAGCCAACAGAGCAAGAGACCATAGAGCAACGATGCCTGTAGTAAGAAAGCACAGTCACCATCAAAAATCGGGCAGATTCACTGAAAAGCAAACACGACCCCACATCACAGAATTGTTTAGGTTGAAAAGCATCTCTGAAATCCATCTACTTTGACACCCAGGCACCCCCCACAAGCACGGTCCACACAGCCGGTTGCCCAGGGCCAAGTCCAGTTGGGTTTTGAGTATCTCAACAGACGGAGACTCCACAACCACTCTGGGCAACCTGTTCCAGTGTTTGACTGCCCACCACATCAGGCATCTTTTCCATCAAGCCAAGTTATGAAAGGGCGTACAATTTATGTGCATTATTCTAATATGTATTAAGAGCACAAGATTTTCTTTTTGTCTACTTTGTCAGTCTAAGTTATAATGACTACAAAACCAATCAGCTAATCTGGCCATTTAACTGAATTACTTTTTTTTTTTTCATTTGGTTCTACTCTGAAAAGCTGCAAATTATGTGTAGCTTCCAAATTAACAAATTAAGATATATCTTCTGAATGCTATCTTTGCAAGAAAATGTCATATATCAGTGTTATAAAACTCACCTACAGACAGCTGCCCACAACATCAAAGTATCAGTTTATTAGGCACATATCACCTGGTTAGCCACCAAAATCTTCAAATAGCCTGACTGTTCCCCATGGGACATGGCTGACATCCCACAGAAGGGTTTAGTAGCATTGTCCCTCACCTCTGTCTAGCTTAACCAGGCTGAGAGCACCTGCGGGACTCCTCAGCTGAGGATCAGCAACGTGTTTCGTTTGGAGCAGTGACAAGAGCTGGGAGGCTGCCTTTGCCACGCAGCTTCACAAACAGGAACAGGGAGGCAGGAGTGAACATCTGTCTCAAATAAGGTGTCCTGTTTTAAACTAATTCCCCATTTATTCCGCAGAGCTGTATTTACACAGGGAACTATGTGGTGAGGGTTTTCCCTTTTACTTCTAATACTTGCAAGTCAAGAAAAAGAATCACAAAAAGGTGTTGGTGTTGGAGTGCCTGTTCCAGGTGTGTCCCGGTCCCTGAGCCACTGCAGGGTGGCTAACATGAGATCTTTCCTTGCCCTGATACATTCCACAGTTTAAGAGCAGCCACTCGCCGTTTTTCTCTCTCTCTCTTACTTATCCACATATGCACGAACCTAAATACAAACCTTGAAAATAGCTAAACATAGTGAATTTTTTCCTGACATTGTTTTACCAAAACCTCCACAACGCTGTTTTTCTATTAGCAAGCTTTTTCTCATTATATTAAACATATTCAATGACCAGTATACATGCGACAAGCCACTGACACATGACAGAGATAGTGATCTACGTTATTCACTCACACATGAGATCCGCTACACAAAGTGTAACTGGGGAAGGAACCAGTGAGTTCAGAGCATGCAAAGTCAGTGAGCTGGGACACTGCAGGAAAACTGGCAGAATACGTTGAAGGAAGTTGAAGCAAAAGAACATACAACTACAAACAAAATCTGGCTTACCAAAAAATGTGACGGCAAATCCTTCCAGTACACAAGCCCAGTATCCCATGTAAAAATAACCTTTCAGATTCGTTAAAAAGCTGATGGTGCCACCAGTCAGTGAGACCAGGAAATCAGCCACAGACAAATTGACTATAACGTAATTGACAGGTTGTCTCAATTGCTTGAACTTAAAAGTTACCAGGATTACAGCCAGGTTCTCAGCAAGCGACAGGGAGGTCACCACCAACATTATTGCTGCCAGAAGCCTGAAGTGCCAGGGCTGGATGGAGTCCAGGGGACGGCAGAAAGGATCCCACCTGTCAGGACCAGAGGAACTGGGCAACAGCGACTCATTTTCAGGTGCTGCAAATGCATCCATTTTTTCTCTCCCACTGCCAAAAATAATGTTGTATAATACTGGAGTTTCTAATCTGTAAATAATATTCAGGATTAAAAGGAGAAATTTGCTGTCTCCAAGAGAAGTGTGAACACACTCTCCATGCTTCTGCTTTCCGGTAATAGTCCAGGAAACAAAATTTTGGTCGGAGGAAAGTTTAGTGCTGTGCAGTGAATGTGGGAACAGGAATGAGTGAGAAGATCTCTCAGAGCAACCTCTGCCCCTCTCTGCCCGTAGTCGCCTGCTGCAGACGTCTCTTTATCTGTAGTAAAACCTGGCTACAGAAGCTGCAGGTTTCCTCCTTCTGCAGCAGCCGACAGCAGAGCTCAAACATCCCTCAGATCACCCCACCCTGCAGGGGAAAATGAAGCATTTGCTTGGAACCCGCCCTGACCTTTAGCATTGTGAAAATGAAGCTTTCCTGTGGCTAACAGCGAGGGTGGAGAGATCTCCTCCTGCCCGGAGCGCAGCAAGGGGGAGGCTCCCACTGGAGTCGATGTCTGGAAAAAGGGCAGCCCTGAGAAGATTAACGCTGGGTGACCGCAGCCACTGTGGACGGGGCAGGGAGCTGGCACTACAAACCCTGCCCACACCTCAGGCCGGCTGACCGCCTCGGAGCTGAAGCTCCCAGTTAAATAAGTTTTCTATGTTATTCAGTGGAATTTCAGCTTCTATCAGACAGTAATAGATATTATCCCTGATGAAGGCATAATGACTAGAACTGCAGCTTTATTGATAAAAACTCAAAGATGCACAACGATGTTTTAAAGATAGAGTTTGCAGATAACAACAAAAGAAATAAAATCAGTACAGCATGACAACAGACAGCAGGAAAATAGCTAGTCATATATTTCTGATAAAAATGACTGGATGAATCTGAACTCCTTAATAATCATCATCAGCTAAGGTTACTTGTGTTCACTTCCCAAGATGAGTAGCTCAGTCATCTCTGCACCCTAATGAGACACAATACTGTGACAGATATTCCAGTGCTCCCATTCTAAAGGGCTGCCAGTAATTATTCCACAAATTAAGCTGGATACCCCAATAATATGGAAATCATTCAGCTATGCTGTGAGATAATTCTTGGGGACCATAATCATTAATCAGAGCCTCACAGTGTTAACCAGAGTCAAAACCACAAAAGCAAGCCAGTTTCTGTCTTGGAGACTTCACACTTCGGACACACACCACACACAGCACATGAATAAACAAACAAGAGCTGAGTGAGAGTGAAAATGAGTAACATCACCTGCCCATACATTCCCTTGAGTTTGCATTTGCTTTGGCTTCTGTGTGAAACACTTTGTTAACGCAGGTTAAAATCTTTTGGTACACAGGAATGGAATCAAAAGGGTTTCTGGACGCTGTCTTACAGTAAGAGTTACGCATCAGAAAATTTCAGAATATTTTGAACCAGAAAAAAGCCCCAACTCCTACTTACCATAACCAAAATAACAAAGATATTTTTAAATGGTTAGTATATACTCAGCTGAAAAGGAAAGAGACAGTGCTTAAGCAGATCAAATCCAGTAATAAAAATACTCACAAAATAATACTTATTCAACAGGAATCTTAAAAAATTCCAAGTTACATATATAAGAGAAGGATCAACACACAGCAACATTAAAATGCCTCCAACCGGTCCTTGTACGGCATGATTCAGCGCAGTTCGACTGCCTATTACAACTTACAGCAGTTGCACTTCTTCCAGCATGATGGGTTTGCATTTGCTACTTTGCTCTACATTCGCTACCAATCTTGCGCTGCAGGCCTTTTTTTTCCCCAAAAAATACAGACATAGATTTATTTTTTTCCCAGTACTGTTGAGATTTTTTTCTGAAATCAGTATCGGATAAATTCAGAAAGTCAAAGCGTCACTCTATGAGCACAGGGAGAGCAGGAGCATCTCAGGTCTGTGGCCTCCATTTAAAGAGGCAGCTGTTTGCTGGCATGACATCACTAGATCTTTAG